>NW_024070210.1:69594582-69824582 GCF_014754425.2 Oryx dammah | reverse complement strand
GTCAGGGGCTCCACTCTGCCACCATGACAAATACTCCTCCTAACACTCTGATTCGTCCAAACAATGTAATTGTCCTCTATTCTCCTTTTGGTAATGGAGATAATGAATGACTGCACAAACAAGGACTGCTCATCGCAGGCGCCGGGAGTGGCTTCAAACTGGTAAAGACCTACGGTACAAATTTTAATTGACTGACAACACTGGTTGGAGGGAAAATGACCAAAAAGGTCCCCAAATCCTTCTTGTCGTGGTATTTTCCTGCCACACTCAAGGGAGAAGCACCCTTTGACTTTTTATTCCTCTAAGATTTTGAAAGCCTACTAGGTTTATAGGTTATTTGCCCAACGGAAATCAATTCTGCAAATAACAAAAATGAAAACACGGCCTCGTCACAGGGATGTACAGCTCTGCACTGGTAATGCTGCCCAGTGTGCTGTTTCTTCATGCAGTGATTTCTTTTTTCCTTCTTGGTGTGGGTGTTCAGTCCTGCTCACCATCGCGATGATTCTGTCAAAGACAGTTCTGACAAAATGTGGGCTGCAATGTGTGTGTGTATGTGGGAGAAACAGAGGCAGAGACACACACACGTGCACATACACAGAGAAGGTTCAGATGAAATAAAGATTTAGGAGGTTAAGGCGGCAGAATAGAAAGGTAGAGTTAGTTACAGTCAGTTCCTTCGAGCAGCACCGTACATTCAGATGGAATAATAAGAATTCTTCCCAGTGTTTTATTAGAAATTTAGTCAATGACCGCAAAATTACATAAATAGTGCATTATATCTTGGGAATCCCTGAACTGTACTTTTACCATGAAAGCAGTTGCAAATTCCATCCACAATCATTAAAAAAAATTGGGACCTTACAAAAATTCACCTTGCACAGATGGCTTTTTTTTTTTTAATTAATAGGGAAGACCGTAATAACTTTAACTTATTTAAATAACATTCTGTGGTTTTGAACATTCATGATTCTATGCCCCTTTTATACATGGAGTGGACTGTTTATCTGAAAGTGTTCTGGCAGTCGGCCACTGTATTTCTAAAATTAAAAAAGGGACAGAAAACAATCAGCTTTCAGAGGAACTGGAACCATGGCAATGTGTTTTGGATTAATTTACAAATATATGTATATATTTAAGGCCAAACTGTGGAACTAGAGAATTTCTCCTACATGGTCTGTCATATGCATTCTTCTACTTTATTAGAACAGACATCATATTGAAATAATAAACATGGGAAGCCTTCACTTCTTCTTTGATGTATATTGCTAAATGTCTGACTGGCTCAAATTTAAAATAAACTTTGGTATGTTTGCACTTGAAACTGGAAGTAGACCACAAGCAATAATTTGTTGTCAGTTTCCATATTCTTGGAATAAGGCTATAGTTTAGTCTGTTCACTGATGGGGGCCAACCCACATTGGTCCAGTGGCCCAGAGGTGGCTCAACTTACTCATAAGAACGTACATTGTAACATAATAGCAATGATGATGATTCCCTTCATCAAGAAAGAACCAGCATAGGTCAAAGTTTTTCACATCCCCAAATAATTTTAAAGCCACTGTTGAATATAAGCGACTCACAAAGATTCTCTTATTTTGAATATCAGCTGACAACTGTTCAAAAAGTTAATAAGACACGTATGGCTTATGACTCAATGTAGACAGAAATTTTTAAAAATTGCCTTTTTTCTAAAGACTCATTCGAATGTGAGATGTATCTGTATCCCAGATACTGACCTTAGACTTTTTTCTTCTCCTCTTTTTTGGGGTTAACCTGGTTGATCAAGTACATGCAAATAGATCTATAATATAAATTTATCACTGAAACGGTTCTTGGGTGAAATCATTTAATAATCTTCTTTTGTGGTTAATCCCTGTCCATTTTTGTCCAAACTGGAACAAAATTTTGTCCAAATTTATCATGATCTTTATTCCATGTTGAAAGGATGTTTTAGAAAACTTCAAGTGATATTTTTAATCATCTTATGAATTAAAAGTACACAATAAATTATCAAATGGATCAGAGTTAAATAAAACGTGAAGCTCTCACAAAAAGGTTTTCCTCACATATAGCTGAGTGAAAAAAGGAAACTGTAGAACAACGTGTATCTTCAACTTTTGTAAAATAGATAAATAGCTAAATAAATACATTAATTAAATACACACATCAATGCTTGTCATACAAGAAAAACATCTGTAAAAACACACACTGAATAACGATTCATGTTGTATAGGGCCTGGGGTGCAGACTTTTACTTTCTGTTTATATACTCCTATATCATCGGCATGTATACTGCTGCAAACAATTTTTAAAAATCAAATATTAATTTAAAATAATTTATTGTAAATAATTTATACACTCCATTTTAGAAAACTTTGTTTTATTTATTTGTTTATTTTTGGCTGTGCTGGGTCTTTGTTGCTGGGCAGGCTTTCTCTAGTTGTGATAAGTGGGGGTTACTCATTGTTGCAGTGCACAGACTTCTCATTGTGGTGGCTTCTCCTGTTGCAGAGCATGAGTTCGAGGGTGCTTGGGCTTCAGTAGTTGTGCTTCCCGGGCTCTAGAGTACAGGTCAATAGTTGTGGCAGGCTTAGTTGTTCTGTAGCATGTGGAATCTTCCCAGACCAGGGATCAAACCCATGTCTCTTGCATTGGTAGGTGAATTCTTTACCACTGAGCCACTAAGGAAGCCCCTACACTCCATTTTTCTTTTTTAAAAAAACATACTAATACAACTTTTTATACAGTTAGATATTCTCTTTTGTTATTCATTGGATATTTTAAAAAGAAGGGCATGCCAAGAATCAATCATTAAGGTTACCTTCCTATCCTATGAGTTTGACTCACTGGTCTATAAAGTTTACTAGATAAGTTCTTTAAGGAACAATGTGCAGTTTGTCATGTTTCTTCCGTAATGGCTGTAATACAGACAAATGATCAAATAATTTGTTGGGCAGGATCTTAGTTTGAGCAAAAACTTGGAAACTGGTCTTACGATCGCCACTTCCTTTTCCTCAATCCTTACCCCTCTTGCTGCTCACCCCACCCCTACCCCAACCAAAATACAACCTCTTTTATAGAGTTAATTCAGGTCACCTTGAGTTTGATGGTGATAGTCATAGATGAAACCCTCTAAGCAATTTCTCTATAGGGGCAATGAAACTGCATTGGGTATACAGGTATATATCACTTATTGCTCTAGGACCAGGCTTACTAAACTGATACAAGTTGGTGCTAAAGATCTAACTCCTGAATAAATAAATGTCCTTTTGTGGAATATCAAACTTATTCAATGACCATTAATTTAATTTATCTTAAGTAAACAGAAATTCTGATGTCATGATTAGAGTGCATAACAAAATGAAATCTCAAGATGAAACCAGAAGCAAGATATTTAAAAACTATCACATCCTCAAAGCTGGATATAATCTGCTTTCCACGAGGTTCATATAGTGATTTACTTAGCATTTATAGCTTTTAGCCCTTCATTGTCACATCTTATACACTTTGATTAGGTACAACTTTCTGAGAGTAAAGCCTTAGGTTTTCTAAACTTTTGTATTTCTCCCCTAACTCCCAACTCTGGCTCAATGTCTCTTTCACTAGAACGAGTGGAAAAAAAAAAGATATAAGTTCTCATTTAAGCTTTGTAAGTAGTTCTGCCACTTTGAACAAGACTGGGACTTAGTCTCTGTAATGGCAAATGAGGATGTTAACAAAGGTGTACATGCCTTATGAAATATCTATGGAGATTATAATAATAAAGTCTGTGATGGTTGATTCTGAACCTCACTGACTCTTTCTCTCTCTCTCTCTTTCTCTTATACACATACACACTCTTCTCCTCTCCTCTCACGTTGTCTGAGCTTCTTATCACTACCTCAGGATGCAGTAAAAAGCCTTTGCTCTTCCACTACAAAGCTAAGGTCAAATTTCTACCAGAACCACTTCTACATGAGACGTGATGTTTCTCTTGCTTTGTGTTACTACTATTTGTAAATCTGCATTTTCTGGGTATCTTATCCTTATCCTAGTTCTTGAGATCATAACCACAAAATATTGAGGCAAAAAGGTCTTTAAACAGAACCTTGTCCTACAACCTAACTTATGTAGATAAGGAAACCAAGATGCACACGGCGTTACACACCTGGCCACAGAAGCAGGAAACGCTGGGATAACCACCTGTTCTCCTGACATTTAGTGGAGGGCTTTCCCACCCTAACATTAAAGTTTTTCACTGAAGTAACTTTCCTCCTTTCTCTTGATAAAAGCGCCTTGACTTTACTTCAGAGATGTGCTTGGGGGTGGCTCACTGACCCAGGCTTAGCCAATCAACATAGCTAATCATCCTGGCTGCTTTGAAGATAGAAGCCAAGTTGAGCCTGATGGGAGTCAGTTAGGACTGTCAGTCAAAAGTGTTCTTTTGTCACTGGGGTTACTAAGTCAGTAGAATTTGTGTCGAGTTGCCATCAGGCCATTGTTGCCACCAAATGGAGAGAGGCTGATGGAGGATGAAGAGCACACAGACAAAAGCAGAGCCAGAAGCTATGAAGAATAGATTCATGCACATTTCTGCCCTTGGATCCAGCTTTATCTAAATCCAGCCACCCTTTACTTTTCAGCTACTTGAGCCAATTTATACATGAGGCATGTTTTAGATTATCAGAAATTTTCTCAGTTTACTCCCTATCTCCCTCTAGCTAAAAATGATTGTATTTTTTCTTTTAAAGAGAAGAATGATGATGAGACAAAAGAGGGAAGGCAGGGTTGGGGGAAGAAGAGGTGAACCATTTTGCTTTGACCTAGATCTAGACTCTGATCGAACAAGGCAAAAATCTTGAGGATTTGGGATTTTCTAAAAAGTTGATCAGTTTTGTGCAGCAGCAGTATTGTACCAATGAAGTTTATCCAAGGTGTGATAATTGCTAATTAAAATGTTGATCAGTGTTGTGATCCTAATAGATTAAAAAAAAATCACCTAACTTGGAAGACAGAGGTTTAAACATGCAATGTATATGGAACTTTGAAAAATTTATATCTATTTTTCTAATTTGAAAAGCAAAGTACAAGGTAGAATTTTTATAATGACCATACAGAGAGCAAATTTCAGTATATTTCTTTGTGGAAAATTGAAACTCTTAAGGGAAACGAATATAAATTGATCAAAATACCCAAGAAACACATTTAGACCCAAAAACCATACAGAGACCCAAGGCTTTGATAATGAAAAATGACACAAAAGTTGTTACAATCATCTGGCTAATTTAGTATTATTGGACTTAAGTAAAATTCCAAGGTGCTAAAGGAGAGTGTATTTCAAATGTTGTGTGGCTACAACATTCCCTTCCATTTCCATGATTCTGGCATGTCCATCAAGATCAGTCCAAACACTAGGTCCCCTGGAAAGTCTTCCCTAGCCTTGAGTAGTCACTTTCTCCCAAAGTCCAGGGCTTTCTCTCCTCCCAGCTACATTATCTTTTAGGTATATATGTGTTCTTGTGTTATAGCCCTCACTGGACTGCAAATCATTTGAGGACAAGGTTTAAGCCTTTAACCTTGAACTCTCTCTAGCACTTAGAATATTTCCTACAGAATAGGTACCCAAGACGTACATATTTGTGAATGCATTATTTCTGAAACTGACACTTTTTTATTAGAAAGGACTGATGGTGCCATATACATGATACATAAAAATTCAGATAAAAATGGTAAGATTCAGTCATATACCTGTTTTACTGACACAATATTTGGATATTTGAAAACATCTACTGAATTTTTCACTTTTCATCCAGATGTTTGGTATCATAGAAACCCAGATTCCAGATTTAAATTAGTTAGCTGTTTTTTTTTTTTTTTAATCTCAGATGTATATTTGAGAGGAAGAAAATGTGGCTATTTCAGGAGATTCATTTCCATCTGAGTTCATGTGGAAGTAAACAGATTAAATTATAATAATCACATCTTTTAAAATTCAGAAAAGGTTTGAGAGATTTTAATAATAGCCAGATCCTAAGAGATTAACATGTTTGGTTGATATTTAGAGCCACAGTAGGAAGGCCTCATTAAAAGGAGCAAAGAGAAAAGCACACGCTCTTTTGTAGATAAGCTAAAGGAATACTGAATGAGCCTGATGGATTATCATACAGAGATTTTTAATTTATTATTATCAAGATATAGGTAAAATAAAAGAATGCAGAAGGAATTTTTCATGAAACCAAAGTTAAGGACAAAGGAAAAAAGTGTCTTAGGACTAAGGAGAAACACTTTTTTGCATCTGCAAAGGGAAATGTTACGTATACATGTATTGCAGTGATACAAAGGGAGTTCATATGGGCAGAAGCAATGAAATTAGATGATGGTCAGAAACCATCTACACTCATTCCACTTCTAAACTTCCAAAAACACATAAAAACATATTATAAAAACACATTAGAAAACAGTTGCAGATAGTAGTCAGGATTTTAAGCGCAACGAATATAATTATTTTCCTATTGACTGAGATTTTAAAGCTGAGCAGTCTTATTTTGAAAATAACAGCAATATATTCCTAAGGCTAGAGAAAGATAATTTTTATTTAACATTTGTTAGGATGCTCCCATGAGCTGCTTGACCATGCGTGTTATGCTGCCTACATGGCTAATGGGTAATCTTACCAAATGAGCCAAAGGCCACAAATAAGGCCTTGACTCATTTAACAGTCATTTCACATTTCCACACTATGACCAAATTAATATTTTATGGGGCTACTCAGTTCTACAGCCAGACCACTTTTCCAAAAAATTGAATTTCGTGCTTATTTATTTTATGGATCATTTGTTGAAATAGATTTCAAAACAGGCTTAGGCTATTTAGATTTTTCCGTGAACTGCAAAAACAAAACTTACAGACTCAGAGTTTTAGGAATAGAAGTCAGAAGTCATTTAGTACAAACTTTCTTAGTTTATGTCTAATGAAACTAAGGCTGAAGCAAAGTGGCTTGCCCTAAACTTGGTTGGCCTCTTCCTTTTTTAAAGATGTCCGTGACTTCCTCGGAGAGAACAAATTTCATACTTATATAACCTCAAAGAACATTTCTTACAGAACATCTTATTTCTACCTAGGAATCATGAATACCAGTAGCCAGATTTTACCCTGTAAATTACTTAATTCTTATATCCCATATATTCCCATGTAATCCTATTTTTCTTCATTAGCCACACTGCATTGTAAATACTTGCTTATTTGTCAGTTTCTCCTATTGCATTCTGCGCTCCTTGAAAGCAGGGACTGACTATCCATATTTTATTTCCAGAATCTAGTTCACTGCTTAGCATGCCAAGGTATCAATAAGTGCATGTAGGATAAATCAAATTTGAGACTGCAAACAAGTGAATTTTTTGCATCCTAAAAATACTATTTTGAAATAAGAAAAAAGGTTGAGTTGAAAGCTAGATAGCAAATGAGAAGGGAGATTTAAGGAAGGAGACACTCAACAAGGCAGATGATACCAACCATTCACTCATGTCAAACAGTCAAATAGTGAAAAATCAGCTCTTATTCAAAACAAAAGTATAACTTCATAACATAGAGTACTAAGTAGAAATTGGCAAATTCAGATGGTGCACTAAGAAACTATGGAAAGGAAATAAGTACATAGGACTTTTCACTAACATTTAATTTCTTCCTGTTAAAAAGGCTAAGGAGTTGCTTTAAAGATACATAATAGCAGACCACTTAGATACTTGTATCTAATCTTATGACAACAATCCTACTGAACAGGCCCAGACACAGTGGTATATGAGACTGAATTAGAAAAAAAAGTTAGTTTAACTCTTAATCTTGGGACTTCCCTGGTGGTTTAGTGGCTAACGCTCCACCCTCGCAATGCAAGGGACCTGGGTTTGATCCTTGGTCAGGGAACTAAATCCCACATGCTGCAACTAAGAGTTCACATGTTGCAACTAAGAACTGGCATAGCCAAATAAATACATAAACAAAAATAAAAATATTTTTAAAAATCCATTACATTTCTTTAGTAACATGAAAAAAGTCTGGATAAAAAGTTGTAGGGTAAATATTAAAGAATTATGGAGCAAATTTACAAGGAATAATAAACAATTCCAGTATATTTAGTCCAATTTCATTTGCATAGACTATGCTATAAATAATTTTGTCTTATTTACTTAACAATGCACTGAAAGTCTTACTTGACAAGAGAAAGCTAACATGGATTTAAAGAGGAAGAAATTGTTTAAAGAAACTAAGGGTTATCTCTTTTTCAAAAAGGTTATTATCTCTAGAGTAAGCAATGGAAATGTTGTGGATATTATCTTCTTTGCTCATCTCAGAATACAGGATAAGAGAATAGGGTTAATGATAAGCTAAAAAGTCATAAGAAGGAAGTAGCTATAAACTGATGACTTCTTGTGATGCACAGTGTGGTGGTTAAAAAGAAAACTTTAGTAGTGACTGAGCATTTCTTGTACAATCTTACAGAGGTATTACTCAGAGTGGCTATGATGAAACAGAACTCCTTAATGAGAGTTAATTCTTTGATTTTACAGTTCACCAAGATAAAAATTCTAAGGTTTTAAACACTAGCATTAGGAAATTGGTTGAGAGGTTTCTTACTGGCTTCTTTTTCTAATATACACAAAGCTTTTTTTTACATGTAAATGAGCATGGGATACAACTATTTACTTAGAGATACACTCTTAAAAAAGGGAAGTGAGCTAAAAGAAAAACTTGTCTTTTAAAAATTATAGCTCCATGTTCTCCAAATGTTTTGGAATTTATCTGACTTTTAAAACTATGAGAGAAAGACCATTATCGGTCTGTCTAGGAATTACAAAAATACAAGCCAAAGATATTACCCAATTGTTTACCTTAGTTATGCACCATACTAGTAAATAAAGCAATCAATTGGTACCATAACAAGAACATGCCTAACTGAGCCATCAAAAAAGGTCAGTTAGCAGTATTTATTTTGGAATTCCCCACAGTTTTATCTTATCAATTTGTTTTTCCTTCCCTTTTTAAGAGCAGCCTGTTTAGTGAAAGCTAACTACATCAAGATGGAGACAGAACAAGGTACCGCCACATTTATCTATGATCATGGACCCACCTGCCAATGTAAGATACATGAGACTCGAGTTTGATCCCTAGGTCGTGAAGATCCTCGGAGAAGAAAATGGCACCCCACTCCAGTATTCCTCCCTGGAAAGTTCCATGGACAGAGACGTCTGACAGGCTACAGCCCATGGAGTCTCAAAGAGTCGGACTCGCCTGAGCACAAGCAGCCCAATGTGCATATAATGGCCCCATTACCATTCTACCCAAGCTTTAGAGCACGCAGATACTCAAAACAAAGAGTGTTTCTAAGCAGATGGAAAAAACAGCAGTTTGTGAGTTTCTAATTTGTATTTAGAGCAAATGAACTCATCGGTAAGTAGAGCACCTTCAAAATGTCTTTTGAACATACCTATGACTATGTATCTTCTGGTAATTATGTATACAAGATCATAAACTAATCCATGTTGTAAGCAAAGAAAATGAAAAAATATATGCACTTAAAAATATATCTATGACTCTGAATATCTTTTGACTAAACATTTACTCATTGAAGGTAAAAGTGATCAAATATTGAAATAACAAATCATTTGATAGTATTTAATCTTTAAAATTTTTTTTAAGTATTTAACCTTTTACCATGATAATTAAATGCTATGCTAAATACATCCAAATAAATTTAAATAAATTTAAAATGTATGGACTAAAATACAGAAACAGAAATTAAAAGTTTCATGTAAAATAATAAGGATATATGCTAGAATACATTTAGAGTATACTTAAATATTAGTGCATGGCTATTTTCTTTCTAATTTGCATAGCAAACCAGAAAATAGTAAGAAAAAGCTCTTCTTAACTTGTGTAGCTAAGCTGACCTTGGCAGAAAGTATTTGCATCTGCTTACCAACTTGGATAAAGGAAAGAGGAATAATAGGGGACATATTAAAAATATGAATATTTAAAATTACTGCACTGGCCATATTTTTCCAATGCATTAAGTGATAAGATTTATAGAAAACAATAGCTACTTCTTATTCCTTCTGCTTTGTATATTAGAAATTGATAGTATATTTTTACATTCTTAGAACAGAGGATTCCATTTTTGCATGAAAATATCTCTTACAAGGATTTAAGAAGCCCTGAAAGGCGTTGTCTCTACAAAAACTGGACTCCGAAAGGACAGATCTTTAATGTAGCTGAATTCAACGGGTATGAAGCACCACGGCCAGCATCTGCTCTAATTAGTGGAGCATCCATTCTGATTGCTGTTGCTTGTTTGTTGCTTACTCTCTAAGTTGTGTCCAGCTCTTCTGCAACTCTGTGGACTGTAGCCCATCAGGCTCCTCTATCCATGGGATTTCCCAGGCAAGAATACTGGAGTGCGTTGTCACTGCTTTCTTCAGCAGATCTTCCTGACCCAGAGATCGAACCCAGGCCTCCTGCAGTAGCAGGCATATTCTTTACCACTGAACCACCTGGGAAGCCAGTCTGATTGTCGGTGCCTGTTAGTTTGCATATTACTCATGACTTTTCTTCACGACGGACAGTGCCCTCTGACATTTCTGATACATGCTTGGCAAGTTTTTTTTTTTTTTTTTTCTCCTTTGGCCATTTAGTCCTCCATCAAGGATTGGACTCTCATCCCCTGCTTTGGAAGTGCACCGGACTGCCGAGGAAGTCCTCGTGTGTTGTATTTTTAACAGATGAACTCAAATTTGACCCGTATTCTACCATAATACAAAAAGCACTGACATTTCAGAGTAAGGTGAGTTGACCAATTGACCATAAGGGAATAATAAAGTTTTTCATTTTAAACAAGGTATTTTGAAGTATTCAAACCATGAATACTCAGGTGTTACTGACTGAATCATGTGCATTATTTAAATATTTAAATAATTTAATTACTCTTATTTGAGTAATTGGGAATATAACCTCATGCAACATAAGCTGAGTGGGTTTAGTTCTCTAAGAAGTTAGCAAAACACTTAAGGATTGCCACATGGTGAGAAATAAACCACAAATGGCCTTTAGATTCTAGTGGAAAACCATGAAGTAAAATCCAAGGTATTGTTCTATGTATATTCCATGAAAGTATGATTATGCTTTTATCTAAATAAGCACATTTTCTTAAGCAAGATAAGAAAGAGTCATAGGTAATAAGAGTTGAGAGGTAATAGGAGGAGTCAAAAATTATCTCAAAGAATTAAAAAATGTGAACAAAAATCACCATCAACTCATGACTCTGACCCCTTATATAAGATCATTTCTTGGATTTGATCTGGATAGTGAAAGAAAGTAGACTGACAAACTCTCCTTTGCACAGACGCACTTACAAATCAGCATCCGTTTAGTATCAGTGTTTCTAACCTGGCAGAAACTAAAGAAAATACTTTCTCAATTCAGATGTTAGAACATTTTAAAATTGTGTACAGTGAAGGAAATACAGAAGGGGAAGAAATTCAGAAAGAAATGTATTAATCCCTACTTTTTCATCTTTTCTAACCTAATCAGCCAATTTTGAAATGGCCTAGGAACATATGGGTTGTTACTCCTTGGAAGGAAAGTTATGACAAACCTAGATAGCATGTTGAAAAGCAGAGACATTACTTTGCCAACAAAGGTCCATCTAGTCAAGGCTATGGTTTTTCCAGTGGTCATGTATGCATATGAGAGTTGGACTGTGAAGAAAGCTGAGCACTGAAGAATTGATGCTTTTGAACTGTGGTGTTGGAGAAGGCTCTTGAGAGTCCCTTGGACTGCAAGGAGATCCAACCAGTCCATTCTGAAGGAGATCAGTCCTGGATGTTCTTTGTAAGGAATGATGCTAAAGCTGAAACTCCAGTACTTTGGCCACCTCATACGAAGAGTTGACTCATTGGAAAAGACTCTGATGCTGGGAGGGATTGGAGGCAGGAGGAGAAGGGGACGAAAGAGGATGAGATGGCTGGGTGGCGTCACTGACTCGATGGATGTGAATTTGAGTGAACTCCAGGAGCTGGTGATGGACAGGGAGGCCTGGCGTGCTAGGATTCATGGGTCGCAAAGAGTCGGACACGACTGAGCGACTGAACTGAACTGAGGAACATACTGGACTTCTCAATTGGCACTAGCAGTAAAGAATCTGTTGTCAATGCAGGAGACTCAAGAGACTCAGATTCGATCTCTGGGTTGGGAAGATATCCTGGAGTAGGAAATGACAACCCACTCCAGTATTCTTGGCTGAAAAATTCCAAGGGCAGAGAAGCCTGGCAGGCTGCAGTCCATGGGTCCACAAAGAATTGGACACAACTGAGTACTAACTCACTCAGGAATACACTCTTATAAGGAATGAATATTGTGTGCATTATTTATCATAGTGGTGTTTGTACAATTCTATAAACATTGAAAACATTGATGGATAGGTGCCAGGTCCTACGCTAGAAGACTTCCCTGGTGGCTTAGTGGTAAAGAATCTGCTTGCCAATGCAGGAGACACAGGTTTGATCCTTAGGTCAAGAAGATCCCCTGGACAAGGATATGGCAACCTATTCCAGTATTCTTGCTTGGGAAACCCCAAGGACAGAGAAGCCTGGTGGGCTACAGTCCATGCGGTCACAGAGAGTCAGACAAGACTTAGTGACTAAACAACAATAACAGCATGGACTAGAAATTTAAGAATCCTGGTATCTGGAGGAAAGGAGGAACTAACTGAGGTGGGTATTTTCACACTTGACTGGATATGCTTTCTTTTCTCTTCTTCAAGCTCCTAAACACATTTATCCTTTTAATTTTAAGCGACTGAAATGCTAATGATGTTACTGAACTTAGAATAACTCTCTGGAGATATTCCTTTCTTTTAACTCCTTGGACATTTGGGAATACAATTCATAGTAAGTATAAATATTATAAGTTGAATTACTTCAGGAGCCTGCTATTTGCTAAATTGAGTTCTTTCATAAGATAATGTTCTTACAAAGCAATTAATTCCCTCAGCAGACTAATGCTCTTCTACATTTCTTTATGAACAAGTTCAGATGTTTACAGGAAATGCCAAATTAAACATTCTGATGGACTTATTAATATGTGCTTGGGTTTTCATCTGTGTTTTTTTTCACAGCTGTATATCCAGCTTCTAGAAAAGTGCTTGCGAGAGCAGTGCAAGCTCAGTAAATATTTGGTTAAGTGAGTAAATAAAGGAATACATTTCCGGGGTTGACCTGAGACTGAAGTATGGAGTGTCTCATTTCAAGTGCATGTGGGAAGCAGGAGAAATGTAAGTGTTTAGGCTTTTTACCTTGTCACATTCATAGTTGGGAGGAGGTGCATGGCAAGGGGATGGGAAGTTCCTGCATGTTACAGATTTAAAAGCAGACTCTGTCAATTCATTTACACTACTGAAAATCTGATTTTTTTTTTCCAAAAAGGGATGATACATTTCTAGGCCCAAATTGACTAAGATAAAGGGGGAAAAACCTGTAGAAAGCCCCACAGCACTTGTAACAATAGTCTAGGCTGAAGTATATGGCTGTCACGCTAAGGCAGTAACACTTTCCATGATTTAAACCCTAGTGGGTAAACATTTGAATTTAAAGTGTAGATATGTTTTGGAAACACTCAGCCAACTCAGGAAACACATGTGCTATGGTGCCATCAGGTCACACTTCAGGTGGAGCCCTGGGAAATTTTTTGGAAAATACTGGTAGAAATAGATTGGAATAGAGAGAGAGAGGGTGCATAAATCCATTAGCGATTGCATTTATAGCTCTTTCCATCTGTCATTTTCAAAGCATTTTTCTAATATTAGCTGCCGAAGTTCTAAGTGCACGTGGCTCACATCCATTGTCTCATAGCACTCGGTAAAGGTAAAGAATGGAATGCAGGAAGCAGGAGTGAGTTACCATTTGTCTGTGATCCAGACAGATGAAATGCAGGGACTTAAACCTTGTGTTCTCCATGTCTTTCCCTATGCTGAAAATCTATGAGGCCAACTATTTCCTATGAATAATTTTTGCCTTTCAACAAAATCTTCATTCTTACTGTCTACATAGATTAGAGAGAAAGCTGACAGTATGAAAACACTGCTGACGTACCCATTATAACATAATCTATTATACTGAAGACTTGATTATACCAACTCAAGGCAAGAAAGACCAACTTACAGAAAGAAAGAATCACGTGATGCTGGCAAGATTTAATTAACTATACGAACTCTACCGTTACGATCAAAACCATGCAACACAATGCATTTCTAAGGTATTTGTTTCAATTTGACATAAGCAAAAAGATTCTATAGTTTAATTAAACTCATACCTCTCTGCCTCTCTAGAATCTAGGTGACATTATAGAGCTTACTTATGACCAAAACAAATAAATGGTGTAAATCATTTAACAAAATTGTCTGAAGAAATTAATAGCCATAATTTAGGATGAGTATGGGAGTCCTAAACAATTACACCATTAGGCCAGTTATTTTAAACTTAAAAATGGATAAGTTATTTTAAACCTAAAAATGAATGCTATTTTAAACTTAAAAATGGATATATGACTCCTAGAACTAGAACATAAGATCCTTGAGGAGTGGGGATTTGAAAGAGACAATTAAGAAAACTTCACTGAATGAACTTTGCTCCTACCCAGGCTACACTTGCACTTGAGTAAGTGAGTTGGGGATCTGGAAGCTTCTTGTGGCTAATGTCTGCAACACACTGCGATAATGACCAAGAGACTAATCGTTCAAGTGAAAAAAGGCTTGGCAAGTCCAAGGAAAAAGGAGCTTACAGTTATTCATGCAGTGAAATTTAAAAAAAAAGAAAAACTTATAAAGAAATCCAGGCCATATCTCATGAGGGGAAGAAGAAACTAAAAAAATTTAAGAGACAAAGCCAGTCTATACAGATTAGAATAATATATGCACAAATCTCTGGAGAAACTCTATTATATCACAATTAATGCAGAGACTGCAATCAAGCCAGGCTAATTTCAATAGATTCCAAGTTTTGAACAGTTCCTAGACTATCCAAGTGGGAATTTGGCCAGGACGCTGGGGTTAATAATTCATTTTGAGAGAGGCTAATTCTTTGGGAGGCAGCCCACTCTGCAGGAGGAAGCATTTGGCCCATGTGAGCAAATTTGCTCTTCAAGATCACCCTCTATTAGCTCCACAAGACACTTTTTTTGGGGGGTGGAGGTGGGGGTCAGTTTACTTTCTCATGCATATAGAAATATTTATCATGTTTTCAATAATTATATATTAATGTTAGATGAATGATTCAAACATATACATGAAATGTTTGGATTCTTAAAGAATAATTTTCATGCTAACTTTCCATTACCATGATCTAAGTATAGGATTATCATCAGAGTACTGTGGCAAAATATACAAACTGTGTAATCAGATGGTTCTGGTGTTTAATCTTGGCCTCATGGATTAGGAACTGGGAACCTTTGAAAATGCTACCAAACCACCCTAGGACTCAGGTTCACCACTCATAAAATACAAAAATTAATGGTGCCTACCTCAGAGGGGTCTCATGAAGCTTACATAAGTCACTTGTTAATTGAACAAACAGTTTTGAGTGCCAGGAACTGTTACAGCTACTGGGAATACAGTAACAAACAAAAGAAACAAATTCCTGACCCCCCATGAAACTTACATTCTGAGAGGGGACATAGGCATTAAACCAAAAATATAGAATTTGCTGGAAGGTGATAAGTTTTATGAAAAAATAAACTTCATTGAGGGTATTTCTACACCAAGATAGAAAGTGGACGGGGGAATTGATCTCTTACATAGGGTGGTCAGGGAGAGCATTTTGAGAAGGTGACATCTAAGCAGAGAAGGCAGCGCCAGCTAGGAGGCGGTGGGAAGGGCAGGCCAGTGTGCTGCAGCCCAGAGAGAGGGTGAAGTGCAAGGACAGGGCTGGAAAAGCAGCTGGTGCCGACCATTCCAGGTGTCGCAGACTATCTTAAAGGAATAGAGTGCTAGGCTGCTGCCTGGCACGTAAGAATGAAACACATAACAAACTATAGCTAGTTATTTATTCATATTGGGTAAAGAGTCACCAATCAGAATCCCTCATGTTTTCCATTGCTCTGCCAGGTCACTGGCATTTTCCACATCAGTCCTGTCATCTTAACATAGCTGACTCCCAACCTCTTGCACCTTAACACATTTTAAATGTCCAATGACAGATGAACGCATAAGGAAGGTGTGGTACGTATGTACAATGGAATATTATTCAATCATAAAAAGGAATGAAATTTGGCCATTTCTAGAGATGTAGATGGACCAAGAGTCTGTCATACAGAATGAAGTAAGTCAGATAGAGGAAAACAACTATCATATATTAATGCATATACATGAAATCTAGAGAAATGGCACAGATGAACCTATTTCTAGGGTAGGAATAGTGATACAGACACAGAGAACAGACATGTGGACAAAGTAGGGGGAGGAGAGGGTGGGGTTAACTGGGAGATTGGAATTGACTTATTTGTACTACCCTGTATAAAACATAGTGGGAACCTGCTATATAGTGCAGAGAACACAGCTCCGTGTTCAGTGCTCATCTGACCTAGATGGGTGGGATGGGGCTGGTGATGGGCAGGAGGCTCATGACGGAGGGGATACATGTAAGCATATAGTAGATTCACTTCATTATACAGCAGAAACTAACACAACATCGTAAAGCAAGTATACTCCAATAATAAAAGAAAATGCTTGTGGACCTCACGGGTGTTTCCAAACACGAATGTTTTCTCAGATGTGTGGTTTTTTAAATATCTTGTCTGGTAACTGGTCTTAAAAGTGGTGGGTTCTTTAATTGTGAATAAAGTGATGATGATGGTTTAGTCACTAAGCTGTGTCTGACTCTCGCGACCCCATGGATGGTAGCTCATCAGGCTCCTCTGTCCACGGAATTTCCCACACAAGAATACTTAAGTGGGTTGCCATTTCCTTCTCCAGGGCATCTTTCTGACCCGGGGATTGAACCTGCGTCTCCTGCATTGCAGGTGAATATTTTTTTACCATCTGAGCCACCCAGAAAGCAGAATAAGGTGAAAGCAGGTGCAAAACGAATCTTCAACTGAGATGTGTAGTGGGAGATAAGTTAGTACAGAGTCCGTTGCGTCTCCCCAGAAACAGCAGAAATTGAGTGCTACTTCATACTGAGCTGATTTAGAAGAAAATCTCTCACTGGTTTTCAAGTCTCTAAATCTGACTACAGTTCAATACAAATCACCACCAACACCCCCACAATATACAGCATGAGTCATTCATACTCCTCCCAAAACTTGCATGGCTCCATGTCACAAATAAAACAGATTTCTGGCCTGTGGTGAAAGGCCTTTCACAATCTGGCCTCAACCCATTTTTCCAAACTTATATCCCATTACTCTGTAACACACATGTAAAGCCCTAACCAAATCACACTGGCTTCTTTGTTCACTTTATTCCTATATCATTGCCATCAAAATCTTCCCATATTGTAGATATTTCAAATGTTCACCATTATTTTGGGCTTTCTTCCCATTTTATACACACAGAAGTCTATGTTTCCCAGTCCCTCTGTGTCTCTCTTTCCCAGGAATTGGGCAGGACCATATGACTAGTTCTAGACAGATGACTGTGATTGAGGGGACCTGTGCTATTTTGGAGCTGATGAATTCACTTGCACATGTGAACTTCCCAGGCCCTCTCTCTTGCTGCTGAAGTCATGGGGGTACTTGTTAAGATGGAGGTGCCACAAGATGCAAGGACCATATATGCTAAACTTGCATGTGGAGGATCGTTGCTTCAGACAGTAGAATGAATGCATGGCTGAGTCTGTGTGACCAAGAGATAAATCCTCATTATGCTAAGCCACTGAGATTTTGGTGATATTTGTCAAAGCACCCTAACATAGCCTATTCTGATCGATATGCCATTCTTTAAGATCTTTGATCACCACTTTGAAGTGATTCTTGCTCTCTTTTCCAAAAAAAACTAATATGAATAAATTTTTATTTTTTAGATGCTGGTAAATAATTGCTTTGCAGGAATAATCAGCAGCTCTAGTGAAAAGGATCTTTGATAAACTTAGAGGCTGGGAAATGGGGGTTGAAATGAATTTTCCAAGCCTAGAGTCTAGTGGCAGCTAAGTTTCTTGTCAAAGCTGGGAGCTACTCAGTTGAATAAAGGGCTGACAAGCTATGTTGAGAGTTGCCTAGTAGAAGAGATGGAGAAATGAGTAAGGTTAAAAGGGAATACCTGGGGATGAGATGAGTAGAATGAGTATTTTTCAAGTGGCATGTGTGGTGTGTGACGTGACACCTCTCCACGACACTACAAATCTTCAGTAAAGCTAGAGAATTGAAAACAATCCTTATATGGTTGGGTTTCTTGAGGAAGCTGATGAAGCAGCTGAATCTGACATCACGTTTGTATAGATTTAAAACAGACTCACTTGTGTGGTCAAAGGAATCAGCTGATATCTGAGTCACACTTCATTTATATTCCTCAAGTACTTGTACTTGAGATCTTGTACTACCTTGTGTTACAGATACTGGGGCCGGGGGTGAGGGAGCGGGTGGGGTTGACTTCCCAACAAGACAGTGAGGTCTTCAATGAAAGCAACCATATTTCACACGTCTCTTTATCCTGCACATGCTTAATTCAGAACACTATCATAAAAGATCCCAGTAAAAATGTATCTGTTGAATAGATGACTGCCACAGATCAAAACCAGTCCTTTTTACCCTGTTTTCTCATCCTGAAATGTAAACTGGCCTTAACTTCCTCTTCTACTTTAAGTTTTTGCTAGAGGTAGTTCAAGAATATTCTATGATATTTCTGTCATTCTAACTTGTAAGGGGTAGCATATAATTTAGCCCCTCATCAGCACAACCTTGCTAATCAGACATTGTTGTATTTCTTCTCTTAGTCTGCACTCTTAACTGCATTTAATTATCTGAATTTTCTCGCTAGGAAAAGAAAGAACTTCCACAAAGGGTGAGAATTGGGAGGAAATGTAGATAAAAATGAATTTCACTATCTCACTTCCAGCTTATCTTCTCTGTCATCAACAGTGAAGTCCTGTTTTTGTCTCTTCAGAAAACCACATGACATTTGAGAATCTTCTCCTGTGCTGCACACATTTCAGAACCATCTGGAACACCTTCCTTCCTTCCTTCTCTCCACCTCCCTGATCGTCCATCCTTTTCTTCAAAAATGAAAGTGTTTTCCCCCCCCCCCTTATCTGGCTTGCTTTGCCTATGTTTCTGGGTTCTTCCATTTTATCTTAGTTCTTTGGTTATTTGCAGTAGCATTTATGTGCAGACAAAGTTACACATACAGCATAGTCTGAAACAAGGAATACTTTGAGATAAATCTTCTGTGGTACATACTGAAAATTAAGAATTGACTTATCTGACTTCTAATTTCAAATATTAATGAGAAGTAAAAACCGCAAAGATAATCAAGTCAGTACGTACTAGAACTATGAAGAAGCACTAATATAACACTGATAAATAATAGCAACATCTGTACTGCTGGTTTAAATTAGCATGTTTGCACTCTCAGGAAGTCTTGTGTCTGCACAAGAATTAGAAAATTAAACTCGTACTTATAGACTTTGAAGATCTTTTCATAATGAAAAAGTGTAAACTACAGCTTCTCATGACATAATACTTGAGAGTATTTGTCTTTCTTACAAACAAAAATGTATAGATAAAAGGAAACCATACATAGCCCTCTTCTTCAAATATTTCTTTCACTTGTCATAGCAGATAAATTTTAGACTACTGACACAGACTCTATAATAATCTGTATAAGTACCCAGTTAGGTTTACAAAGAATAGGCTCCTGGTTGAAACCCTTGAATGTAATATAGTTTTGTTTCAAAGTGAAAGCATTTAAATATGTTTCCCTCTCTCTCTCTTTCCCTTTCCTCTCTGTCTCTCTTTCCCTCTCTCACACCCACATGCTCTCTCTCTCCCTCAACTGCAGTAAATTAGAGATGCTCCCAATTTGCCAAATCTGGATTTCAACATTGCCCTTTCCTATTAGAGCACATGTCCACATTGGTGTCCCCAGTGTAACACAGGGAAAGTGATTCCTCACCCATACAAGGGGCTCCTGACACTCGTCTTTATTGCCCCATCATAAATTCATAAAGGGATGTCTGCTGTAACCAGTTGGCAAGTTCACTGCGTAAACATCAACACCAATTTAATGACTTGTGTACACATCGTAAACTAGAGAATCTTTATACAAAGAAATCAGATAAATCAAACATGAGCGGAGGCTTAGGGGAAAGCAATTAAAGCTTTAAGTTAAGGCGGCTGTGGGAGGGCATGGCGTCACATTAGAACAGATAACAGAATATGTGTTAATGCAACTACAGGATGTATAATTAAATTAATTAGTAATATTAAATGTGTTTAAGGTAACAACACATCAACAGATAAATAGACGAGAAACATTTAAAAGCAATTTTCCCATCTTATGTTCTATCCAAAGAATAAGCAAAAAAAGATAAAAAACCCTGAAACTTCCTAGGAAGTAGTTAAAAATAAAATAGGGAGGGGATGTAAAGTTGATTTACTTGCCTCTGGCTAGCAATGGAAAAAAGGAAAAAGGAATAGTCAGAATATAAAAACCTGTTTGGCCATATTTCATTTCCTATAGCATATTGAAACATTTGATGCCAACCCATTTCATTCTAATACCTCAAAGGCTGGCATAAAGTGCCCCTAAGGTATGTTGTTTTCTGAGCAAGCATTTGCAGTCAATCCCTAAGAAATGTGTAAGCATTACCTGGTAATACAAATTTTAAAATTATATTTAAAACATCCAAGGAGATTTTTTGCTGAACAAAAATTAGATTGTCTATA
Organism: Oryx dammah; assembly: GCF_014754425.2. Lineage (NCBI taxonomy): Eukaryota > Metazoa > Chordata > Mammalia > Artiodactyla > Bovidae > Oryx > Oryx dammah. The sequence continues at coordinate 69,803,678 of NW_024070210.1, read as the reverse complement.
TGCCAAAGCTTCTCATCGGCTGAAAGCTGGAAGCTAAATTTGGCCGTAAGAAACTGGCTTGGAACTGGAGAAGTTCTGGGGCCAAATTCAGCCGTGTAGTACTTGTATGCCTTGTTACATAGAAAAAAATAGGTCTGTTCCAGTGATAGCAAGACTGCCATTTATTCATCTCAAAAGCAATAAGATCTTAGAACTAAACCTCTATAACACAAAATGCTTTTAAGTTCTCCCTGAGGGGAACACAATATACACAATTTATGTAAAAAGAAGAGAAATGAAAGCTAAGTATTCCAGTTAAGGGTCAGAAATCAATATTTCTTTAACAGCCTAAGCAACATGCATTACTCTTAATACAAATACTTAGGAGACTTTACATTCTCCATAAAGGGGGATTTTTCACATAATTGGGGTTGAAAGTGGCAGAATATGCTCTCCCATCTTAGTTTCTATTGCTAAAAAATAAAAAAAGAATATATTTGAACAGCATTTCACTGATCCTGTCATCCTTGGTTAAAACTTCTTACCTAAATGTCTTCAGTGTAGAGCAACAGGTAACTACAGTTAATACATTTCCATTTAATCTCAATGGAATGTGATAAAGACCTTGCAGTATCAAAATAGACCATGTAGAAACTGAAAAAAAAAAAATCTGGACATAAAACTAACTGTATGGGTATAAAGAGGATGTAGCTTTTCTTTTTTTTTTTTTAAGATCGCAAGTTTTCTGTGATGTTCCATTATGTTGTCAATAAATAAAAGGGTTTTAAAAAGAAAGTCTTCAGTTTAGTGGCACACACAGAAAAGTTACGATATGATATAATAGGCAGATCACAGACCTGAAGAAGTGAAGTATAACTAAAAGGACTGAGTTTTTAAAAAGACATACCCTAACTAGTTTCTGCAGAGAAGGCAATGGCAACCCACTCCAGTACTCTTGCCTGGAAAATCCCATGGGTGGACGAGCCTGGTAGGCTGCAGTCCATGGGGTCTCGAAGAGTTGGACACGACTGAGCGACTTCACGTTCACTTTTCACTTTCATGTATTGGAGAAGGAAATGGCAACCCACTCCAGTGTTCTTGCCTGGAGAATCCCAGGGACAGGGGAGCCTGGTGGGCTGTCGTCTATGGGGTCACACAGAGTTGGGACACGACTGAAGTGACTTAGCAGCAGCAGCAGCAACTAGTTTCTGAGCATTGACCAGGACCCTCTTCCAATATGATCTCTGTACTGGAGGCAGAATGATCACTGTAAAGGACTGATCTGAACGTATCACTCCTCTGCTTGACAAGCTTCAAGGGCTTCCCCATTACCCTCAGGCAAAAGATCAAAATGTTTACCATGGCCTTTAAGGCACCAGACGACCTTGGCAGAAGCTTCCAGAGTCAGGTTGCTACATTCTCCGATTGCTGTCTCCCCTCTATTCACACTGCCCTTTCATTTCCACAACTCTACAACTCTCACTCCTGTCACACACAGGACCTTTGCACCTGCTGTTTCTGATTTCTTTCTCTATGACCTATCCCCCACCCTCAATGCCCATATCTTCCTATTTCAGAACTGAAGTTAACTGATGCTGAGCTTTCTGACCAGGTCAATTCCCTCAATATATACTCTCAAAGCTTCCTAGGTTTATCCTCCTGGGCACTTACTCCAGCTATCTTTTACCAGGCTGTAAGTACCACAACGGCAGAAGCTGCATCTATGTTTTTATCCACCACTGTATCTTCAGTGCCTAGCACAGAGGGTGATTCATAAAAGAAGGACTTGATAAATATATGTGGATTAAATGAGTGAATGAATGAGTGTCAAGTTAGATTTAAGATTCTTAAAAAGACCATGAGAGTAACCGCAAGTCACTTCTAAGCAGCTCAAAATTAAGTAACAGTTCAGCAGCTATATCAGTATAAGCACAACTCAATGGAGAAGACCAAATGATTCAACTGTGGTTGGTGAGACCCACCTGAAGAAGTGGGAAGGATTATCAAACAGCCCTTCTGATACTCATAAGATCCTTTAAAAATGGCACAGGATCACATTTGTTAGATCTTTTGCTTGTGCATGGCTGTTTTCCTTGGCCAAGCTGACTCAGAAGTTAAACCTCGTAAAAGAAGAGTTATCCACTTACCGGGTATATAATAAAGAAACACATTAATTTTCCCCCCCAAAAAAAAAAAAAAAAAATTTTTCTCCCCATTTGGGATAAGTAACCAAATAGTAGTCATCCACAAAGCACCTCTATTTTTTCTCTCCATCTGTATGTGCTTTTTCTGATCATAATTATTTTTAAAAATTCATTTATTAGTCTCGTGCCTTTTAAAAGTTTTTCTTCTTCCTGTTCTTTCCTTCGTTCAGTGATGTTGCCGTATGGCCCTAAGGAGCCCTGAGGACATTACTCACTACCACCATCTCTCTGGATTTTCAAACAACCTTAATATTTCTAGGGTTTAAGATTCACGTTTATAAGAAACTCTCTTTTTTTCTAAAGCAGAATTTAGAGGACTCAATTGTAGATGATTCACAGAGCTACTTGTTTTCTTTGTACAAAAACAATGAAGAATTCCCTGACTCTTAATATTGAAACCAATTCCTGTTATCCACAAATCTGTTGAAACTGCCTCTATTGTTTAGCACCAAGAAAAGATTTCTTTGCATAGGCTAAGAACTATCTTTTAAATCAGTGAAGTACCTACTAGATTTAGTCTGTATTTGCATGTATGCCTTGTACTTGCCAATAAACACCAATAGAGCTGTAGGAAGACTCGACTTTGATTTTCACTTAGTTATCAGCAAGTCACTTCATTTTTCTGAGCCTCACTTTGCTCATTTATAAAATAGGATAAGAGTACCTCACATGTGGGGCCAGGGTTGAGAAAATGATTGACATGATACTAATTAAATAAGAAATTAAAACATCAAACTAAAATCTGTAAATATACTTCACGCTGAAAAAAAATCCCTCAAAACTAAAGACATTGTTTTTCTGTTATTTTAAAAGCACTAATATTTGATTTGAAATATTTGTAAGATATATAAATCCCTTGATTTCCAAAATTGATGTTTTTTAGCTTAAATATGATGTGACTCGTCCATGGACATCTGCTAGCATTTACAATTGATCTGTTCATCTCTCAGTCATGTCTGGCTCTTTGCAACCCCATGGACTGCAGCCCGCCAGCCTCCTCCGTCCATGAGATTCTCCAGGTAAGAATACTGGAATGGGTTGCCTTTTCCTTTTCCAGGGGATCTTCCCGACCCAGGGATTGAACCTGGGTCTCCTGCATTGCAGGCAGACTCTTTATAGTCTAAGCCACCAGGGAAGCCCACTATTTATAATTAAATACTTCTAAACATCTACTGTATATTATCACCCTTCTTATTTAACTTACAGGCAGAGTACATCATGAGAAATGCTGGGCTGGAAGAAACACAAGCTGGAATCAAGATTGCCGGAAGAAATATCAATAACCTCAGATATGCAGATGACACCACCCTGATGGCAGAAAGTGAAGAGGAACTGAAGAGCCTCTTGATGAAAGTGAAAAAGGAGAGTGAAAAAGTTGGCTTAAAGCTCAACATTCAGAAAACGAAGATCATGGCATCTGGTCCCATCACTTCATGGGAAATAGATGGGGAAACAGTGGAAACAGTGTCAGGCTTTATCTTTTTGGGCTCCCAAATCACTGAAGATGGTGATTGCAGCCATGAAATTAAAAGACGCTTACTCCTTGGAAGAAAAGTTATGACCAACCTAGAGAGCATATTGTAAAGCAGAGACATTACTTTGCCAACAAAGGTCCGTCTAGTCAAGGCTATGGTTTTTCCAGTGGTCATGTATGCATGTGAGAGTTGGACTGTGAAGAAAGCTGAGCGCCGAAGAATTGATGCTTTTGAACTGTGGTGTTGGAGAAGACTCTTGAGAGTCCCTTGGACTGCAAGGAGATCCAACCAGTCCATTCTAAAGGAGATCAGCCCTGGGTGTTCTTTGGAAGGAATGATGCTAAAGCTGAAACTCCAGTACTTTGGCCACCTCATGCGAAGAGTTGATTCATTGAAAAAGACTCTGATGCTGGGAGGGATTGGGGACAGGAGGAGAAGGGGACGACAGAGGATGAGATGGCTGGATGGCATCACTGACTCGATGGACGCAAGTCTGAGTGAACTCTGGGAGTTGGTGATGGACAGGGAGGCCTGGCGTGCTGCGATTCATGGGGTCGCAAAGAATCGGACACGACTGAGCGACTGAACTGAACTGAAACATCTAATTTAGCAATATTTTCATGTCAGCTTGCCTCTCATTATTTTCCAAATATTTTTTTTCCAACTGAGAGCATTATCTGTCTTTGCCTTTGAAATCATCTTAATACAAATCAGTCACATTTTTATTTCCTAGAAAGTTGGAGAGTGTCAACAAAATTTCAGTTAAAGAACTCTTACCTTGTTTTATACCACGAAATATACAGTCTTCATGATTTTAGAATATTTTTACACCAGGGCTGATATCAGCTCTACAGAGTTATGTTTTAAAAAATATACATCATATGGAAATTTAAAAAAACAGATTTCAAAATTCTAAGTGTTGATATCTCAAGCTCCTACCTACTTCATTTGTCATCTTTCTCCTTTCCATCAAGCCATAGAAGTTGACCACAAGAAGGTCAATGAGTCCAGATATTTTAATATATTCACACTGCAAAAATCTAATAGTTTATATTCAAAAAAATTAAGTCATTTTCTGTATACCAATACCTCAGTGATTTCCTATATTCTCCCAAATTCCTAAATCATTCCAAAGCTATGACATGCCATGTTAACAGTTAAAAACACGAAAAATAGAAACAAAAAAACGGCAATTTCCCAAACAGAATGCATTTGGTCATGCTGAAAGGAGATCTTGTCCTCTAGGGCTGACCTTTGCCCCATCTCACACTTCCTGGATTCTTAGGTTTGTGGCCTTAACTAACAAGGGTTAACGTAGCTAAATCAAGAATCAGATGGACAGTAGGGCCCTGAAAAACTGCGTCCTCTGGTTCAATTGCTAAGCCACGCTCTCTCGAGAACAGAACAGTCTTTTCCTTGTCTCTGGCTTTTCTGTTGTTTGGTTTTTATTTTTTTTCCGGTGAGAAAGTGAGTGAGTGTAAGATCGACATACCCATCAGAACTGTTCTTGGCACCTTTTGTGTGCCAATCAGGGCAAAATACTTAAAAATATATATATATTCTTGGTAGCACATGCTCATAAGTGCAGAGTCAGTCTCCTATTTTCCCAATGATCAAAATATCAAGAGATGGGAGATCTCTTCCAGAACAACCTTATTATCGAGACTCAGGCAAGCACCTGGGGAATTAATAGCTGACATACCTCATTTTAAACATCTACCATATGTTCATGGAAAATACAGCCATGTTACTTATCACTTTCTGTTTTTCTTTCATTGGTTTATGTTTTGCCTTTAATAAAAATCGCATGAAAACACAGTCTTACGGTACCAGGTATGAGGCTCCTCCATGGAATAGCTCAATAACATTTTTAGTGTTTTATTTATGCAAACAAAAGTGCTCCTCAAATCAGTGCAGGCTGAACTGCTTGAAGAGTGCTGTTGGAATTTCAGTAAACTGAAGCTTTTTCCTAACATCACTCAGGTACAGATACTCTCCAAAAGGTCTGTGATTGCTTTTTTTTCCTTTCTTGTTTTTTAAAATCATGTATCTGTGTTTCAGTGTTCCTCAAATTTATCCAAAGCAGAATCATGAAATTTCTTAAGGCAAGGCAGTGGGTTCACAAAAAATGAGGTGTTTTGTTTTCCTTCCCAGTGGTCTGTGAATCTACCAAACACCTACTATGTGCTATAGGCTTTGGACACTCGCATGTTCATTCTCCTCTTCTGGACAATGCTGTGAGATGAATATTACCAGCTCCATCTAAAAGAAATTGAGCTTCTGAGAGAGTAAGTTCTGTGTTTAAGGTTGCATAGCTAGTGAGTGGCGGAGCTGGGAATCCAACTGTTTCTTCATTTCTTTCTTACATTTCCAACTGCTTGTTTATTGTTTTGACTGGCACACAATTGAGATGATATTCACATGCACAGCCTCTCCAGTGTGAGACCAAGCACACTATAACACATTAGGAGAGAATGTGAATGAAGGTGGATGACAGTGGTATCATGTATATATACTAATACATGCATGTCATTTGGAAACATAGGTTTTCAAATGATGTGACCCACCAGAGCTGCTGGAGACAGAGGGCTCTCTATTAATGTGCCTAGAAACCTACATGGACAGCAGTAGATGTGAGAACCAAGACTGAATTGTTTAAGAGCTTGATATAACTAATGAGAAGATTTGGAGAAATGTATGATTTTGATTTGTTTGGTTTTTAATGATCAATGGGACACACAGTTTAATTCATTGTCATTGACCACCTAGTATGAGCAAGCCCTAGGCTTGCATGGGATACAAAGAGGAGAAAAACACAATCCCTGCCTCCAAACTTAAAAATTCAAGTAGAGAAGGTATGATAAGTATACGAATAACAGTTCAACAGTACAGTTTTAGAACCAACATTCAATTGAGGGAATACACATTTTCAAGAATGTTTTATATGGTTACTTAAAACCTGGCTTCTCATGGTTGCAATATTAAGGAAAAAAATTTACATCAAATCCATTAAATAGCAAAAAATGACACACACTGATATACAGCTTTTAAAAAGAATGTTGATTGGGAGAAATGGGGAACTAAGTAGTAGCAAAGTTTTTAAAAGCACCAATTTTGACAGCAGATAGAGTCAAGTTCCGGAGAAGGCAATGGCACCCCACTCCAGTACTCTTGCCTGGAGAATCCCATGGATGGAGGAGCCTGGTGGGCTGCAGTCCATGGGGTCGCTAAGAGTCGGGCACGACTGAGCGACTTCACTTTCACTTTTCACTTTCATGCATTGGAGAAGGAAATGGCAACCCACTCCAGTGTTCTTGCCTGGAGAATCCCAGGGACAGAGGAGCCTGTTGGGCTGCCATGTATGGGGTCGCACAGAGTCGGACACGACTGACGCGACTTAGCAGCAGCAGCAGCAGCAGAGTCAAGTTCAAGCTCTCAATCTAAAGTACTAACTAGTATGTGGCCTTGGTTAAGTCTTGGGTCCCTCATCTATAAAAGGAATAACACAGATGTCATCGAGTTGTCATATTTAAGAAGGTAATCCCTGCAATAAAGTACTTAATAGCACAGTGCCTAACTCCCAGTCAAATCATAATATTAATAAATATCAACTCATAATGTTAATATACATAAAATCTCACTCTGTTACTCTAAAAGCTGACACAGCAGAACTCTTTCATGAATGAAACTCCCTACCTCTAATTCCTTAAGATAAAATTTAGGAGAACCTGGCTGACCTTTATCTTCTGGGGGCTGCACTAGGTCTTCGCTGCAGCATGCAGGCTTTCTCTAGTGGCAGATCATGGACTACAGTGTCTGGGCTCTTTAGTTGTGGCACATGGGCTTAGCTGCCCTGCGGGATCGTAGTTCCCCCACAAGGGATTGAACCTGCATCCCCTGCATAAGAAGGTGGATTCTCAATCACTGGACCACCAGGGATGTCCCTGATCTTTATCTTCTTGAGTGATTTCTAATAATCAGAGCTTGAACACAGGCCACACTTGGAAGTGCATTCAGAACCAGGTCTAAACAGGGGGGCAAGCAACTCTAATTCCACTTCATCCACTGCTTGCTGGGGCATCATTGTGTACAAATTTCTTTTCACAGGGTCTAAGATGACCTGTATTAAAAACATTACCTCTAGAAGAGCACATACTCTACATGTGCAAATTAAAGTGTGACAAACTTTGATAAGCAGCTGTCTTTTGGTAAAGCCATGAACATTTTCTATATTTCACAAGGAAACAAAATAGGAAAACTTTTAGACAATTAATTCACATTTCTTCTCAGCAATCTAAATCTGTTTCTGGTCTTCAGGCCAATTTCCTTGGCATTTACAACAACAGCAGCAGCAATAAGGATTAACCTTTGGTAAAGTGCCTAACATGTGCCAGACACGGTGTCGGGTGATTTACATACATTTTTGCTAATCCTCAGATGCAGACTCTGAAACAGTAAATGACCTGCCTGGGGTAACCGTCAGTGAGGAGCAGAATCCAGATTAGATGAACCTAGGCCAATCTAGCTCCAGGATCTGTGCTCTTATCTCTGTCCCACAATGGCATTCCTCTTCCAGGCCCAGAAAAGTGCTTTATATCACTTTCTTGCTTATTACCTGGATCCTTTTTTTTTTTTGAAACATTAAAAAACTACTAAAGCACATATATGGAATCTAGAAAGACGGTACTGATGCACCTATTTGCAGGGCAGCAATGGCGATGCAAACCAGAGAACAGACTTATGGACCAGGGTGTGGAAGCTGAAGGAGAGCGTGAGATGGATGGAGAGAGTAGCAGGGAAGTATATACACTACCATATATAAAATAGACAGGAAATGGAAATTTTCTGTATGGCTCAGGGAACTCAAACTGGGGCTCTATACAACCTAGAGGGATGGGAAAGGGTGGGAGATGGGGGGCCAGTTCAAGAGGGAGGGGACATATGTACACCTATGCCTAATTCATGTGGATGTATGGCAGAAATCAAACCAATTTTATAAAGCAATTGTCAAACAATTTGAAATAAATAAATATAAATTTTTTAAAAAGAAAGAAACCTACTAATCAGTATCTACATAGAACATGTTCATTGGAGAACACTTAGAAAGGTAAAAAGTGCCAAAGAAAACAAATCCTAGACAATTCTCTACCCAGAACGGGCACAGCTAATATTTTGTGTCATAATTTTCTCAAATATTTTCCATATGTATATATTTAATTTATATATATATATTTTTTTTTAATAGGTTCATGTTACATTAAATGGTGTGAAAATCTTCCTGTATCAATAAGAATGAATCTGCAGTATTACTGTTAATTTAATTTAGATAATTTAACTGTCCTTTCTATGGTAACTAACATTACTCGAGCTCAAGTCCAGGTCTCAACAGCAGGTTTTGACAAATGTTCATATCAGTAAACCCCTTAGTTTTGTGCTGTGCTATGCTAAGTTGCTTCATTGTGTCTCTTTGTGACCCCATGGACTGTAGCCCACCAGGCTCCTCTGTCAATGGGATTCTCCAGGCAAAAATACTGAAGGGGGTTACAATGCCCTCCTCCAGGGGACCTTCCTAACCCAGGGATCAAACCCATGTCTTATGTCTCCTGCATTGGCAGGTGGATTCTATACCACTAGCGCCACTTGGGAAGCCCTCCCCTTTGGTTTATCCATTACTATTTCTTATAGCCGCATAATATTCCACAATATGGATGCACCTCAATTTATCTTTTTATTCTCAATGACTGGATAGTGTCCAGCGTTATGATTAAAGTAAGCAACAATTATAATCAATACCTATTTATATCCTTGCTCATTAAATTATTATCTTTCAGGAAAACTGCTAGAGGTGGAAATGTGCAGTCGTAAGTATCCACTTTTTAAGGTTTGATTCTCCAAAAAGGTTATGTCAATGCAGGCTCATGAAAATGCCTGTCTCCCCATTCCTTGACAACAGTGGTCCTACTGTTCTTTTTGCTCTATGTTAATCTGATATGTAAAAACTGATATTGTATTTTATTTCCTCAAGTACTAGTGAAGATAAACTTTTTACATGGTTATTGATCATTTGCATTTTTTGCTAGTGAACTGCTTAAGAGTGGAGTTGCATCAGATGCATGTGTATTCAACTATATACACTTAGCAACATATTCATTTGTTATTAAAATTACTATTAAGTTATACTTTGTATACATCCTCTATCTCATATATAGCACGTTACCTTGTTAGTTATTTATGCTGTTTCTTGCCATACAGAAAGCTCAATTTTTGATAGTTGTAATAGTGTTTTCTGCCCTTGAAATCATCACAGAGAGGTTCCTTTAACTTAAATTTACACAACTATGTAACTAAAACAACCAAATATTGTTTTATTTCTTACACTGAGAATTTTAATTCTTTAGGAATCAGATGACATAATCTATTCTGTTCTCTCCCATCTGAGATGCCATCTTTATTTTAAAACAAATTCTTACATAAACTTCTGGTATGGTTATATACTTTCTTTTCTGTTCCACTGACAGACATGTTCATTTCTGTGCCAGCTCAAAGCTGACAATTACTATAGCCTTATTTTGTTGTTGTTTAGTCGCTAAGTTGTGTCAGACCCTTTTGAGACTCCATGGACTATAGCCTGAGAGGCTCCTCTGTCCATGGGATTTCCCAGGCAAGAATACTGAAGTGGGTTGCCATTTCCTTCTCCAGGGGATCTTCCTGACCCAGGGATTGAATCTGTGTCTTTCCTTGTGGCTCAGTTGGTAAAGCATCCGCTTGCAATGCGGGAGACCTGGGTTCAATCCCTGGGTTGAGAAGTTCCCCTGGAGAAGGGAAAGGCAACCCACTCCAGTATTCTGGCCTGGAGAATTCCATGGACTATCCATGGGGTTGCAAAGAGTTGGACATGACTTGAGTGACTTTTCATTTCACTCCTGCATTGGCAGGCAGATTTTTTTTTTTTTTTTTTTTTTACCACTGAGCCACTAGGGAAGCCCATAGCTCTGTAATGCATATTAATTACAGTAGAACTATGACCTCCTTTTGGGCTTCCCTGTTGGCTCAGACTGAAAAGAGTGTCTGCAATGCAGGAGACCAGGGTTCGATCCTTGGGTTGGGAAGCTCCCCTAGAGAAGAGAATGGCCACCCACTCCAGTATTCTTGACTGGAGAATCACATGGACAGAGATTGGTGGGCTTCACAGTCTATGGGGTTGCAAAGAGTCGAACATGACTGAGAGACTAACACTTATGACCTACTTTTGCTACTCTTTAAAAAAAAAATCATAGTTTATGTTAGTACATTTATTCTTCAAAATAAAACAGAATAATTTTTGTCAAGCTTCTCAAAAACTTCTAAGATTTTGATCTACAGGTTGGGAAAAGTTATCTTTACAATATATCTCTCTATTTGATCAAGCTTTCTTTTATGTCCCTCAATTCATCTTTTTTTCAAATAGTAATAAAACATATCTTTTGAAGTTATCATTTAATACTATATATTTTTTGTTGTGATTCAGTTTTTTTCTCATTTTCTCTTATTGTTGATAAGTAATAAGCTGTTGATGTTTGCATACCAATTTTGTGACAAATGAACTCACATTGTTTTTAACAGTTTTCCATCTGATTATTTTCATTTCATTTGATTTTTTTGCTTAGGTAAGCAATTATATCATTTGCAAATTATTTAATATTTTCTCTTCCTCTCTGGGTATTTATTTACACTTTCAGTTTCTTTTTTCCTCCTGCTGCACTGACTAGAATATCCAGATCAACTCTGAGAAAAGCTCAAAGTTGTTTCTTATTTATGAGACTATTTCTTGTAATCAGACTATCCCTTAGAGTTCCTTATCTGATAAGACAGTAGATATTTTCTGATACATATTCTTTCTCATGTTAAAATATCCTTTTATCCCTTAATTATTAAGTGATAATGAATGTTGACTTTTACTTCCTTTTTAGCAATTCACATAATTATCATATGGATTTTCTCTTGATCTGGTGGTCTCTCAGTCATGTTCAACTCTTTGCAACCCCATGGACTGTAGCCCACCAATTTTCTCCATCCATGGAATTCTGTACACAAGAATATTGGAGTGGGTTGCCATTCCCAACTTCAGGGGATCTTCCCGACCCAGGGATTGAAACGGTGTCCTGTATTGCAGGCAGACTCTTTAACAGCCTAAGCCAACAGGGAAGACCATCTCTTGATCTACTGACATCAACTGTACTGACAAATTTTCTGATTTTTTTTAATATTCTTGGAAGAAATTCTACTAGATTCTACTGCATTTTGAAAATACATTTCAAAATCTGCCTTATTAATATTTTACTCAGGACGTCTGAGTCTATATCCATAAGAGATTGTACGCATTTTTTTTTATGTCTTATCTTTTGTCTGGTTTGATACCAGGTTCTGTAAAATCATGATGTTATTTTGGATAACATGATGGTATGTTTTGGAATTATTTAGATGGTAGAGGAATTTTCACAAGAAACTGAGTAAATGATACCATAAGACAGCCTAGGTCTATCATCCTTTTGGGAAAGAGAGGGACTTGGTTTATTTTGTCTTTTGTGGACACACCACATGGCATGTGGGATCTTAGTTCCCTGACCAGGGATTGAATCCATGCCCTCAGAAATGGAAATGTGGACTCTTAATCCCTGGGCCACCAGGGGAAACCCCAGAAAGAGGCTTAGTTTTTAGACAACTTTTTCATTTTTTTCATGATTACTGATATATTCAGATTTGCTGCCTTTTGAATCACTTTTTGTAATATATATTTACATTTTTCTTTTTTCATTAAAAAGTGAGATATAATCCACATATTAAATCATAACCATAAAATTCCAGAATATTCTCATCACCCCAAAAAGAAACCCCAAACCCGCTAGCAGTCAATCTTTATTCTTCCAGTCCCCAGCAACCACTAATCTACTTTCTGTCTCTATGTATTTGCCTATTCTAGACATTTCATACAAATGAAATCACATAACATGTGATTTTTAGTGTCTGACTTAGTATAATGTTTCACTTAGGATAAAGTTTTCAGGGTTCATCCATGTTGCAACATAAATCATTATCTCATTCGTTTCTATGGCTGAGTAATATTCCACTATATGGATATATCACATTTTGTTTATCCATTCATTAGTTGATGGGCATTTGGATTGTTTCCATTTTTTGGCTATTACACATAATGGTGCTATAAATATCTGTGTACAATTTTTGGAGTAGACATATGTTTTCAATTCTCTGGGTCATATACCTAGAAGTGAAATTGCTGGCTTATACAGTAACTCCATGTTTCTTCTTTTAAGGAATTACTAGACTGTTTTCCAACACAGCTGTATCATTTTACATCTTATTAGCAATGCATAAGGGCTTAATTTCTCCACAGGCTCATCAATATATGGTCTGTCTATTATAGCCATCATCATGGGTGTGAAGTACATATGATTTTTTTAAAGAAAATGATTTAAGTTCATTAAATTTTCCAAAACTATTAACAAAACTTTTTGTTTATAATCATTAGCTCCTCTTTATCTATAGCAATTTCTTCCTTCTCATTCCTAACTTTATACATTTGTAGCCATCACTTCTTTTTGACTCATCAAGTATTTTTCCTTTCTAATACTAGTGGAGATTTTAATTTTCAAAGACTAGTTTTTTAATATACTTATTGAAATGATTCTTGTAATTATTAATTTCTCTCCTATTAGTTCTCATTCTCTTTCCTTGTGGAATCCACTTGTTTTCATTTATTCTAGCTTAATAATTACTTAGTGGTTTAAATATTCCTCTAAGTATAGCTTTGACTACATCTCCTATGGTTGATTTTTAAATTGTCTTATAATTTCAATTTTGATTTCATCTTTGATGAAAGATTGTTTGAGGGGAAGATTTTTGTTAATATAGTATATAACTAACTTCTAGATATTTGGTCTCAATTTTTTATTATTAATTTCTCATTTTATTGTATTGTGGTCAAAGGATGTGGTCAAATTAACCTCTGAGGTTTGCAGTTAATTGAGTTACTCCTTGAGGACTAACATCTATTCAATCATTACACTTGTTTTATGGATACTTAGAACAAGAAGATACACTATTTTTAGCAGAATATGAAATTTTGATGATAAAATCCTGTTATATTGATTAAATTCACTTTAGCTCTGGTGTTATGGAAGATAAATATTACTTTAATTTCTATAGAGTTATCATTACATTTTCAGCATCATTTCTTAGATTATATTTTTTTTATTTATTTGAATCAAATAGCTGAGTGATTTATATCTTTCCCATTTATCACATATGAAACAGAGACTGGACATTTCATACTATATCCCCTATCCTTCAATTTTTGCTCATATAATCTAAGTGTTAGGTCAGAAACATTTTTGATTTATTATTTCTTAGATATCTGCTCTTCAAAATTTTTTCTTTTATGTCTAATTTTATACTATATTTTGTTACAATTATTTAGCCACTTTTAGCTGCTTTCAGGGAGAAGGCAGTGGCACCCCACTCCAGTACTTCTGCCTGGAAAACCCCATGGGCGGAGGAGCCTGGTAGGCTGCAGTCCATGGGGTCGCTGAGGGTCGGACACGACTGAAGCCACTTAGCAGCAGCAGCAGCTGCTTTCAGAACTCACTTTAATTTTAAAATGATGACTTCCCCATTCCTAAATTCTCAAATTGTCTTTGTCTATCAGTTATTTGAAATATATCAACAAGTAGCTTTTGCTTTTTCTAAGAATATATATTATGAGTACTTTTAAAGTTGTCTATATATTTGAAAACAAGCAACAATTTGTTTTGTATCATACTATTGAGTCACAATATTTTTCCCTTAAATTCTAGAGTTCTATCATTTTCTTCTTCTTCTTTTTTTTGGAAGAAGGTTGGAGACCCGTTTGACATTGATCTATTTGTGTTTATCATGTGTTTTCTTTGGTGAACAGGCAAGACTATCTTTTCTCCCTGCACTTTTTTACTCGACATTTTGCTCTTGTGCTTTTAGCTTCCTTTCAATCTTCTTTCTTCGTCTCCTCTTCTTTAGCTCCTCATTTTCCTTCCCATCCCATAAGTTAACCTTTCATAGAAGCTGTGTTTTCTTTTAATACAGTATTCTGATAATTTCTTCCAGATCTTGAGTTAGAACATCTTCAGATGTGTGATTAGCTTCATTCACTTTGAGTGGATTTAGCATTGGAAAACTGAAATGCACAGCTTGCAGAATAAATTTTTTTCCACCAGTGTCCCACTTCCCACCATGGCCTCATCCTGAAGAACACATCTATCAGAATACCCTGCTCCACTGTTAACGTTCCCCTAACTTTCTGTTCATTTGCTTCCTGAGAATTTCAATACTTATTTGTTGTAGAAAGGTGGTGGTTGAATTGCAGGGGAAATGATACTCTCAGAGCAGCTCCTGAGGGCGAGACAGGGGTTTCTGCTCAGATTTCTGGTTGGCACAATTCCTGGTTCACTGGGTCAGCAGGCAGATGGTGATGGAGCTGTGAAGCATATTCTTAATCTCACTACACTAATTCTTTTATGCAGTAAAGAGGAGACATGTTATGAGCCTGGGTTCCATATGCCTTATAAATAGGGGTCTATTCTTCCCAGATTCTATCACTTGGTTTCTAATACTATCATAATTTTTACTATGCATTGTGGTTTCCTGGGTATTGAGAGGGAAATTGGGAAGAATCATACTGGGATTGGCTAGTTAGGTGCATTTTGATATGGTCTCTGTTGTCCCAAATTTCCACTTCATTTTATTGTGGAGATGGTCAGGTCTGGCTGCTCATTAGCAAAATTTAACTCTTTTTTTGTAGTCTCAGCTAAGTATAATCATGTCTTCTGTATTCATCCAAAGCTTCTAGGGAAGGCTTTAGTAAGCTAATGTCTCTCAGTTCCAAACTCATTTGTCCTCTGATTTGAGATAAGAATCTGCCTGCAATGCAGGAGACCTGGGTTCGAACCCTGGATTGGGAAGATCCCCTGGAGAAGGGAATGGCTACCCATTCCAGCATTCTTACCTAGAGAATTCCATGGACAGAGGAGCCTGGTGGGCTACACAGCCCATGGGGTCATGATTCAGACACGACTCAATGACTAACACTTGGGATCCAGGCATCACAAACTGGTTTTCCTCCACTCACAGGTTTCCTGTTAGGCACTGCCATTAGGCAGCACTGGAGCGGGAGACTGGAAAGGCAGGAGGAGTCAATGGAGCCTCCTCTTGTCCCACTCACATTGCCCTTAAAGGGCACTTGTCTGGTGGCTACATTTGGCTCTAGTCTCCAGCTTTCTTCAGCCTTCCCAGAATCAACTTCTCTACGCCCACTAAGAGGTGTCAGAACTGGCTTGGCAACCCTCCCTCACAGATCTGAGCCTAGCTTCTGAGCTACTGGCCCTTGCAGGGTGATGCCTTATCTCAGACGACCGAGCCTCAACTTCACAAGTCCCTCCTCTGACTTGCCAGGATCTGCTGACCCTAGCCTCTCCCTTTTGTCCATGCCCCCTGCCCCCAGTCCAGCTCAAGCAAATGGTGTTAACTCAGTGTTTTTTTTATCATGCTTTGCTATTTCATGTTACTAACACTCATTTAAGCAAAGCCCTATATTGAATTCTTTCTGCTAAAATAACTAGCATGATTCTTGTTTTCCTGAGTGACCTTGACTGAGAGCAGGGAGCTTTCACAAAATGTTTGTGAACACATACAACATAGCAGGAAGCAAGGACAGGAGGTGCAGGAGTATGCTTGTGATGATGAAGTATGTACCCCAAAAGAGTCTGATGAGAATAGATAGCACTGCCAGATCACTGAGAGTGGGGCAGGCTGTGACAGGCAGAGAGAGCATACAAGGAAGTGGGACAGGGAGAGAAAGAATGGTGGCAGGATCAAAGGTACACTTCTAAAATTTAGAAATCCTGCCTGGAGCAAAACCCGTCTCGGAGTGAGGTAACACTGGGGTCATGAACCTTCTGAAGGAAAGTCACACCAGGTTATAATTCTTATGAAGAGCAGCATCTCTTGGAGGATGGGCAAAAGTATGATAAAACTAACTGGCTAAGTGGTCACTAAAAATGAGATTACCTCTGCCATGAGCCACTTATTAACATGATAAAACCCTGGTGGCACAGACAAGGCATGCCAACCTGGTGGCTGAGAGTCCCTCATCTCCCTCTCTGTTCATGGGGATCACTTAAGTCTGATCTGAAATGAATTTTAGTTATGTCTAGTTTTTTTTTCTTTTTCTCAAACACTTGATTCAGTCACCAAACTCATCACTGGGATTATACCAAAGAAGATAAAACACTCAATTTTTCTATTGAGAATACTTTTTTCGCTGACTGCCAGATATATGCAAAAATTTGGCTCAGCTATTTTATCATTTTTTGATTGATTCTGTGCTTTAGGAATGCGCATTTCTCTCACTGGAACACCATTTTAGATTCTTAAAGATGTCAAATACTTATGATCATCCAAACGAGTCACATTAGATTCTTTTTTTGGAGGGTCTAGAGAACTACCTTTTGGGGAACCTCAAAGCAATGTAAGTTTTTTTCTTTATCAATTCCCCAATCGTATTGCAAATATGAGTTCAGTGACAATAACTGTTAGCTGATATTTCTGTCATTTGGTTTGGGAAACCTTTCAGAAACAGCAAAAAAATATTGTCATTTTGAACAAGTGTCCTTTCTAGATAACTGCTATGACTCTACTTGTTATAATAGATAACAGTTGGAGGAAAATAGCTGGTCTTGGCCCAGAACCGAGCACCCCAAGGCATGCCGCATAAGTCATTACATAATGGATTTGCGGAGAGACAGAAAAGATTTATTAAAGTAGAAATTTATAATAAATAACCATTCATTATGGAAATATCTTAAACAATAACCACCAACCATTTACCCTAATGAAGACAACTCTTTTCTGTCTCTTCAATGAGATGTTCAAGATTTGGCAGCTTCCCAAAACGACAATTTTGTATTCATGCAAGAATTTCTGAGGCATTTGAAGAAGGTTAATTCATTATTTTCCATAATATAATAATAAATTATGTATTTCTGGATAATCCTAAGCTTTCTTCATGGAAGAAGACATTAGAGTAAAACAAGGGAAAACCATTTCAAGAACATAAAAAAGGTCAGTGGGAAAAAAAATGGGGCCCCATTTTGTGGACTTATAGATCTATCAGTTAATGCAAAGATCTAGCTTCTATAAAGACATCTTTAATGCTCTCACTGTTAAACTTCAAAACACCACCATTAAAGCCATATTTCTTTTTTATCTCTAATGCCTGATATTTCCTCTGTTTACTCCCTCATTAGCCATCAGACAATATGCTTCAACACTTACAAGAAAAACTGGCAGTGAAAGTTACTCAGTCATGTCCGAATGTTTGCGACCCCATGGACTGTAGAACACCAGGCTCCTCCTCTGTCCATGGAATCCTCCTGGCAAGAACTCTGGAGTGGGTATTCATTCCCTTCTCCTGGGGATCTTCCTGACCCAAGGATCGAACCCAGGTCTCCTGCACTGCAGGTATATTCTTTACCATCTGAACCACCAGAAAAAAGAATCATGCTATTTGAGAGTTGAACATGTTGGCTTTAAACTAATGGAGGAGGTTAAGTGAGTGTTAGAGACAACCAGGGAGAACCAGGGACAATGTCATGGTTTTCCAACTAATTTTCAGTCCAATATGATTTCTGCTGGGCTTCCCTGATGGCTCATAAAGAATCTGCCTGCCAGTGCAGGAAACATGGGTTTGATCCCTGTTCCAAGAAGATTTCCCAGAGAAGGAAATGGTAACTACTTCAGTATTCTTGCCTGGAAAATTCCACAGACAGAGGAGCCTGGAGGGCTACAGTCCACGGGGTCACAAAGACTTGGACACAACTTAGCAACTGAACAACAAATTATTTCTGCCAGCACTGCCACTACTTACCTATTTTTTATTGTACAGATGAACCAACTCTACCATCTATATGCTCATTACAGTATCCATCTTTAAAATTTTCATTATTTTAATAGAGTTAGGCTTGGCCTATGTTCAGATTGGGAGGGAAGTCATGTTTGCTCTCAGGACTCTTCTTTCAGTTTCATCTCCCTTAGTTGCTCACAAGGTCTCCCAGCTCCACAGAGTCAGCCCTGACGGCAACTTTCTAGGACTCAGACATATCCTCTGCCCAAGATGTATCTACATTTTTCCAAGCCATCAAAACTCTTCTTGGTGGTGGTAGTTTGATTGCTAGGTCGTTGTCTGACTCTTTGCGACCCCATGGACTGTAGCTCTCCAGGCTCCTCTGTCCATGGGATTTCCCAGGCAAGAATACTGGAGTAGGTTGCTGTTCCCGTCTCTGGGATCTTCCTGATCCAGGTAACAAACCTGCATCTCCCACATTGAAGGCAGATTCTTCACCACTGAGCCACCAGGGAGTCACTAGAACTCTTCTCAGAGAACATCTAAGTGAAAATGATTGTCATCATTGGTTTAACCATGTAAATTTAACCACAATGAGAACTCTACTGGTGTGACTGTACTTCTATATTACTAGTGGACTACTCATATTTGGAGTAGTCCAGTAGTAGTCCATGCTGATCACTGCACTAAAGTACTTTATAAACCACATTTCCTATAAGAGAAGAGCTTAATTTCTGGTTTATCAGCAGCTAAGTGATGTTGCCAGATGTTTCTTGAATATTATATTGCTGTTTGTGTAGTGAAAAGTACAGTCTAGTGCCAGGCCTTGCTTACTCATTGGTGTACCCCATGAGGCTGTAAGTACTTGAAGGAAGGGAATTGTATCCTCATCTTTAAGCAGAGTTCTTACTTTTTTACACACTCCAAAAGGAATACAGTTAGAGCTGAAATTTAAATCTATTGGTTAAATGAATCAATGCACTTGTGGTTTGTAAAATATGAAGGGAAAAATTAATTTTGTCTAATAACAGATCAGTCACTGTATGGCAGAAACCAATAAAACACTGTAAAGCAATTTTCCACCAATTAAAAAAATTTTTTAAGTAAAAGAAAAAAAACCCAGATCAGCCAACAGAGCTAATGTAGAAATTATAAATTTGTTGACATTAAAATCAATGGCAATTTTTAGAACCTGAACTATAAATATAATCTTTTGTTTTACCTCAATCATTTTCAAAGTATCTCATTTTTTATATACCTGGATATTTGTTATTTGAAATCATTATTTTGGTGTGAATTTTTACTTATCAAATGAACCAGTCGAATAAAAAAGAGAAAAGAAGGCACAAGGCACATACAGCTTACCTGTCGAGTTTATTGGTGTGTTTTTTTTTTCAAACATCTTTGAGATACAATTCACATACCTACAAGGCACTCATTTAAAGCATACAATTTGATATTTTTTTAAGAATAGTGTAGACTTTTAAAAGAAGAAAGACTTAATGTTTTTGTACAATACTTTAAAGTGTGAGTGCCAGAGAAAGAGGTATGCTTTTTAGAAGGAAAAAAAAATCCTGATATTCAGAGCTATTAGATAAAATTTTCTTGAGGAACGATTTGAAGCCCTGAAAATCTAGGAAATGTAAATCCAACATGTGCTAAACACAAGACTGTAACGATTTTTCTTGGAATGAATAAATGTGAGTTCTTTGCCTCTTTAATTTCCATGAATCAAGGGCATGTATAACTATTTTTCAGCCTTACCTCATGAAAGCTTTGAGCTTTCCCTTCATGTTAAAATATATTATTTAACATTTGAGTGTGTCAACACTACATTAGGCACTTTAAAAGAACAGAATTAGCCATGCTTCCTACTCAGGGGACTTGTCTACTAAGTATCAGACTAAAGCAAAATGCTATAGTATTCCCTCACATCAAGCAATCCACAGAGTGATATTTTCCCTTATTTCTTCCATAAAATCAATGAGATTTTTCTCTTTTTAGACAAACTCAAAGGAACACCCTTTGATTTAACTATACCTTTAGAAGTTCTGTTTGGGCACATTCCACAGCCTATTCTTTTATCATGGGACGGCATCTGTGATTAGACCTAAACTTGGACCTATGAGATGTGGTTTTTGTCACAAAGCAAAAGGAGACTCCATTTTTACAAACTCTGCCATCACCCACATTATAAAAGGTGGGACATTTAAACAAACAAGAGAGCGTATTTATCACATGCACCTTCATAGTGTGCACTAAATAAACGAAGCTGATAGTACAGTGCGGTGAGAAAGCCTGAACAAAATAAATATAAAGTGCTTCAGTCTGGGCATGCTTTTTCAGTGTAATAACTAGAAGTAAAAATTCTAATTATGCAGTAGTGTAGGACACTTTGTGGGTGTTAGATGTATAAAAGAAGTACAAAGCACAAAATCTTAATGTTATCAAGCTATTAAAAAATATTATTGGTGAACCTATTTGCAAGGCAGGAATAAAGATGCAGACATAGAGAACAGACTTTGGACACACTGGGGGGAGAGAGTGGGATGAATTGAGGGTAGCACTGAAACATACACATTATCATATGTAAAATAGATAGCTAATGGGAAGCTGCTGTATAACACAGGGAGCTCAAAGGTATTCTGTGACAGCCTACAGGGGTAGGGGGGAGGTTCAAGACGGAGGGGAAAAAGTATACTTATGACTGATTCACGTTGTTGTATGGCATAAGCCAACACAAAATTGTAAAGCAATTATCCTCCAATTAAAAATAAAGTGTGAAAAAAGTATATATTAAACTGTCCATTTTCAATTTAATGACTTGTTTAGTCATTTGAATTACTGCTTTACTTCATTTATAGTTTGGCTAGTCTCCTTAAACTTTTGGGTCTCCTAGATTAACTCTGCTTGTATAAATATATTGTAGTCAACCAGATTAATTAGTCAACTTAGCTCAGTATTTCTTCCATTATATTTAGAACCTGAAAAGTTCATAATGTTCAAATTAATAATTCAGCACTGGTTCCTAGTCTGAGGCCTTTTTAAAAACTAAATTTAATAGTGGCAAGAGTTACAAATTCAGAAATATTATAATGAAGTAAGCAGATGTACATTTTGAAACAGTGCCTCAATAGATATTAAAATGTCCTGAATAAATTCTTACTACAGTTGGATGTAGTGATAGAAATTCTGGAAAGAAATAATGAAAGAAGACAATGGTAAAAATACAGTGTTTTCTAAAAGACTGCAAACCAAGTTAATTTTTAAAAAAATATTTGTAATATTCTCTGTTTCTCAGAGGTTTGGGGTGAAGTACTCGAGAACTCATCTTGCTGACATTAGTCATAAATGGCATTATCACTAGGCTGGTTCACAGATGCATTTGGGCAAGTCTGGCCCAGATGTTTCCTTCAGAGCTCCCAGTGAATCCACGGTGGTATCTCATGGACAAACAGGTCTCATCTTAACATATCAGGCCTTGAAACTGAGTCTCTGGATTCTTTCTACCAGAGTGTAGTGCTTTCTCAGAACAAATACTCGTGAAATTAGATAATTTCATTTTGCAAACAATCTGGAAAAGATTTGGAGAATGACGACGAGGGGGAGAAAAGGGGGATGGTGAGAGGTTTTCTAGCATGGATTTTGAGTTTGTCTTTGAAATGTTTAGAATTTAAATAATCAAAAGGTAATCATATTACCTAACTTTGGATAGAATATGTAAACTAATTCTAAATTTCCAGTACCTACCCTTCCTGCTAAAACGATGAGTCTCCCTAACGGACAGAATGTATAATGAAAAATTAAATAACACAACTCCACCACTAATTCTTACAAATTATCTGTAGCTGAAGATTGTCATATAATCCACCTTATGTTCATAAACCAGTGGCAAAATGTCACTGGCAAAGCTGTAAGCATAGCTATGGAAAGATGGACACGCCAATTAAAATTTTCAAAATTAGAGTTAGCTAAATTGTTGTTCAGATTTTCTTCCAAATAATATGAGGAGAAACTCATGAAAGAATGCAACTCTGGAAGCTTTTCCTACTTCGTAATTATTCAAATAAAGGAAAAGGAAACTCCTTGAGTTCTAGTATTTAAATAATTCATATACTTTCATTTTAAAAAAAGCGTCAACTCACTTGTCCAAGGTTTCCTGGGGCATCAAAATATAAGGATAAACAGCAATGTGATTCCTTATAATTCTCCTTTGTAATCTGACTACTAGATGGAACTCTCAATATATTTCCTCAAGGTGAAAAACAGGTGAAATAGAAAGTGGTTATAATAAAAAAGAGTAAGTAAGCAGAAGTGATGCATATTTTGCAATCTGATGGCTTAAAAAATATTTTAAAGACCATGTAAATCTTCAATACTGGTTTCTTCATTTGAAAATAAAAAACATCACCTCCTAGATATTTAATAGAAACTTATTTGTATGTTTTAAATATTGAAAGGTAATAGCTGCATATATATGCTACACCGTGAAGTAGAGTAACTTGGAGTTAGGCATTTTTAGCAATTTGAAAAATCAAAGTCAAATAATCAAATGTAACTGAATCTACAAATGTCTTCAGGTAAACTCAGAAGACTAGATCAACAGTTTTTCTGCCCAAAGGATATCTCTACTGAGATTCTCATAGAATGCTGGAATGCTTTAAAGTATGGTACTATCAGAAAGAGTGTGTATAAATATCTACGTGTGTAGGTGCAGACATTTTTATGAGCAGAATTCTAGAATGATCACCTTGTCACCAGGATCAAATAGAAGCTTGCTCACCAGCTACTTCTATAGGAATGAAGTTGAGATGATTTTTAGGGCCCCAGTGAAGCCAAAGTAATTTTAGATTGAACACTTTGTTTTACCAAAGGGGGGGGGGAATGTATGCACTTCTCTATTCATGATGTGTGTGTGGGTGGTATAGTTTTGCGAACTTAAGGAGAGTGGTGCTTGCTATAACCTAGGCAGTGAGGGAAAGCATTTAAAAATACTGTCAACGATTCTGGCAGGAAAGACTGTATAAATATACTATAGATTCAAACATAAGTGAGCTGGTTAAAAAAAGAAAAGAAACTGCAAATGAAAACTTCAAAACTTCTACCCCCACGATGAAATAAATTATATAAAGGAGGAATTTATCAAGGGTTTTCATACTCACCATCGACCTAATCTCAAAAGCTCAGTTCTTAGAGAATTTTCTTTTCAAATTCAGCCAATATAATTGGTAGGATAGTCTTAGCATATTTTGTGAAATCATTTATAAGGCTACCAAATGTCTTGGGAACTTCTTCCTCTAATCACTCCTGAATCCATCCAAATTGGTTTTAAATTATTCCATTCGTAATGGTAAATTTTTATTACAAACATGTTTTTTACTCCAATTTAAACACAGATATGTCAGTTTGAAGTTGAAATAATTAGATCTTACATGATTTTTCATGCAGCACATTATTGTATTATATCAAAAATCCTATCCCATCATGGAAAAGATGTGGAAGGTTTCTATAAATTCCAAGTTAATTATATCATTAAATGGCTTATACCATACATGTAGGTATGCAAATATTTTCCAACACAAACACGTAAATATACAAAATCATGACTAATACCCCACAGAATCCTTTTTAAAGTGTTTCTTTTCTTTTTAAAATCTTTACATGAATAATACCCAGCATCATGGACCTTGAACACTGATGATTCTGGCTAACGCTTTTATCCTTTGCTTGAAATTACAGGATCAGTCTAGCCAGAATTTATGAGAACCAGACCCTAGACCTCACATAGCTCACATATTAGACCATTAGGCATCTAACTACCTCTGAACAATTTCAATGCATTATCTTGCCTTTTCCCTGGGGCACAAACTTCACTCGTCCATACTTTTAATATATTTTGTCTGCATGAAGCAGATCGAGTTATTACATGCCAGCAGATCACGACTTACAGAAATTTCATTGCTTCACAATGATGCAGTGAACGTCCCTGTTCTCCACCGTGATGTGGAGCGGTAGGGGAATGGTCACTGCAGCAAATGTCTGTAAATTATCTAGTGGTTTGCGTAAAGCCTATTTGATATTTTTACTTAAACACTTTAAACATTTCCATACATTCCCACTCATAGACACTTAACCAAAGAAGCCCACATCTATGCATATTTTTAAAAAATTATATATGCCACTTCAAATGGACTATTAAAGTGCTTTTAGATAAAAGAAAACCACCTAACTTTTACTTTCCCCAATAGGGTTTTTATATTCCTGATTAACCATCTCTTGCTTGTATTTGTGTTTTGATTTGTAGATTTCTAAGTCTTCCAAGCCAAGAGTTTATTTGCTCCTCAGAAAAGAAATTTAGTAATCCAGAATTAAAACTTAATTGATCTTTGAACTCTCTTAAACCTTTTACTTGGATTGTAAAACCATTACGTTCTTTTCTTTCATTCGTTTTTTTTTCCCCCCCAGCAAGGCTGAACAGGAACCAAGGGTGATCTTATCCCATCCCTAGAGACTGTTCATCAGCTAGCTCAGTTTACAGCTAAAAAAAAAAAAAAAAAAAAAAACCTGGCAGCAAATAGTACTTAGAAGTGTTGTTATTTTATCATTTTATCGTGTGGGGACTATCATTACTTTAGTAGTGTGAACAAACAATGGGCATATTTTTCCTTAGACATGATGCCTTTGTGTTTGTTATTTTTCATTATCTATCCTGAAGTTAGATTTCTGGGCTAGTTAACCACTTCCTCTGGTCTGTTTTATATATACATATTTATATATTATTATACATATATATATATATTTAAAATCCTGGTTAACAATTATGCTGCTTGACTTGTCCTAATAAAATACTTGGGAAAGGAAGACCAAGCTACTGTTATCTAAAACAATTTTCTCATTTAGTTCCAAACTAAAACAAACAGCAAGGAAAGGTCATTAGTCTCACAGACTAAAATTGTTTTGATGAAGGCCAGCTTTCCATTCTGTTGACAAGCGTCTCAATTCTTTTCAACAGCTCTGGGTGTCCACACTGGAAGAATGCAGAGCAGTCATCGGCCTCGGGGAACCAATGGCTCTTGGTGACAATCTGCAGAACTACTAGTGATCAAACTATCCCCCCCCCCACACACCTTCCACTTTTATCCGAGGTTAGGATAATTAATAATATACATGAGCTCTCTGAGAGATAGTGAAGGACAGGGAAGCCTGGCGAATTGTAGTCCACAGGGTCATAAAGACGTGGACACAACTAAGCGACTGAACAACAACAACGAGCTCTTAGAGTTAGGTTTGAATGTAAATGCTCCTTGAGGTCAGTGGTTAAAACCATTTAGCGATAGTGGGTTCTCAAACAGAATTATGTGTTTCTTCAGGGTGAAGTCAGGGAATCTGCAAAACTTTACCAAAACTTCCTCCCAGAAGGCGGAGGACACTGTGTTTCATTCTTACAAGCACGTCAGGCAAAGTGCCACAAAGTGGAAGCTCTAGGTAAGAGGCACGGAGCAGATGTAAGGAGTGAAAACTCTGCTCATGACCCAACTTTCACAGTGGCGTGGGCCCTGAGAGCTGACTGGGTTTGTGATTAATGGCCAAGACCTCTCAGCTGCATGATTTCATCCCATTGTCTTCCTTGCTAAAAATAAGAATCACCATTTCTCCACCCAGAAATGGGAGTAACCCTATTTGTCACATCTTTACATTCAGGCCTCCTTTTATTATTTACTCTCAGAGATTTTTCCTGAAGTGCTCTAACCTTTCTGAAACTGGACAGCCAGACGTCTGAATCACTGAAAGAGAAGTCCTCCAGGCTCAGGAAGGGTAAATTCAAATAGCCTCTGGAAAGTTCAGGATAAGAAGTGCTGTATAGAGACAGCCTGGGGATTTAGAAGTTGGGGAATTTAGGTTCTATTTTGAGCTATGCCTTGAGCATGTTGCTCTCTTTACAAAAAGTGCCAGATGTGAGAGGAAAGACTGCTTACTTGGTAGAGTGCTTGAAGAATTCTTCGTCGGTAAAGCTAATTAAAGCTAAGAATAAAATTCATCTATTGGTTCTTTGAAAACATTGTAAAACAAACACATGGGGCTAAAAGCTCTTTATCCTTTTAAGATTAATTTTTATTGTCTGTCTGAGCACTGAATTATATTCAACTTTTTTTTTTTTTAAGGCAGAAAGAGCAATTTGCTGTGTGTTCACTTTGAGTTAGGAAAGGTACAGGAAACCCAAATATCACGGTGTTGAAAGAGCCCATGGGTAATATTCAGTCCAGTGCCTCAGCCAATTGTTGATTCCTCCCGATGCCTGTGCCAAGGAACAAACACACCCAGCTCGAGCAGGTAGAGGAGGGAGTGAGCTAACACCTCCACAGGCAGCTCCTTCTACATTCTGATAACCAGTGCTTGGGAAGTGCTGACTGAGGTCAAAGTGAAATTCACAGCCCTGCCCCTTCAGTGATCCTTGCTCTGTCCTTGGCCATGTCACAGAGCAAGCCGAGTTACTCTCCTCCCCAGGATGAGCCTTACAACACTTGCGGCTGTATTGTCCCCCTAACTGTTCTATCCTCCAATTTCAGCATGCCCTGTGACTCCTCAGACTGTTTAGGCTTCTGAGGCGGGTCACCACACTGGCTGATTTCATCACCAAAGGCTCCAGGTTGCCCATGTCCCCCATAAAGCATGGAGCCTAAAACTGGTACCATTCTCCAAAGCCAGTCTGATCAGTGCAGATTACACTCTATAACTTCTATCATTCTGGATATTTTGTTGTAGTAATACAAGGCTTTTTTTTTCTTTTTAGCCAAATCATATTGTGCTTACTGTTAGCTTAAAATCTGTCACATAGCTCCTGTCTTATGTTTATGTAAGTAAATTTTTGTGCTCAAGCATTCTTTACATGTATGTTCCTTATAATACTGTCTTGTTAGAGTTGGCTCATTGTTTCAACAGATCCAAAACTCCTTTTGGCAGCAGGAAACAAGTTGAGTAATTCCTACTCTGCGGGAAGCACGCTGCTCTGCGGGCCTCCACATCGTACCAACGTGATTCATCTACGCATGATGTAGGGATTCCTCGTCTAATTTTGCTGATAAAACTAAGGCTGAAAGGTTAAGTGAATTCCTGATGGTCACACCCCTAGCATGTGGTGAAACCAAAGTTCAAACCTGAGCGATCTAACTCTACACAGACTGTTTTTTCCATTTGCTATACTACTTCTTAGAATTTCTTTGCATTCTGTTCCTGCCATTTGACATTTTGGCTCTCTCTTCATTCACTACAAACAGAAAGAGTCATCAATGTCCTCAGTCAATTCATTATTTTTTAAAAACAACTGCACATAACTGGGCTGAAGACAAAAGCCACTGGAGTTTGGGTGCCAGAAATCTATTGGTGCTGACTTTCTTAACAAAGCCAACTGACCAAACTCTTACCAGTCTGTGACTCGTCATCACGTTCACAAGGACCACATTGATTATTTAGTACATATCGGGTATCAGAATATCAGGTACGTGCCAGGATCTGTCGGGTACTGGGCATATAGAGATGAAAGAGATGGGCAGCATGACAACTCTGTCAGAGGCAAAGATAGGTCTGGTTTAATTCATTCATTCTGGTTTAATTCAGTAAACCTGTGCTGACTCTGAGCAATCAATGGCTTTGTCCTTTAATGCAGGGAAAGTGTCACAGTGACACTTAGTTTACATGCCTGGGGGAAGAAAGTTAGTGCTGAGCCCAGCAAAATGAGCAAAGCAAAGGGCATCCAGAAAAATTTCACCAAGTAAGGATGCTGCTGCTCGAGAACTGCAGGTCCTAGCCTATGGTAAGCCACTTGGTAACTCCTGAGAGTTTTCATTTTTAAGAGAATGGGACCAAAGTTTTCATTCATCCAGCCGGTCATGTGACAGATATTCCCCTTCCCTCAAAATCAATAATTTACAAGAAATACACTTCCCAAAGTCCAATACATGCAGAATTCATTCAGGAAATATTCAGAATAAAGCCATCATGGTGAAATTTGAGAAATGACTGTGGATAATAATTTAACTTCCATTAATTGAACAACTCCTATGTACTCAGCATTGTATTGAGCACTTTCAGTCCTCATCGTAACCCTACTGGGAACTCTGTTTTACAAATGAAAAATGGAGGCTTAGAGACATTGTATCTTGCAGCTGGTACATCAGAGTCATCAGACCCAGGACTGTCTAACTGTAAAAGCAGTGTGCTTCCCATCTCCCACTTGAAAATAAAATTAACCCTTGGCTTTTTGTCTTGAAGTGCTGTGTATTCCAGCCAGGAAATACCTTCAATGTCAGGAGAAAACAAAAAGGAGAGAGTTTGGTGTGGTACCTAAGGCCATTACCTCATTATCATGGCCAATAGCTTCTTCGTGCCTCAGTATCTCAATTGGCTAAACTTGATTAACAGGACCCACCTGGAGTTCCTACAGCAAGATCTTGACAATGATTACACTGGGACACTTGGAGAAACAGAAGTTTAGGGCTACCTCCTGTAGCCCTGCTTGATAATATTTCAACTAAATATAAAATCTTTAGATCCTAATCATGACCAAAGGCTCCTTACTGCAATAATACAAACTCGCCAACCTCTACTTCTACACAGAAACTTATCCACCCTCCAGCCTTCAATGGCTAAGAGCTGTGAAGAAGTTGTCCTTGAGGTTTTGGCACTCAGCCCTAATTGTTCCCCCCACATTCTTGGCACCAAGAACTGGCCAGTTTTCCATGTCTTTCAAGGAACAAATCCCCTCCCTACCCCTTCAAACCTCCTGCTTGAAGATGATCTCACTACTTGCATTAGAAAATGAAGACCACTTAATACAAGCTTCCTTTTTCTCCTCTTCCCATCACTAGTTGTACCTATGCTCGACCAGTCTTAGAGAAAGAACTACTTGTTCACATTGCCAATGCTAACCTCTTCATGTGTGCCCCGGATTTCCTTGCTTCTTCCCTACTCAGTTTCTTCCCTCCTCCCCAAAACCTCCCCATCCCTTGAACTTCCAATCTCCTCACTTCTACCAGATCCTTTTCCTTTGCTTACAAATATGCTTGAGCATACCGTTTCCTTAAAAAAGGAAAAAAAAAAATCTGTTTTCAACTCTGCTGCTCATGCCCCAGCTAGCATCCTCTCTACTTTCAGTCTTGAAAGAAGAGCCCAGTTCCGGACCCCCCACTCGGTCCTTCCCTCCTTGCAATCTGGCTTCTGCCCTTGTCACTCCACCGAGACTCAACAGATCCAAAGGTCACCAATGACTTCCTCATGGCCAAATTCAATGGTGTTTGCTCTTCTGTGCCCCTCAACCTCTCCTTAGATCTAACTCTGTTGATTCTGCATTTCTTTTTTATAAATATTTATTTGGCAGCTAACTTATGCCAACCACAGGGAGGCATTGAGGGCTCAGACTTGGGATGATCTTTCAAGATTCTGTATTTTCCTGCTTCTTCTCTTAGTTCTCCTATATCTTCCTAAACCTCATTAATTCCTATCATTCCTAAACATATGCTTCCCTAAGGATCTGTCCTGGGTGTTCTCTTCTCTGTATTCCTCAGTCACAATCTCACAACTTCAGCTTCTAAAGCCGATTCCAGATCGCGTCCTATTCCAGCCCTTCAGTTCTGCATTTCCAATGCTTGATGGAAGTCTCTCAAACTTGATGATCATATACTGAATTCTTATTTTCACATTAACCTGCTCTGCCTCTTTTAGTGATTATAGGCATTTTCATTGAGTCAGGCTCCAAGTTTGCTCAGCACCTTGGATTTTTCTCCTCCTTTTCCTTGCTTACCATACCCAACTCACCAAAATCTGCAGATTCCTCCTCCAGACTATTTCTCCTATGTATCTCCTCATTTCCACTCCCATCATTCTAATGTAGGAACTCACTAACTTTTCTACTCAGATTAGGGTTTCCCAATATTTAGTCACTCCCCTAAGATATTCAGGATTTGGGCAATATGGCAGATCACAACACTATACTATTTATTTAATATTTTCAGTTTAACAGACCTACTTTTCTTTCCCTTTAGACTCCTCCATGGCAATAGTCTATGAAAGCAGAGCTTTGCTGTGCAAATTATATTTTTTCTTCCTTCCTTTTTTTTGATAGATCCAACCAATGATCATTAGGTGACTACTAAGTGAAAAGCTGATGGGGGACTTTATTATTTTTTTAATTTCTCTTTTTATCATTTGACCCCCTTTACCCATTTCTCCTGCTTCCCCAACACCTGCCTCTGAAAATTACCAATCTTTTCTCCAGATCTTTGAGCTTTCTTGTTTTGTTTTTAGGGCTTCCCTGATGGCTCAGACTGTAAATAATCTGTCTTCAATGCAGGAGACACAGGTTCAATCCCTGGGTCAGGAAAATCCCGTGGAGAAGGGAATGGCTACTCACTCCAGCATTCTTGCCTTGAGAATAGACAGGGGAGCCTGGCAGGCTACTGTTGATGGGATCTCAAAGAGTTGGACATGACTGAGCAACTAAGACCTACTTAGGTTCTGCATATAAGAGGGATGATAGAATACTTGCTTTCTTCTATCTGACTTGTTTCACTTAGCATAGTGCCCTTGAGATCCATCCAATTTGTTGTAAATGGCCAGATTTCATTATTTTTTTGTGACTGACTAGTATTCCCTCCTGCATATACTACAATTACTTTATCCATTCAGCCACTGATGAACACTTGGGTTGCCTCTATATCTTGGCTATTTTAAACAATGCCAGCTTGAAAATACAGTGCATGTATCTTTTTGAGTTAGTGTTTTCATTTACTTCAGATAAATATCCAGAAGTGAAACAGCTGAATCATATGGTAGTTCCATTCTTAATTTTTTGATGAACCTCCATACTATTTCTTTTAGTGGCTGCACAAATTTACATTCCCACCAATAGTGCACAAGTGTTTTCTTTTTTCCATATCCTTGCTGCTGCTGCTGCTAAGTTGCTTCAGTAGTGTCCAACTCTGTGCGACCCCACAGATGGCAGCCCACCAGGCTCCGCCATCCCTGGGATTATCCAGGCAAGAACACTGGAGTGGGTTGCCATTTCCTTCTCCAATGCATGAAAGTGAAAAGTGAAAGTGAAGTCGCTCAGTAAGTGTCTGACTCTTCGTGACCTCATGGACTGCAGCCTACCAGGCTCCCCCGTCCATGGGATTTTCCAGGCAAGAGTACTGGAGTGGATTGCCATTGCCTTCTCTGATATCCTTGCTAACACTTGCTATTTCTTGTCTTTTTATAGTGCCCATTCTAACAAGTATGAGATGATATCTCACTGTGGTTTTAATTTGCATTTCCCTGATGTTTAATGATAACTTATATGCTTCTAATTGGAGAAGGAAAAGGTAACCCACAACCAGTATTCTTTTTTTTTTTCCATCCAGTATTCCTACCTGAAAAATCCCATGGACAGAGGAGCCTGGTGGGCTACAGTCCCTGGGCTCCTAAGAGTTGGACATGACTTAGCAACTAAACGGTGACAACAACAGTACTTCTAATACACATTTAAGCTATGTTATTACTAAAGTACCTATTTAAGCTATCTTATTATTAAAATGGTATAATTTAATAACATTTAAATTCATACTGCATACCACAAATCATACACTTTTCATACTTTGGGCAACTTTTATTTTAATTACAGAAAAATCTTTTACTTCCATCTCCAGTTATTTTGGCATTTCAAGCCATTTGATTCAATTCCTCCAAACGAATTATTCAGAATTACAATGATTCCCTGTCAGCTTCATTCTCCATTCAGTCAGGTCTGAAATCCTGAATCAGTGTTGTCTCCAGTCTGAAGGGACTTGCCTTCCCAGCATCATTTCCGGCTGCTGGGGCTGCCTTATCTCAGGCTTTGTGGGACCAATCCCTGCTGACCACTGCCGGCCTCACTTCCCTGCACCATGCCTGCTGCTCCCACTCCTCCACCCCCACCCATCACCCGCCTTCAAAGTTCTCCCTCCTTTTCCCCACACTGCAGCCTCTTGGAAACATCCACTAACTCCCTCAGCTGGAAGGAATCTTTCCTTCCTCCAACCCCCATACTTTTCTCCTGACACCTTTACCCACACGTTTACCCACACCACACTTTTGCTTTGGACATGTTCCACTTTCTACTTTTAATTTTTGTTAAATATTCACGTTTTCTTTTTCCTACATGTATTTAAATTCCTTAGGGGCAGGCTCTGCTTCTGATTCATCTTTGCATCCTCCTATCACTTAGCAAAGTACTTGCTCATAGGAAAAAACAATACCACTAAATATGAGTCACATAACATTTTGGTGTGAGTGAATTCTGATGAAAGTCACTTTTTCATCGAGTAGAATTTTTTCCCACCAATTCACCTGTGTTTTGGTGGTGGTGAGAAGGATTAGCAAAGATTGATTAAAGAGTTTCTTATGCATTCTACCTTTGCCTATATAGACTGTCATGTAAACAAGACAAATGAAAGGGATGTAATCAGTATCTAGAGCTGCAGAGGAAGAAGAGTGTTTTGGCTGACAACTGGAGTTTTCATTAATTTTTGTTTTCTTTTAAATAGACGTATTTCTTAGAAAACAGTGCTGGGAAGTTCGGATTGTTTTTTTTAATTAAGTGCATTGGTGTTTTTTACAGAGCCTTCCTCCTAGTATCTAAGTAATAAGACAATTGTCCAAAACCATGTCTCCTAGAGGGCTCATTCACTCCGGAAAGATGTTTCTTTGAATGGCTGACCACAGCTGGAAGAGAGCCCAGAGCTCCCTGGAGTTTAGCGTGACACCCCCAGAGGGAGCCCAGAGCAAACCGAGCTGCAGAGCCACCCAGGGAGCAGCAATGCCCTCTGGTCATTCTGCCCTCTCAGCTGAGACCTTCCTTCCAGCTTCCAGTGAGCCCTGTGTGTTCTCACCTCTCTGGGCCAGTGACTCTGAGTGACATTCCAGAAAATCCTTCTCAGAAAGCCAAAAGCTTTGCAACTAAAACCCTCACTTCTGCTCAAATATAACACTAGCAATTCTTTCAGGGCGGAAAAAACCCAGCCCTTATGCTAAATTTACTTTAGAATTGTTAATAATTTTAGGCTTCACACATTTTTAATTTTTTTCTTTCAAATTTATGAGAGGTCTAAAATAAAGGCAGGAGTTCTATCACTGAGAGACCAAAACATCATTACACATTGGATTCCATAAAACTCCCACTGTAACCAATCTGTATTTCCCGCTCCACATCAATAAGCCCTTTTATATACTAAAAAGTAGTCCAGACTTTCAGAAACTTCTCCTCCTTTCGAATTCCTTTCTAGAATCTTGTTCCCCATGATAGAATGCAAGGGAGCAATTCTCAAATTGGCCTGTGGATCTCCACAACCAGGGTCTGACTCTAACTGTTAGTCATGCCTAGAAATTCCTACTTACCATTCTAAAGCTAAAACTGGAGAAAAAAATACTTTTTACAAAACATACAAAGTGCTCTTTTCTCTATTCAGGAGAAGTGATGGCTTATATCAATATTTGAGGGTAACTAAGGGCTCTCTATTCAAAGAACATGTAAGCCTGAACATTCTCAGCTAATAAGTGCTGCCACCTTGAACACCGTGCTTATGATCAGAATTCCAACAATAAATCTCAGTTGCAATAGTCAACTACACACCTCTGAGCAGTCTACACAACTACACAGTCTGAGCAGGTTAGGGCTTCATTGCTCTAGGCATGATCAGACCATCCTACAGGAAAATGAAAATAATGTGCTCTGATGTCAGGAAACGTTATAGACTCATAGAATAATAGAGCTGGAAATGGCCTCAACTGTTCATTCCCTTGAACACATTGGCACGTCCCGGGTGGCCCATATGTGTCGTGCTGAGATACTTGCTCTTTACACGTGTCCACACCTCTGCCTTGAGGCCTGTTACTAGCACTCTTGACACCACAGACTGAGAATACATGTGGAGATTCAAGAACAAGAATCAGACTCCGTCAGAAAAAGCTCAGCAAGGTCCTTACATATCACTAAGATGGCGCCTTGATAGGCTGTGAGCAGCCAACCAAACCTTAGACTGCAGGAATATATCAGTTCAAGATTATGAGGCAAAGTAAAGCACCACTGAAGCCACGGGTTGATTTTATTTGGTGTTCTCAGAAATTTCAAGTAAAGAATATGTCAAAATCAGGTGAAACATCTTATATCTAAAGCTCATTTTACTTGCCTTTTCAACACAATTACTACCCAAGCACACTGTTAAAGAAGTTGCTGTGAACTAATGTAAGCCATCATCATGATTTTATCCAGCCACTCCTGGGTAAGTAGGCTTTAAGTTCCAAATGAAATATAAAGCTGATTGGAAAAGTCAAAGGACATTTTAAGGAGAAAGGGTGGAATGATAAAAGACGAATGTGAGGAAAGTGAATTGTAGGACTTCAACAGGGACT
This sequence comes from Oryx dammah, assembly GCF_014754425.2. Lineage (NCBI taxonomy): Eukaryota > Metazoa > Chordata > Mammalia > Artiodactyla > Bovidae > Oryx > Oryx dammah. Next base: position 69,768,672 of record NW_024070210.1, on the reverse strand, counting down.
CAATCAACCTGATTGAAAATACAAATGGAACAAACCAGGACTCCAGTAAATGGGATCCTCTAAGAAGCCCGAAGACGTCTAGTGTGATGGTAGCAAAACTTGTTCCTGCTCCAAGGAATGACCTGTCATAATGCCCTTCGCTGCCTGCCAGTGCTGGAGATGCGAGTACGATCCCTGGGTCAGGAATATCCCTTGCAAAAGGAAATGGCAACTCAATCCTGTATTTTTGCCTGGGAAATCCCAGGGACAGAGGAGCCTGGTGGGCTACAGTCCATGGGGTCTCAAAAGGGTGGACACAACTTAGTGACTAAACAACAACAACAACAACAATAGTGCCCTCTTGCTGGTACTCCACCATTCCAGGCACTATTTACTAACTGCATTCTGCAACTCAGTTCCACGTGACCCCGACCTAATACCGCAGAACTTTTGAAATGAGTTCCTAATGCTAATGTGATCCCTTCAGGAGAGGAATTTCAAAGGTATGACAAGTTATTTCTACGTATATAAATGAATGAATCTATTATACATCTTTTGAAGAAAAGAGAGGTTCTGTAAAGCACTTAGAGATCCTTTGGGAGGAAAAGAGCTACATTATTTTTATTGTTATATAATTACTTATCATCTCCTTCCCTTGTTTTGATATTTTATATGAATTTTAAAAAATAAACTTGCCTGGTCATATACATAGTTTATTCTTTACATTCTTATTTTGACCACTTTTGCCTTCATTTAATTTTTCTGAACACTAACTTTTTTAACAGTGATTCAGCGTCACTACTGATTTTCATAACAAACAACCCAATCATGTTATTAAAATTTTCACAAAAACAAAGATACCTATAAATAAACCTAAGATTAAGCCATGGCCTGGCTGTCTCATTTACTCCCGTGGACACAAAACATTTGGGCACTCTAATCATATAAACAAACTCAACTTTGTGCAAATGGATATAATTTCTATTATTAGAGAAACTTGAGATGTCAACTTATCCAACATTTTTAGGGGGGTAACCTTCTATCTTCTCCATCACAGCCCAATCTGTGGTTTATAAACTGTGTTAACTTTCAACTTATGCAAGAAAGAAAGTGAAGTCACGCAGTCATGTCCGACTCTTTGTGACCCCATGGACTGTAGCCTGCCAGGTTCCTCCGTCCATGGCATTTTCCAGGCAAGAATACTGGAGTGGGTTACCATTTCCTTCTCCAGGGGATCTTCCCAACCCAGAGATCAAACCCAGGGTTCTCCTGCACTTCAGGCAGATTCTTTGCTGTCTGAGCCACCAGGGAAGCCCTACCTTCAATTTATGCGTATCTACCTCAAATTACCCCTTCCTTCATTACTTATCTTGTCCCTTTTCTCTATCACACAGATATTTGATAGGTAATACATCTCTCTCAACCAAGTGCCAATCAGATTTTTTTTTCCTCAAAAATTCTCCCTTTTACAATTGCCATAGCTCATGAGAGACACAGCTTTGAGAAAATCTCAAATTCACTTCCTCATGGATAAGCCAATGGCCTTGGTTTGCTGAATCCCTGAATAACAGTAAAAACAAACTCTCACTGGCTAAAACTTGATAAAGCCATTCTGTTGTAGCTCTGTAAAACATGTACTGCTTCATGTACTCTTTCTAAACTCTTTCTTGAACATACTTTTTTTTTTTTTTAAGGAATAGGTTGGAGATTGCTAAGTATAAATGAAAAGACTAACTAATCTGTGTGTCTTAAATTAACAGCTAAGATTTCAGGACTCTTTGCCACCCTTTACTGAACAAGTCCAGATAAATATATTTAATCTCTCTGGGCATTATTTGCTTGCTTCATATGTGAAATTGGAGTAGTAATAGTGTAAGTGTCTGAAGGTAAGAAATGGAACCTTCTCCAGAGAGTCCTTTCAGCTTTAGGAATGGATCCATCTGTCTCAGGGCAATCCTATTTTCCTGCCTGTGTAATTCACTTCTTGTCCACATGAAGAGGTTTGCTGGAGGTTCCTGGCAAACCTGCCTCTTTTGAGAGAGCCACAGGAAGCCACTTTCAACCAGGGGTTTGACTGAGACTACGTGGAATGCTGGAAGAAACCCAACCTGAGGGTGGAGCCAACATGTGAATGGAAGAACAAAGAACTTCAGGGTCTCTGAGGACCCTGACTCCGTATCTCCGAGCCCCTGACTCCATTTCCCCAAAGTCTACCACTTAACACAAGTTGGCACTCTCTCATTATCAGTTAACCCAGTTCATAAAGTGGTCTTCTGTGATTTGCAGGCAAAAACATTCTAACTCATGCAGCTTCCCAGCACCTTGTTACGAATAGACATACTTGGAAACCACTGGTTTAGAAAATTCCCTTTCTTCATTTCAACTCTTCAAAATCTCAATTTATTAAAAAAGTCAAAAATTAATGTCCATAAACCTCTGCTGTGTTAATAAAGATGCAGTTTGTATTTGATAAATATCCTTGCTGTTTCATCAGTGTGCTCACACCTACCATAATGCCATCTCTTGGAAATAGCATCTCAATGAAAAGTACTATTTGAAAATTACTTTTCATTACATAGCAAGCCTTAATGATTTTACAACCTAATCTTCATATAAGAAGTACATAGGTGGACTGAGACATCTGCTATCAGTAACTATATCTTCTTCTAAACTGAATATAGAGAATTCAACAATAGAAAAGTATTCATCTATATGCTACCATTATCCTGATTACAGCAAGTCAATTTAAAGAATACTCAAAGTAAGAACATTTCAATTTTTTCCTCTAAATTATTTCTTGTTTTTATTACCAACTACATAAAGATTAGATATAATCTCTAATACTGTAAAAAATATATATATACATTATATAAACTTTAGGACAATTATCTTTGGTTTTACAATTTCTACTGCTTTATACACTAGTAATAAAATCAACACACTGTAAATTCAATAAACTAAATATTTTTAAATGTGCTTCTACATATTTCTCACAAAAGTTCTGCACTCCCTCTCGAGTTTCACCAGTGACCTTTTGACCCATTTCCATGGGTTTGTAAATGTATGTAGGTGAGTAAAAGCCAGGAAGATAAAACACAAAACGAAGTATGCCATTTGAATTCTTTCACAGAAGAGTCACTTTCCTTTCTGAAAATTTATTCATTTAGATATGCTTATTTCTATAATAAGTCATCTCCTCAATTTGCCTGTAATACTTTATGCACATGAAAAGTTGAGTGGGATCTTCAGTTAAAAATTTGCACTCATTTTAATATACTGTTAAAAAATGATTTTTAAATATTTCAGAAAGTTTTTAGCTGCTAAAAGGCAAAAGTTTGCCATTTGCTAGAAAATTATCAAAACTATTGTAGCTTATTCGGAGCAGGCATTAAAGTTATTGATTTGGGAGAAAAAAAAGAAAGAACTAAAGTATTTTTAAGTGAAGCATCACATAAGAACAAGAATGCATTATAGGAACAAATGTAAGAAAAGACATTTTGTGCTGCACACATTTAGGTATAAAGGAAAATTCTCAGGCTGAAAATAAAGCAGAATGGAGCCTTAAACCAGTAAACATGTCCTCTACCTCTTAAATTATTACTTTTTTCCCTATTGATTGAATTCCTTAAGATAACTCATGAATGTAGAACACCTGTGACCATAAAAATTAATTTAAAATGAAACGTCAACTTGAGCATAAACTCAACATAAATTTGGCCTCACCTTCACATTAATAAATTTAGAGTTCAGGTTTGTTTTGTTTGGGGTTGAAAATATTTATTTCATCAACAAACAATTCCAGAGTGCAAACATTTGTCCTGTTAAGCTGAAGCCAATGTTTATTTTAGCACTGCTAGGATACCCAAGTGTTGTGTAAATGGGAAAATACTGGCTGGAGAAACATTTACACAAAAGATTGTGTCTATTAAGACAATAAAAGTGTTTTAAAATATATCCTTTGGGGTGGGTTTGTGACAGTGAGAAATTACCCTTCAAATATATAAGAACATGCAGTTTGGGAAGAAAAAGTATTCCAGAAAGTTGCTTCCTAATCATTTTGATGCTTCACAAAGTTATCCTTGAAAAACTCAAAGATTTCCTCACTTTCCTTAGTTTTCTGTTGACAAGGGTCTGGAGGAAGAGAATAAAGGTGTAAAAGATAATGTTTTGGATATAGAAATATATACAAATGCATGCAGCCCTTATGTGTGTATACATATGGATAGATATAGTGTGACTATGGGCACTGAAAAATTACTGAATCAGTTAAACTAAGCTCCAAACATATGTAGCAGCTTCTCAATAAAAGTAGAATAAATGAATGACCTGTTAGAAATGGGGATAAGGAGATGAACAAACTGCATTTGGCAAGTCCTAAACCATGTTTTTCATGGCCTAGAAAATCCTGAAAAGCACTGATTTAAAGAGAATCTACAGTATTCTTGCCTGGGGAATCCCTTGGACAGAAGAGCCTGGGAGACTATACTCCATAGGGTCTCAAAGAATTGGACACAACTGAAGCAACTTAGCACACATGTGCACACACCTGTTTAGATCCATTGTTTAAAACAAACAAACAAACAAAGAAAACTTTCCTAATTGAACAGGGGGATTTATGGTTGATCTGGCTTTATCTTTTACTCTGTCCAAACCCACACATCTCAACTTCCCTTTCTCTAGAAGAACAACAAGTTCACAATAGTAGGTGTATCCAAATGATTTAGGAAACACAGGATAAACCTGATCTGAGTTCACAAATACTACCATTCCTATCATACCTTTCTCTGCCTACCTCTATTTATCTTTAGGTTTAGTGAGTTCTGCAAATGAAACAAAACCACAGTCTACTGCTTTAAGAAGACATGTCAGGAAAATAGGTTTGTTGGATTGAAATGTTTCTGAAATGTCATCCAGTCTAGAGACCATCCTCCAGATGAAAATGCCTATAAATAGCTGAACACATGCAAATTATGTATATATATTTGGAGGTAGTGGTATTTGCTGTACCACACAGATACTAATAATTAACTTACTAAATTTAGAGATATCACTTTTAAAGTTGTAATTGCTCATCTCTGTCTACCATGCGGGAGACCTGGGCTCCATCCTTGGGTTGGGACGATTCCCTGGAGAAGGAAATGGCAGTCCACTCCAGTACTATTGCCTGGAAAATCCCATGGACAGACAAGCCTGGTAGGCTACAGTCCATGGGGTCACAAAGAGTCGGACACGACTGAGCGACTTCACTTTCACTTTCACACATAATCCCGTCGTGCAAATCTCACAGATTTCCAGGTTTGTCACCACCAACAACCAATTTTGGATGCGGTTGAATTGTATTGGAATTATTTGGGTATAAGTCCATCATTTGCAATTTTCCAGAGTAGTTCAACTATCCATGGGAGATATCAAATAAAAAAGAAAATTCTTTACTAAGATATAAATTTTTTTGAACACAGAGTCCAAAAGAATTATTTTTTTTGATTAATGAAAGTATTTGTTACTGATACCATGATAGAGGTTGAAAAGAGTCATGTTTGTTTTCAAGAACTGTATTTGACTTAAATTCTGTGAGCAATAGGAAAGAGGAATATGTACAGGTCAGTGTCTATCAGTGGTTTTACAGTCTATAGATCCCTATGTGAATAAAGATAGTTGTGGTTTGATTCATTGCCATGGGTTTATTAATACCAGGTTTCACCTTAGGTGATTGGTTACAAGCCTATTTAGCAGTTTTTATTCAAGGCAGATTAATACTCCTGACAGAGGGCTCTACTCACTGGTGCAGTTTTGTGGCATCTACACAATTAACTTTCCTTCACTGCACATCAGTGGCATGTTAAGTTTTTCCTAACAACCTCTATGGATGCATATAATCTCATCACAATATATGAAGCATGTCCAATAAAAGGAACATTGATGGGTACTTTGGCTCAATATAGCAGCAAGATTTTATATAGGCTGGACCAAAGAAAGATGCAATTCGATCATTAAAATATGTCCCTGTTCCTCGGTCCTTTCCCAATGGTATGGCCATGAAAAAGCTACAGATTGCTTAAAAAAATAATAATAATAAGATGTAAATAGAGAGCCACAATTTGTTTGCACAGAAAGTATGTTTACATTTTTATCACTAACTGAACCTTAGAATCTAGATCCTCTTCACAGACCAGTTACAAAGTGCCCCACAGGTGATGTATGCTCACCAAAATGTCCCATGAATTTCTGTAAAAAAATGGTATGAACTTACTTTGCATGGGTTTTACCTCCCCACAATTTACTTGTTTGTGTGTGTCCATGTACACGCATGTATGTGCACCTATATGCTGTCTGTTCTACATGTATTTGTATGTTAATATGCTGTACAAGCTACTATCATGTGGCTATTTCTAACAGTACGCTAACTAAAAATTGCCCTGCTGTACACAAATTCAATTACACTTAACTCTTTGTTAAGTTACATTCAACTCTGTTAAAGTGCATTAAACTATCTGTTAAGGCTATTTTAAAGTAATTTATTTACAAATCTTATTTGGACTTGCAGACTACTGATGATATTTTTCAGATAGACATATGAAAGTTTAGAATGATCTTTCTTCAGCTTAACTTTCTGAACATTTCTGCAGTACATTACAGTGTATAAATCTTTTTCTTCTGTAAATGGGTATTTCAATCTCAATGACCCTAAAAACCTGGCAGTATTCACATTTTAAAAGGCATGAAATCACATAAACAGAAAAAAAAGGCAGATTCTTTCTGGAGGAGGACATTCAAGAAGACATAGGCCAAAATGTTCACGATGCTTTACTAGGGCACTAGAGCTGTGGGTAGGAGAATGAACACTGGGCTGGAAGATTTCATGGAGTCCAGAAGAATTCTTCCACTCCCCAAACCAGATGGCATCTTACAGCAAACCTCAGCCAGAATGTGAGGATAAGACTTGAAGAAATGAGGGTGAAATAATCTAGCTTCTGAGGGAGAAAGATTAGCAGGAGAGAGGAGAATAATAAAGATAACTTTAGGAGGAACTCAAACAGCTTGATGAGCTCAGAACTTTGGCCATCAAACAGAAATAACAAGAACGACCATTCCTTACCACAATTTATGTGTTAGGAGAGAAACAAGTATCTCCTTTTCACAGATGAGTTCAGGGACGTGACTTGCCCATTTAACCTGACTAATACAGGGTGGTTTAACTAGATTCTAATTTACCCTTCTTTCCAGTATAAACACATTGCCTTACAGTATATCTGTTAACTTCACTTCATGAAGATTTTTAGGGAGGAGAATACAGAAATGAACCCAGGGAAAACAAATTTTCCAGAGGCTGGGGTGCAAGGTGAAACTCCTTACGTCTTTGTGTGGTGGAGGCAGAGCGGCCCCTCCGGCAGGGCACCGGGAAGCCTGTTTGAGGAGGATGTGCAACCATTTTGTCACATCGCTTCAAAAACCACTGTGATCTGCTTCAAAGAACTTTTAAACCACACTGCTTTGATATAAGTGTAGTGTAGACCCAACTACAAGAGACAAAACCACAAGACCATTATCTGCACTTCAAAGCCAGCACAGAAATATAAGTGTAGGTAATCTCTAAAATTGCCAACCTAATTCTCAAATCCCAAACACTTCAAATCCTAAGTGTGGATGCAGCTCAATATCTGAGAAAAGAGGAAGAGATAATGTGTGTGTGTGTGTGTGTGTGTGTGTGTGTGTGTGTGTGAGACATAATACCAAGATGATTCAGCCACAAGTGGAAAGATAAGTTCTCTCCAAAACAGGGAAAACAAGTGACAACTGAATATGAGACTTTGCCTAAAGAACAAGAGAGAACATCCAAGTAAGCGGAAACAGAAAGCTACAAATATTATTGTGTCCTCTTTCATCATTATCCTGAAAGTAATGCATTTTCACTTGAACTCAATTCTGGAATTTTTATTATTTAGACCCAAGAGATTTCAAAGGCTGATGACAGCTCTCAAGCAGGTTTCCTGAACTATCCAATTGGAAACCCTCTTAAGTTTGGTAACATAAAGCCCAGCTTCAGGGAACTGGTTTCTTCAATGAAGGACCTCCACCATCATTAGGTAACACCCAACACCAGCCAGGAAAGGACCCTGGCGGGGGCCGGGGGAGGAACATTTCTCAATTCCTTTAGGATGGGGAACAGATTATCCCTTAAGCCTGCTTAGGTCTGGGATCCAAGTGGCTTTGCTTCCTCATCAGGATCACCAATTTTAACCACAGACCTAAACAGACTGGGATAAAAGGAAACACAACTGATCCAAAACTCTGGTTCCTTTGAACCACAAAAGTACCTAATTCAGAAACTTTCAGGGAATAATTTCTTTTCTTTTCAAGAATGAGAATTTTACTTGCATCATGGCCAAACTGTTATTTGAACACAAGTCCACACTAAAGTAACTATTGTCAACATCTAGTGGAATGCTCTGCCAAGTATGAAGTCGGAGCAGCTTCCTAACACCAAAAAAAAAAATCACATACCACGGGACTACCGAGATGAAGTAAGTGCAGCCCCAGCGGGCACAGATTTCTGCTTTATGTAAATCAGAGCCTGTCACGGCATGCATGATTCACTGCTCAGGGGGTACTCTCCTGTGACGAATGAGTCCCGCTTAATTTGGCAGTGATTATGCGGGTTGCTGGCCCTCTAAACCCCTTTGAACTTGTAATTGCTGCTGGTTTAAATAATGAACATTAAGGGGAGTTGGATTCGTAAAACTGTGGATAATTACATTTTTCTCCCCCCTCCTTTGTTTTGATGCAAGGGTATATTCACACACACACACACTTCTAAGGCCACTGATCACTGTATCATGCCAGGCTGTGACAGAAATAAACTGCAGTCTTGTTCAAGGGTTGGTCAGGGAGGGCAGATGTGAGGTGGGGGAAGAGGAGGAAGTAGCAGGGGGAGCATCTGTGAGCTGTGCAGGAGGGAGATCAGAAAGGCCTGGATGCTGTAGGAGAGGAGGAGCACCGGCCCTCATGAATATTCATAGCTAGTCACATCTGTAGCCGGCTTGCTTTCTACCTTTTTCTCCCCCTGTGCAGTGCAACATAGAACACTCAAACAAAAGGAGAGGATTTTGCAGCTTCATCAGGCTCCAGATTTGCTCCTAGCAGTGAACTTTCTTTCTCTGTGCTCTTTCAATTTTACTCATGGATTTAAATTTGTTAAAGTATACAGCAGGAAATGCATATACCCTTTCCTTCTTCCATGAAAGAAACGCACCCCAGCCCCACATTGAGGAGTTGCAAGCAATCTCAGTTACGTAACACATGGATGAATCCAAGCCAGTCTTCCTTTCCTCCTCCTTTGCCCTACAATTGGTCAAATCCTCCAGTATCCTCTGATCCAGCAAAAGACTGATTTTGATTTTATTTTGAGAAAAATGAAATGTTATTGATAGGGGACAGGGGCCAAAGTTAGCCCAGTCACCGAGCTGCTACCCTCCCAGAAACAACAAAGAATGAATGATAAATTTAGCAGCCTCGTGTTCAGTTTTCAAACAACGCTACTGAGATTTATAGCTTCGCCGCTCCCGAGGCAAACGAAGCTGCTCACAGAAAGCTATCTGTTTTTGATTTCACTCTTGTTTTCTCCAGTTTTTGTTCTTTTTTCTATTGGCAGTTTTTTTTTAACTCTACATTTTCTTTTTCCTGGTGTGAGTCGAATATCAAAGGCCAGTGCTGGGTTGGTAAGCCTCCAGCTTGCAAGAGCCACTCAATGGGATGTTATTAGAACCTACGTCACAACATGGCAGACAGTGATTAATAGCAACTGTATCAACGGTAGCAACTTAAACAAAAAAATGCTCCTCCAGCAGCTGAAAATAGGGTCAGTGAAGTAAAAAGAAGACACGTCTGTAAGAACCCAGGGCCCAAAAATGTTCCTGGAGAGTACAGTCGGATTGTGTTTGACAGAAAGAAAAAAGAAATTCCTACTATTACGCATATAATAAAAACTTTTACCTTTTACTAAGTCAGTTATACTTAAAACAGCTACACATTAATTTAAAATGAAGTCTGTGTACAACTTTGGAATCATTTTATTGATGTAATGGTGTCCCCCAAAATAACCGGCAGATGGATTTCCACCCCCTCAATGAAACACTGAAACAAATTGCAGAATTGTCAAAATTTTATCGTGAAGGCACACACTCTATAAAAAGGTTGATTTTAAATGAATTGTAAATTTGCTTCATTGCACAATATTTTTCTAAAATTATAACCGGAAAGTATTCTCTGTTTAATTTTTTAGCATATCCTTTCACAAAACACATCTGTTGTGAAGTATTTCTAATTTGTGCTAACTGCTTTTTAACAAACACACAGTTGTCACTATGCCATCTAATGTTATCGGGGCAAAAAAGTGCCTTCTCCTTTATTCTCTTCATAATATGAATTTTGAGCTGTTTTCAATGATGCAGACTAATAACTATATAGATAATAATACAATTATCTGAACTCGAATATAAGTGACACATAGGAGAATAAAGTAATGAATAGAAATGCAGTCGAACCAATCAAACAGAGCATGGTACAGGAGTTGGAGGTGGCCAAAACCAGAGAGAATTAACATATACAGAAAGCTTGCCAGACTAGATCTAATTATTAGGAAGGGAGTAAGCAGACTAAACCCTGGAGAAGGAAATGGCAATCCAGTCCAGTATTCTTGCCTGAAAAATCCCATGGACAGAGGAGCCTGGCGGGCTATAGTCCGTGGGGTCGCAAGAGTCGGACACGACTGAAGTGACTCAGCAGAGCACAAGCAGACTAAAAAAAAAAAATACCACTAACTAGGTTATTTCATACGGCTGGCCAGCCATAGAATGGATGAAGGTAAGATGTCCTCCTAACCCTGAAGAGTGAAAATGGAGATTGCCTAGTTACAGTCTGACATTATTCCCCATTTATTTTTATCCCACACCCATCTTATGTGTTTGTGGTCAGTTCTTTCTGGGGAAATGGGATTCTACAGGGTTGAGGACAGAGGTGAACCAATAACAATGAGAATTTTGAAATTATTTCACCTTCAAAATAATTATGAAAATTAAAAAAATGTTTCCTCCTTAAAGGGCCAACATAATGATAAGAACTAACCTTCTCCAGTATTTAATGCAGACCATGTGGTAAATGCTTTGCCCATGCATTACCTTCTTTCTGAATCCTGACAATCCAAGGAGGAGGCATTATTATCCTCATTTGACAAAGGAAGAAACTGAGGCTATTGAAAGGTTAAATAACTTGGCCAAGGCAATTCAGCTAATAATAGACATTGAAGCCTTATCCAACTTTCGATCTCTCTATGATCACTGAATATGTTCTTTATATTTGGAGTAGAATAATCTACACATTCAAAATATCTTGCAGGATATTGTAATGTTCATGGACTCATAGAGAGCAATGAAAAACAATTACTGGATCTAGCCTGTATCTAAAAGAATCAAATAATATTTTTTTTCACTTCTTCACAGCATAGTGTCTTGTATATGCACTTTAGACAAGAGAAAAATGTGCTTATTTAGCCAATAAGACACATCACCTAATCAGTATTTTAGCCATATTGCTGCTGTTGTTCAGTAGCTAAGTTGTGCCTGATTCTTTGTGACCCCATGGACTGCAGCAAACCAGGCTTCTCTGTCCTTCACTATTTCCTGGAGCTTGCTCAGATTTGTATCCATTGAGTCGCTGATGCTATCTAACCATTATTATTGTATGTGATTTCAATAAAACAGGCTTAAAATCTAAATTTTTCAAAGTATTGTTGGTTTTTACAGAAAACATAAATAACTATATGTACAAAAAATCTTATTTCATTAATACAAATTATGAGAATAACATTATACTTATCCAGACTAATTTTAGTCTGAATATAAAAGGCAATACATAATACAACTAGAATTTAGACTTCTTGAAATACCCCAGAATCCACAGGCTTTTCATCCATCTATCCACTAACCAATAAATCTATCCAAAAAGTTTCCTCACCATGTACCAGTACCACAGAAGAAATGTATGTCATCAAGATGGAAAGATGATTATAATTTACTTTTAGATATTATTTAGATACTTCTCCACCAATGGCAGGGAGTAAGACACACATTGTACAGAACTTGAAATCATTCCACAATTCTTTCCTTAAAAACAGGTCAGAGAATGGAGAAGGAAGTCTAGAGTCCTGTGGCCCCATCTACGATGGTTAAGCAGCTTCAGGATAATGACTATTGCAAGCATCACCCAGCAGGCCAGATCAGACACTTAGGATCCCACATTAACGGCAGGTTTACGCCAAGGGGACAATACCCAGACCACTCTCAGCTATAATTCATATCCTGGTGTAAGGGGTGAAGGAAGAAGAGAAAGACTAAATATTGAGTACCAGTACTCAGTTTTGGGCACTGAGATAAACTATTTCATATAGTCTATTTCATCTGTCCCCCCCTCCCCCCAACCCAGACAATTCTACCCATTTTACAGATGAAGAACTTGGAGATGTTGAATAATTCATCCAAAGAAGGAGCACTAGTAAGTGGCCTCTTGTGAGTCCACCCAAAATCCTGCCCACAAGTCTTGCGTGTGCTAAGACACCGGCCCTCCCTACTTCACTCCTGCATCCAGTGGAGGCAGGACCCAAGAGCACTGGGGAAGTCACTGTCCAAGCTTCACATCTACTTTGTCCACTGCCCCCTTCTCATTCATTGTATCCCAGCTGTGTCAATGGAATAAGCACTCTATCTACAGCACACAAATGATTTTACATGAATATTTGCGAGCAGTATTTTGTTACAGAATCATCACAAGTACCACTTATTCAGTTAAACTGGTCAGCATCCATGAACTGAAAGTAAAGGACTTTTAGATGACTCATGGGGATAAAGTGAGCACCGCATGGAGAAAACAACAGGGCATTACAGAGTAGGGATGGGGTATGCGTGCTGGGGAGGGGAGGCGGCTGCACAGGGTGAGAGGCAGGGCCCAACAACAGGTCCTGTCTTAGGTGCTGCCAGGGTCATTCCGATTGCTCACAGCAGGGATTTCAGATAGAATCCAAACAGAAGTGACAAAACCTAAAACCACAGGAGCAAACACTGGCTTTCAAGTGCTGTGGGAACAGAGACATTTGTTTAAGTAACCACTGTTTTAAAATTGCATACATAGTAACACCAAAATAAACAGCTTGCGACGCTGTTTATTTTAAGATACACAATAGTAATGTAAAGTGTGGTGTGCCCCAGATCCGGGGAGCTGGAACATAATTTACAGTTGTAGAGAGCCCTAGGAGGACGCAACCACACGCCAGGACGGTCTACTTCCTGATTAGATAACAGTGAAGGTCAGAATGCACTGCTTTCTGTGTGGCAGAGAGCAAACAAGCCACCACAAAGACTCCGCTCCTCCTGCTCACTGTGAATTATGAATCGAGTCCTGGGGAGCATGGGGTTTGCCAAGTCTCCGCTACAAAGCGCGTATTAATCACAGGTCCCGGGAAGGGTCAGGAGCACAGCCTGACCAGCCAGGGAGGGAACCTGCTCACAGACCTTGGTTCCCCCCCGACCCAGGGCCCCCAGCCCCCAGCCCTCCCCTCCCTGACCTAAACACCGAAGGAGAGAAAGCTGGGGGGTGGGGAGGATGGAAATCCTGAAAATACACAAGCTGGTTGGGTGCTGAAGCATATGTAAAAACTGAACTCTAAGGAAAAACAGCTAGATCAAACAAACCTTGAGGCTGATCAAAATAGGCACCCAGTCTGTGGTTTCCTTTATCCGACTGAGGACTGAGCAGCCGTCCCCACACCTTCCTTGCTTGCTCTTTTCCTCCTCCATCCAGGTGCTTTGGGGAAACTGCAGGAATGACTGTTTCGGTTTCTCTACTTCAGGCTTTCTAAGCCAGGCCTGCCACCCCTCAAGGCACCACTCCTGGCCATCTGGTCCTTTGTTTTGTCTCGCTGCATCCTAAGTTAACCACCGGCTCCTCTGCCCTCAACCTCACCTGCTGTATCAGGGACTAAAAATAACTTTAATCTTTCCCACAAATGTAACTTCCATACCTTTGACTTTATACAACTTGGGTTTGTCCTGAAATACGGTTTCCCTAAAAACTCTCAGTCGTGGACTGAACTGTGTTCCCACGAAATTCATATGCTGAAGCCCTCGCTGCCATTGTGATTGCATTTGAAGAAATGAGGTCATAAGGGTGGGGTCCTAACCTCGTAGGACTGGTGGTCTTATAGGAAGAGGAAGAACTCTCTCTCCACACAAAACTATGAAAGGCCATGTGAGGACGAAATAAGAAGGCAGCCATTTGCAACCCAAAGAGAGAGCTCTCACCAGACACCCATGCTGCCAGCATCCAATCTTGTGCTTCAAGGCTGCAGAACTGTGAGAAAATAAATTTCTGGTGTTTAAGCCCCCTCACCTGTGGTATTAGTTTCCGCAGCCTGAACTAAGACACTCTCACAGAAGTCCCGTTTTCCCTCCTTACCAGTTCCTCTGGAGTCTGGGAAGAGAGGCCAGACTGTTAACTTTTCCCTTTTGTGCTCTCGATCCCTGCTCTCAGCCCCTGACCTGAGACTCTCTATCCACTTTTCTCATGGTGTTCCCAGCCATCTGCTACCATGCCTCTCCTCTGCTGTGGGCAATGCTCCTCTAAGCCACCTCCACCTTCCCCAGTGGTTTCTGTGAACACTAGAATATTCCTCTTTCCCCCTGACCCCGCTTCTTGCTTCTACTTTTGAAGGTATTAATATAATGACCAAGACTTCTAATATTTTGCCTCTGTTAATTCCAATGTCATCCATCTTTACTTTCCCAGCCCTAGACTCTGTCAAGCAGAGATGCTGCCTTTCCAGGACCACAGGCCTGCAAATGCTCTTCCCCTGCTTCTCTGTTCTCCCTCTTAATCTTCATTTGGACTTGCAGCTTCTCAGTGGGCTTCCTATGTTCCCAATGTACCAGCGCACTTTATTAGCCCTCTACCCAGCATGTCTCTTTATTAAAATAAAATTTATTGTCTTGTATTATAAACACAATATACATTTTATAGACAATTTAGACCATATGGATAAGTATAAAGAAAAAAGTAAAAAAGGTCAGCCAGATTTCACTACTCAAAGATAATCACTGTTCACATTTTTATTTGTTCTTCAAAGACTATGATGCCAAATATTATTTTTTCTAAAACTATAATTATATCATGCATATTGCCTTATCTGTTTTATTTCACCTGGAAGAATATTGAGAGATTTTTACATATCTCAAAATATTTTTGAGAATATAATTTTTAATGATTACATAATATTCTACAATATTTCACAATGGAATATTATGGACTCCTCAATGTTTTATTTTCATAATGTCTTTATACACAGTTCCCCTTAATTTTTGTATTATTTCTTATTACTTCTTTATCATAAACTTCTAAAAACTAAATTATTGGATCAAAGGATAAGAATACAATTAGTCATACACATTACCAGTTTAAATTCCAGAGAGAATAAGCCAATATTTATAGTCATTATTAAGTCAAATATTTCCTTCTACTCTGAAAAGTGCTAAACACTAATTTTTTTAAGACTTTTTAAAAAATTTATAGGAAAAAATAATATTTTCTTGCTGATTTAAAAACTGATTTGGTCCTAATTATTCTAATGCCTATTGGCCACCAGTATTTCTTCGTTTGTGAATAAACCTACTCATCTATGCCTTTTTATGTACTGCACGTTTTTTTCTTATTTATTTGTACACCATATCTATTAAGGACACTCTGTCTATTATACGATGTACATATTTTTGCCAGTTTAATGTTTGCCTTTATTTTGTGTTTTTTTCTTGACATTCAAAAGTTATTAATTTTTACTTTTGTTTAATTAAATAATTCACACTTTTCTTTATAATTTCTTTGCTTTTATGCTCTGTAAGAATTTCACTAAGTAAAGGAAAGAAAAATAGTTAAATCTACTTCAAAGAATTCTTAAATGAGCAACTTATTTTGTTGGAGAGTACTGATTATTTTTTAAATTAAAACATTAACCAAAAATCATTTATTGTTCTTTTTTTTCTCAACTGATTTAAAATGATGCCCTCAAAATTAATAAATATCTCCATATGTTTGGATTAAACTGTGTACCCTTATTTTGTTCAAATGATCATTCTGCCTATTGTGTTAGCCACTGCAACACCTTGTAGCTTTATAATCTACTTTAATAACACTCAGTGTTATTAAATTTTTAAAATGACCGTCCTCATTTTTCTTTTCCAAAAATATTTTGACTTTCCTTGTTTCGTTACTCAGATGAACCATAAAATCCTTTTTTCAGTCACGATCCAAGGAAAGAATATCTCGTAGGAATTTTGAATTATTAGTCATTTAGAGAATTCTCTAAGTAAAACCGTCCCTTTCACTCAAGCTATGAATCCCAGCTTAGGTTTTTCATACTGTCTCATTTTGCCCTCATGCTCCTGAGTTCCTGAGCTCTGCCTGGAAAAGGCTGCACTGAGGTGGAGCAGGTCCACGCCAGCATGTTTCTATTTGCTCCGAGGCCGCACTGCTCTCTCTTCCTAATTCTCTCTGGATCACACTTTTCACAGTTCCTACTCATCCAGCCAGAGAAGCTCTTTTCTGAACTCACTTAGCTTCCTTCCTACACTTTACAAAATGTGTCTGTCTCCTACACCTGTATTTCGACTCTACCTTCATTGGCTTCCTCTTCTTAAACCTTGGATTATCCATAGTCATTCTCTTCACACCCAACCCCCTTCCCCTCAGTATCTCTCCCTGGGATCCCTTCCCACTGCTGACTCAACATCTGATTCGCCTGACTCACCTCTGCTGATAAACAGACACCTCCATGCACCATCATCCCCTGTTCCTCCTCTGTTCCCTTCCAATTTTGCCTGTTCACCCCTTAGTTGGTGGAATTCAAAGACAGACCATGACTCCCAACTGCCAAATCCAAAGGCTTATTTTTAGTTAATATCATTGTCCTTGATCTTTCTACAGAATCTACTTCCTCTACTTTGAAACTCCTGTCTTCACATGATCTGATTATGCTTATACACCAGTCTGACTTCTTTATCTTTGTTCATTACTTTCTCTCTTCCTCCCTTTAAATATAGTTTTTAAAAAAGATTCTATCCTCAAATCCCCCCCTCTACACTTTTTTCCTCCCTTGTGTGACTGTGCTCTGTCACTTCAGTCGTGTTTGATCCTTTGTGACCCCGTGGACTGTAGCTCATCAGACTTGGTCCATGAGATTCTCCAGGCAAGAATACTGGAGTGGGTTGCCATGCCCTCTTCCAGGGAATCTCCCCAGCCCAGGGATCGAACCTATGTCTCCTGCATTTCAGATGGATTCTTTACTGCTGAGCCACCAAGGAAGCCCCTCTTCCTCCCTTTAAACAATGCCATGGTTTTGATGCAGTCCCATCATTTCTAACCCTCAAAGAGGTCCCCCATCCAGGTATCTGGCTTACCTCAGGCCTCAGTATATCTTTCTAAACTCCCCTCACCTTCTCCCCTATGTATTGTATGCTTCAGCCAAAGGATTCTGTCTTAAGAACTATTGCATCCACAAATCTCTGAATGTGCAATCAAATGTAGCCTGATTTTAGCACCTAGACTGAAACAATATTAAAAAATAATAATCCCACTATTCTCTGGCTGCAATGAGATAATTCTGTGTCTCTCACAGGATTCTACCTCCTTAGAGTGGGCCTATGAGATTGTCATTTTAGAGATGTAAAACTACTCTCCCAACCAACTTGACCTAGATGAAAAGTGGCAAGATGGTGAACCCATTAATTCTCAGGATGAAAAGTTTATGAATAAAGAACAGATGTCTAAACCGCCAAGGAGCTGGTCCCAAAGCTAACAACTCAAGTAGGAATAAGTTTATTGTGAAGTGTTTGCTGTCAACTTGTTCTTTTTCTTAAGTTTGAGTTTATGCCATTTCAAAAGTTACTTTGACTCACGGTGTCACTAACACTGTGCCACAGGACAAATGGTGCATGAGATCTTTTGCCCTTTTCCTTGGACGTATCTTGCTAACTGTAGGATTCGATCCTCATTCCAAAACAGACTTAAGGTTTTGAAATGAGTAGAGTATTATTCTTTGAAGAGTGTTTCACCTGTATTCAAGTTCAGGAGCTAGGATGGAGAAATTATTTCAGTGGGTCATATGAAAACATTCATGAAGAATATTTTCTACTTGCAGAGCATTCTGCTTTTTTCAAAGAGCTATTTCTAACTTCAGCTAACC
This sequence comes from Oryx dammah, assembly GCF_014754425.2. Lineage (NCBI taxonomy): Eukaryota > Metazoa > Chordata > Mammalia > Artiodactyla > Bovidae > Oryx > Oryx dammah. The sequence goes on along the minus strand of NW_024070210.1, from coordinate 69,750,416 downwards.
CACAAAACAAGATGAGAAAACCAGCACTCAGAAGATTAACTGACTTGCCCAAGATAACTCAGAAAGCAAAAGGTTGAGTTGAACAAGGAGGCTGGCTAAGTAACTTCCAGTTGTCCTGAAGTCTACCCCCTCCTGGTCTTCCCTGGTGGCTCAGATGGTAAAGAATCCTCCCATAGTGGGGGAGACCTGGCTTCTATCCCTGGGTTGGGAAGATCCCCTGGAGGAGGGCAGTGCAACCCACTCCAGTATTCTTGCCTGGAGAATCCCCATAGACACAGGGTCCTGGTGGGCTACAGTCCATGGGGTCACAAAGAGTCAGACACGACTGAGTGACTTAGCACCCACACTGGTATATTTATATAGTCTTCTAAACAGGAGGAATTTCTTTCTCCCTGACCCCAAATGTTTGTTTGTTTTTGTAGAACACAAGAATTAACAGATCATCCTCATTATCTAAAGGCAGGAAAAACACCGATTTGGTGATGGAGTCAAAACATTTCCATTATCTGCTCCAATCATGCCCAACAATAAATTCAGGAGAATTCAGGAAAGCAGCCTTTTTTCTATTTAACAGATTATATGTATTTCAAATAAGGAAGGGGATATTTGGGATAGACACTGACAAGAAAATGAATATAAGCATGTAAGAACCAAAGAGAACTAAATCACACTTTTCTTTAAACTTGCTCTAGGGGAAAAAAGTCTGAACTCTTTTGAAAGGATTTCCAGGCTAGTCCCAAGTTCAGTTCAGTTCAGTCACTCAGTTGTGTCCAACTCTTTGCAACCCCATGAATCGCAGCACGCCAGACCTCCCTGTCCATCACCAACTCCCGGAGTTTACCCAAACTCATGTCTATCAAGTCAGTGATGCCATCCAGCCATCTCATCCTCTGTCGTCCCCTTCTCCTCCTGCCCTCAATCCCTCCCAGCATCAGAGTCTTTTCCAATGAGTCAACTCTTTGCATGAGGTGGCCAAAGTATTGGAGTTTCAGCTTTAGCATCAGTCCTTCCAAAGAACACCCAGGACTGATCTCCTTTAGGATGGACTGGTTGGATCTCCTTGCAGTCCAAGGGACTCTCAGGAGTCTTCTCCAACATCACAGTTCAAAAGCATCAATTCTTCAGCGCTCAGCTTTCTTTATCATCCAACTCTCACATCCATACATGACCACTGGAAAAACCACAGCCTTGACTAGACAGACCTTTGTTGGCAAAGTAATGTCTCTGCTTTTTAATATGCTATCTAGGTTGGTCATAACTCTCCTTCCAAGAAGTAAGCGTCTTTTAATTTCATGGCTGCAATCACCATCTTTAGTGATTTTGGAGACCAAACCTACTACCAAAGGTCATATTAAAAACTGATGCTTTTCCACATGGTCATATTTGATTATCACTTAAGTAGTTCATAAGCAAACATAAAAGCTTCAGGATTAAGCAATAAGAGGGGTCTTCATCAAAGTGCTATCAAGTAATTGGTGGGATTTTTGCCACATGGATCTAAACTTACGGTTTCCTAGAAACTAATGCAAGAACTAAACTGAGCTTATAATTGACTAATAATGATCTCATATGGCCCATGCAGTCTTACCACTTTTTCTTTTAATTCACTGTGGGGCCGGATTTAAAACAAATGTAACAACTCATGAGCTACCTGCAGGTATCCTGGAAACACTGAAATGGAATCTGTAACTTTTCACCATGGGGAAAAAAATAAAGCTGCTTTAATAGAGAGTTCCAACATGTCACCAATCTACAGGGAATAATCCAGCATTCACTTCTGTTTGATTAAAGCCGCCTTCTTTTTGAAACACTAGTGCAGCACACCCCCAGTACACTTGGGTTGTTTATTCTTGGCTTATGACAGGGTCACACCAGGTGTCCCAGGGTAAGAAATAAGCCATTTTACAATTGTCAGATGACCAGAGTTGTAGGATCATCCTTTTATAAATTATTAGTAATGGAATTACCAGATATTCCCAAGTCAAAATTAATTCTGGAATACTTATGAATATAGAGGAATGATGCAAGAAATAAATATGTCTAGAAAGTTATAATCTGATAAATCAAGTATTACAATTAAGAGTAGCAACAAGTTTTGGCACTGAAATTGACAAGGGTAGATCTCCAGCCATTATCTGGCTGAGTTAGGCAAATCAGGTGCCAGTAAATTGAGGGGCAGGGTGGTTAAAGAGGATTGATTAGTGGCTCATGTTAATTTCCTATAATGCTCAGAATAATATTCTCTTTATTTCTTGTCATCACAGAATTCCACAATAATAATCTCTTGAGTTGTATTTTCTTTTTGTGGACAATCAAGACAGAGTCAACAGTATTCATGTTATCTATTACAACCAAGAAGTAAAACTATAGTTTAAGAAAAATTATCTGCCATTATATTGTGACTTGACAACTTATCCACTATTAGATAAAAACAAATTAGTTCTGGCAGATTTGGGGCTTGGCAGTTCAAAATATGAATAGCAAATGTAAAAGCATGAAAATGGCATTACTATTATGTTTTAAGAGGATAATACACCTTTAAAGGGTGCCAGTGATTACATACTGTAAACAACTGCTGCCAATCAATTTAGAAAGTGGCAGGCAGCATGTCAATGTAACATGGCAAATTCCATTCAACCAACCTAATGCTTCCTACTCAAGTCACTATTTCTTAACGGGAGCAGTGGGGCTGGATATCATCTTTGCACTTCATAATCTGTTTCAAATTGCAAAAACAGACTACAGCACGGAGAACGCAGGGCATTTCCAGGAGTCCTCTGAAATCTGTGCAGTAACAGTCTCTAAAATCAAAATGAATCCTGAATGTTAAGGTCATTTTCTGACCCTATCCTGCAGCAAACTGAGTGCTCTCACAACCTAGTCAAACTGGACTTTAATTCCTAACTGCTCCACCTCTCCACAGAATACAGTTGCAAAATGTGGTCACGTGGAATGAAGAAATGGAAATGTTCTCTATGATCTGAATGAATATTCACGGGTTTCACTAAACAGCATTTAATAGCATTCTATTCTTGGAGTTTTTAAATAGCTGAATATTCAGATATGCACATGCCTATTTTCTTTTATTCAAGGGTCCTCAATTCTCCATTTCCTTGAATTCTTTAACGTATTTTTAAACAATTATACTTAAGAGTGATATTTTATGAAATTAGATGCTAAACTTTGAGCTAATCATTACTTTAGTTTCTTTTTGATGGTAATTTAATAAGCATTTCATTCTTCAATCTCTCTCAGTTACTTATTATTTTTAAATGTGTCTCTCAGCTCATAACTCATAACCTGGGACTTAATTTTCTAAGTGTATCTCAGCTGAGATAAACAGGATGGTCTGATATACTTTTTTGTTTTTTATTATTGGGGTATATTGCTTTGCAATGTTGTGTTAGTTTCTGCTGTACAACACAAAGTGAATCAGCTACGAAAGTGAAAAGTGAAAGTGTTAATCACTCAGTCGTGTCCGACTCTTTGAGACCCTATGGACTGTATAGCCCACCAGGCTGCTCTATCCATGGAATTCTCCAGGCAAGAATACTGAAATGGATTTCCATTCCCTTCTCCAATGGGTCTTCCTGACCCAGGGATCAAACCTGGGTTTCCTGCATTGCAGACAGATTCTTTACTGTCTCAGCCACCAGGGAATCAGCTATATGCATATATATATATATATATATATGTATATATATATATCCCCTCCCTCTTGCTGCTGCTGCTGCTAAGTCGCTTCAGTCATGTCCAACTCTATGCAACCCCATAGACAGCAGCCCACTAGGCTTCCCTGTCCCTGGGATTCTCCAGGCAAGAACACTGGAGTGGACTGCCATTTCCTTCTCCAATGCATGAGAGTGAAAAGTGAAAGTGAAGTTGCTCAGTCGTGTTCGACTCTTATTGACCCCATGGACTGCAGCTCGTCCATCCATGGGTTCCTCCATCCACGGGATTTTCCAGGCAAGAGTACTAGAGTGGGGTGCCATTGCCTTCTCCGCCTCCCTCTTGAGCCTCCTGATAAACTTTGAAATGTCTTGACCAATTTTTACATTGAAGAGACTACATATCTCATCATCCCATGAAAGGCCATTGCTGCTGCCACTGTACTGGGGAACTTTATCTCAAAGTTATTCATAATGTGGACAAAGGCTGCTGAATCGCAAACACATCAGGTTTTCACATGCAGAACCCCTCATAATCCAATTGTAAATACCAGACTGGGATTACAAGTAAAAGGTTACGACACAACCCCATGCGTTGTTTCTTTTCCCCTCAAGAGAGACAAAGTAAATTTAGTTGCAATTTCATTTCTTCTAGAGGAGTTTCTAGGATTCAACATAACATTAAATTTTTAGCCTGTCTCTTTAATTCGAGAAATTGTAAAAACGACGACAGATGGCACACAGAACTGACTTATGTCCTCTATTCTTTACTGAAGAAGGGAGTGCATGGAAACTTTGATAAAGGCAGAAGCTACAGTATGCAGGTCACTATTAAAATCATCCAGTGACTCTTTGGACAGTTGGGAGCAGAATGTTCAGGCTTCCTTTTTTAGACATTCTTGAGAACCAGCGCTATGGTAGCTTGCCAGTGGCGATCACAGCCCTGATGTTCAGTACCCTCCTGTCCCAATAAGAACATGATGGATGTGCCATTAGCTCTGAACCTCTGCAACCTCTGAAATTACCTCTCTTCCCACCCCAATCTCCCGCCCCCAACCCCTCAAAATCATTATGAAATAGGAAGAACACTCAAGCTTACAGTTAATTGGAAACATTGCAAGAGAAGAGGAATGCTTAGGACAGCATGTCCACGGGAAAATAAATCACCCAGTATTGTTATTTAATGCATTGTGACATCATTTCCTGAAATTAAACAGAGATGACACCAATTCAGACGATCTCCAGTATAGGGTTCCATTCAAATAATTCACAGATGTTTTCTCCCGGCAAGCAGGAAAACAATGCAAAGGCTGAGGCCCTGGGCGGCCTCCCTCGGCTGCATGTTTGCGGGAGGCTCTTTCTGCTGGTCTTATTCAGCTGTGTGTTCTGCACAGGCGTCTCCTCACAGGCATGTCTCAGCCCATGAGCCTCACTCATATTCCGTGCACATCTGTATCCCCGAACTCGAAAAAGGCCATCTTTCACTGTGTAAGTAAGGCCAACGTTTTCTATTTGGTATTACGTTAGCCGATAGCAATTAGTATTAAAGTAGATGGATCTCAGAATCATGAGGGCACTAATTTCCAAGTAGAAAGAGCTAATGTCCCTGAAATACTGATTCAATTAACCATTCGAGGCCCTTAAAAAGACGTCTAACGATGGACATTATCACAGTGTCTCCATGGATACGCTTGTAGAAATGGACAAGTGGGGAAACTGGGGTGGAGAAGAAGGCCTCACCACTTCTATCACCCGTGGAGACTTCATGAGGTACCAGAGACCTTGAGCGGCAGGAGTCCCAAGCACACAGCCAGAAGCCAAAGCACTTGACGTCTGTGCCACACATTACAGTTTACAAACCGGCACATCATCTGAGCCTCACAGCCCCCCAACCGGCTAAGTAGAGCACATGTCTACTGTTCATTTCATAGGTTTGCAAAGAGGTTCAGAGGTTGAATCTCTCACCCAAGATTACAGAGCTGAAACCTAAGCCTAAAATTTCACATCCAGTGACCCTTTTTACAAACCCACACTGTGCTGTCTCTCAGACAGCCTAGACTTGAATGCTCCAAGGAAGCAGAGACTAGATTCTGTTCATGTACTGGGACCCTTATGGGAAGGGGAGGTTCTCTACAAAAATGAGGCCCTGACGAAGGCATTATGAAACTACTCCACAGCCATTTTCTTCTCTACCTCCCACTCCATCCTGGAAGACTCACCAGGATGCTCTGGCTTTCTGTGGGCACCTACACTCTCTGATGAGAGCATCTAGAATCACTGAACAGCTATCTGATGTTTGCGTGCCTGTGTGCTAAGTCGCTTCAGTCATTTCTGACTCTTTTGTGACCTCTTGTACTGTAAACCCATCAGGCACCTCTGTCCATAAGATTCTCCAGGCAAGAATACTGGAGTGGGTTGCCATGCCCTCCTCCAGGAGATCTTCCTGACCCAGGGATCAAACCTGCATCTCCTGCACTGGCTGGCGGTTTCTTTACCACTAGCACTGCCTGGGAAGCCCTATCTGACATTTACATGACTCTAGAAGGCAGCAATTAGACTATGTTATCTCCTGCTGACTTGTTTGGCAAAGTCAGTCTCTTCATCTCACAGAGTCCCAGGAAGGTATGTGATCGTTTTGGTTGCCCAGCTATTCAACCAAATTAAAAGATGAAATTATAGCTCCTTTCCATTATATACCGATTGCTTTCCATTATATACCCAGGCACGAAGCCGAATAGTTTACATTGTCTCATTTAATGCCTGCAACAACCCTACTGAGTTGGTTCTAAAATCAGCCCCATTCCATAGATATGGAAAGTGAAGTCCAGAGACCTCAGTGCTCAAGATCAAAAATCTACTGTTGCAGATTTCAGACCTTGTGCTCTTAACTTTGACATGGTATCACCTCCTTGAGAAAAGAAACTATTTGAATCTATATAAAATGAAGAGAAACCATTAAAGGGCAAAATAGTCTTGCCTTCCTCTCTCTCTCATTCTCACTTCTCTGTGTGTGTGTGTGTGTGTATACACACATACAATAAAAAATTTGAGATGACTAGATTGACTGTGATATGGTCTTGAATTCACTAGAGAAGAGATATCTTTCTCTATGTAACATGGAGCTGTATTTATTCATAATTTGGGTTCACTGTCTCTGTGAAACAATATACTTTAAACCACATTTTCATTACTCAAAACAGACCTTCACAAAATCCCATGAAACAAACTCTAATAGGCAGGGAGTGAAACCAGTGAACACCTGAGAGACAGGCTTCATTCCGCTTCCTTTACCAGCAGAGACATGGCAAGAGACTAAGCATTTTTCCATGAACAAAGGGCAGAGTTTTTAGAACCTGCAGTTTCCAGGAGGCTGCAGGATATTGTATCACTTTGAAATAAATTTACTTCTGATTCCGTACACATAGCTTTGAAAGAAGTCCCACATCCGCTAAGGGTGAGCTTTATCCCTATGTTTTCAAATAAGAAAAACTGTAGTCAGAAACGGGTATGAGCAAGTGGTGTCTTTGTGTGTGAGCACTTCCTGTTTTCATTCCATGATCAAATATATTCTTTGCAGCACAACTAGGGGAGCTCTTGAAGGTGGCAAGTGGAGGTGCCTGAGAGCCTAATTGAGTACACTAAGGGCTTCTTGGCGTGGAGGAGTTTTTCATGGTTAAGAATAAACCATCAGCCTGCGTATTATATCTTGCTGTTTCTTTCTTTCACTATCTTTGAAGTCAAATAAAAACAGTTGTAATGGCAGGCTTACTTTTATGATATCATAATCTCCATGTGTTAGGGAAAAGAATATACTTCCCTAGGATTTCCCTACGATTTTTTGTCATTGGGTACTTTCCAGGAAAAGCACATACATTCCAACAGATTCTTTCCTCCATCTTCACTAGATTTCTTAGTCTGAGAAGCCAGGCAGAGCAGTCCACCAATAACAGAGGGGGTAAGAGTAACAAACGACACATTTCGCTGGTTGAATTTCTAAAAAGTATTTACTTGGATTTATTTCCTTAAAATTACTGTGAGGATTTAAATATGTGGATTTATTTCCTTAAAATCATTGTGATGTTTAAAGGACATTCTGGAAATTGGTAGTTAGAAACTATAATTATTTAACTTCAGACTAAGCAAGTTTAAAGGGCTTAACTCAATATGGAAATTCCTCAGTTCATCAGAGAGTTTGGTTTATTACGGCCACCTTGGATTTAGCTTAAATATTTTCCTCAATATCATCGATTAGCTGTGAGTTTATTACCTCCTCCCCTAAAGCTGGCGGTGCACAGGAATTTGAGAGAGTGTTTTAACTGTTACAGTTGTAGTGGAACTTGTTCTTCCAAGAAAACTGAAGGTTAATGATTTTTGTCATATTGAGACTAAGACTTAACAATTGCTACAGTTGGCCTTTGTTGAGGTGGGGTTCTTTTTTCTCTGGGCCTTTTGAGGTATTCAGAATAGGTGACAATAGCTTGCAGTTGAGAACATATGTAGAGAGACCCCTGTGGCTTATTGGGAAAAGTTGCTCCATGCTGGTTGGGTGTTTGGAAAAAAAAAAATACAACCAGAGTTCTTTTATGTTCTGCTAGTTAATGAATGCATGAATGTCAAAATGGGCCAATGGCCCATTCAGGGGGCAAAGCCTCAGCAACCCCTTCTTTAAGAACACATCCTGAGATCCAAAATACATTTGCTTAACAAATTAAAATAATGAGATAATTCAATTAGCTTCTTTTTTAAAAAAAGAAAGAAAAAAGGGTACATCGGGGATTATTGTAATACAAGAGCAGGTCATACTGCACAAAGGGGAACAAACCAGTTTGAAATAATGTTAAAGAGACTAATAATGAAGGAATGCACATTGAATCATGCACTTGTAAAGAAATTTACATGAAATAATAATTTAGACTACATCTATTTTCAGTGAGCTAGAGCCAACATTTCACTTTGAAAGTTGAAATTAATTAAATGACAGAAAAATATAGTGGGGCATCTCTATTTCCAAGGACGTCCTCATGCCTGTTAGTGCATAAGAAAAGGGGTCTAAATTAACATGTCGCTAGTTAGGGGGCTCTATTCTTGGTTTCTGCGCTCAGAATTATAGCTGAGTAAATCTTTCAGCTCATTAAAGATTGGAAAGTAAAAGTTTTACAGAACCATCCTCATCAAGTTACTGAACCTCTTCCCTGCAGCTGGGGTGACGCTGGGATAAAGAGGGAAGATGTTGTCAAAGGGAAAGCTGAAGAGAATTTCCTTACATGCAAGGGAGGTGCAGAAAAGGCTAGGGAGAAGAGCAGAGGGAGAAATGGACAGACAAAGCCAGTGGAGAAAGTAATAAAGGGGCACGGTGTAAAAGAAGGTTGTAGGGAGGAGGAAAAGAAAGCCCTTAATGAAAAATAAAAAGGAAGCGGGGTACTGAGAGGAGAGGATGACCAGGGAACCTGGGGCAGAGCCATGCTCTGACAGCTCTGAGTGTAACCAACACACGAGTGCGGGAAAGCAGTCTGCAATGTGCAAATCCTTTTGAAAAATGGAGAAATGGCACGTCCAGAGAACTTAATGGACTTAACTGAGGTTCAGCCAGGACTCAGGAAAGCTGAACTCAAAATGTCAGTTTCCCAACTCTCCGGCTTAGGTTCTTTGAGTCTTCTCTTCCCACTATAAGGATAGGCATTAATTAAAATTTTCAGCTGGACAGAGAATTCTGCACAAAGCCTCGTGCATATCTATCTAGATGAAAGCACCCACGGGGTGGGGAGAAGGTACATAGTACATAGTGCTGAGTGAATAGTACAGCCACAAGGAGCACCCAGGAATCAACGGGTCTGCACAATTCCTCGCCTGCAGTCAGGGTGCACAGTGGGTTCAACCCAGGATGACAGGGAGGTGGGAGGTGAGACACCAACTGGCCAAGCAAGAGGTCCAATAAGCTCTGGATACTTGGAGGAAGATTCAAGGCACAGACCCAGGTGCTAAAGGAGAGAGTTGGCTTTAACAGAGAAGTGTAGAGTAAGTCTTCTCTATTTGGAAAGGTTTCGGGAGCAGGCAACTTTTAAAAATAAGTAAAGCAAACAGCACTTTGCTTCTCCTATTTCCTCCCTTTGACGCTGAGCATTTTGATGGCAGAGGTTGTAAGGTTGATATGCAACTGTTCGTAGTGATCATGATTCTAGCAAAGTCATCATAATGTGTAGAAAGGGCACTGAGCTGGGGTCAAGGAAGGCTTGGGTCCTGATCACAGCTGGACCTTGAGCCAATCACTTCCTTTTGTGGGTCTGAGCTTCCTGGTTTGTAAACAAAGCAGCTGCATTCTCAACGATTCTGCTGTTCTATGATGTTGGGTTTTTTTGACTGGGGCTGAAAATACATGGGTATGTTTGCTTGAAAAGTAATTGCTGAACTCTACTTTCACTAATGAAGCTGAGCACGCAGGGAGACAGAGGGAGGAAATCAAACAGGTGAGCTGGTGGGAGAAGGCAGTTGCCTGCCATCTATCTACTCGCCCCACCCTGCCTTTCTTACTTGCTACTCTAACCAAACAAACCTTCAGTTAAAAATGAGAAACCCCTCCCCTCACACTCATTCGACTTCCAAATTAAAAACATTTTACAGGTTAGTAAATCTCCAGCTGAGGTGATGTAGCAAAGAACAGCTGTGAAGTAATTTTGATAATGATGAGAATAATAACCACATGGCAAGGTTCAGGGCTTTGCTGTTGCAGCTTCAGTGCTCTTGAATAGATAAAAGTGATTAAATACTCCTGATTATCCCTGACCAATATGTAATGGATTTACAGCCCTTTCAATTAGTCAGTATTTGCTTAGGACTCATTATTTTGTCTTTGGTTAAGTAATCAGCCCAGAGACGGCATGTTCGGTCTAATTCCTCTGAGCCCAGTCAGTGCAGGGCCCTGACCTTTGAAATGGCCATAGCTGCAAGGCAAGAATAACCACTGCCACGGCAGCCTCGTTGGTACTCCCAGCTAATCCTGACACCACCGGCCAGATCGATACACCTTAGTTTGCTACTAATGTCCTTACATCAAAATGGCCGATTTAGGAATGTGACTCTATCATGTTGCCCTCCCTGCTGCGCCCCACCCCTCGCCCTTTGGAGCCCTGCTGGAAGAGTCGCTCAGCAGCCACCGCCATAAATAAACGTGGAACCTTGTCCTGGACTCATGACACTGTAACTAATGTCATTCAGCATGGCAACCCACAAGTTGGATAATCAAAGACCTTCAGCTTTCAATGTGCTACTCTATTTTTAAGCTGCAGCCTAAATAGAATGCCCTGAAAACAATCTTATAGCAAGAAACAGCCTCTGACATCTTTACTATTTTCCCAGAAGTTTCAAATGAAGAGTAAAATGCAAGCATGTAGTTCCTCTGCAAAAATATATTGTAATTTTTTGGTCTTGAGCGTCTCAGTCAATGGTATATATATATATATATAAAATGACACATAAAACCGATTGCAAACCGGAAGATAAACTGTTACTTGGAAAAAGATGCACATTGTTGATCTTTCCCCATAAGTGAACAGGATCGGCTTATAAGATAATGGACTTGAACCGCTAAAAAAAGTCTTTGATCTCTACCTTAGAAACAAAGGCATTATAGCACCTATAACCCTTCTGTGGTTGTCATATAAACACATGACATGCTACAAGCTGCTTCAGCGATTAGAGCTGCCCCTGATACCAAGCACTTGAACATACATGTGGCAAGGTGCTTTTTTTTTTGCCTCCTAAGAAGATGGCTTTCGTTAAGAGTGTAATTGGCAACATTTATGGATTCATGAGCTTCTCACAGCCGTTTCCCTTGGTAGCAGTTGTATTATGTGAAGTTGCTCTCATACCTTTTTGCATAAACAACACATTTACTTAATATAGACTTTTTAGAGCCCTAAATCATTTTGAATACGGTCCATTCCTGCCCTGCGGAAATAAAAACTCCTCCTTTCTACAGGGTGCTCTTTGGGTGGTGAGAATTGGTAAAAACCTCAACTGCCCTGTTAGCCATCAGATTTCAAGAAAGGGAAAATAGGCACCTTATTTTTAAAAAAATCTGTATGAGCCCATTTAATGTGCTAGGAGAAGGCAAAACAACAAAACTTATTTTTCTCTTTCATCTTGACTTACTGTGAGATGCTGGAAGAGCCATGCTCTCATGATATTTGTTGCTACTTTGGGGAAAATGCCTCTTTTCTTCTGACGTTTTTTGTCCTTGTCTGGATCATCATCGTCACCTGTGCCAGGTGAAGCTACACTGTTGTCTAAACCATCCCCTAGTAGAAAGAAATGAAAATACATTAGAGAAAACACAGAAAGGGTGCCAACAACAATGAGCAGCTAATGATGAGCTCAGCTAAGCTTGTTGAAAGAAATCCATTAAGCGGGTATATTCTCTTTCATTAAAGTATAATTGGAGACACAAATATGTAAAAGACAAAATTAAACCAGGCCTCTTCAAATGTTAATTTTGTGTGTCTCACACTCTCCCATATCATTAATTCAATTATAATTGTGCTCTTGACACAGTGCAGTAGCTCTTCGTCAATTATGGAATCCAATGTGGGAAAACCGCCATCAGAAAACCCATTCGGTGAAAATGCATCCCCATGCCCAGAGTGAACACATACTGTAGGGTAATCAAGTTAAATGTTCTGTAGTCTATATATTCTAGGCTGCCTGCATAGGTGACAGTAACTGTGTCACTGTTCATTGCACATAACACACTGCCTGCTCAGCCCCTCCTAGAACTGTCACCTCCCAAGCACACACATTCACATACTCCTCAGATGACCCTGGACTCAGCATCCGCGTGACATGAAAACTTTTAGCTCTCTGCACCACTGATCATTATCATTAAAAAACAAAAAAGATGCACATCAAGGTAGGGTGCTCACTTAATCAGAAGTTTCTATCAACATCTTTCTCTTCTGTGCTTTTCTCTGGCATTAATTGTGCATTAGCAAAAATCATTTACTTTTAACAGTCATAGTTATTTTTTCTTGCCCTCCGGCAAAAATGCCTTGAAAGCCTGCCTGGAGGGCATCTAAATTATGTATCTGAAAAACTCTTCTGGCAAGGCATTGCAGGACCCCTACTTTCTTAAAATTCATACGAGCACGTCTTCCTGTTTTTGGGAAGGCATCAATCAAGAGGAGCAATATATGCCATATCCCTACATTAATATTTGAACTAATAACTTTAAAAAAAGGAAAGAAACAAGATCCGACTTGTGGCATAATCAAATGCAAAATAAATGAAGAATACGGGGACAGCACTGGGGCTTTATAGATGGCTGTGTTTTCCTTGCACATCATTAGCCTGGAGCCACACGAAAGAGGAAAACAGAGAAGTGGAGAGTTTATGCTCCCTGCTGGTGTTTAAGAAGCCAGGGTCCTGGAAGAACATCTGGGAATTGCGCTGAGATGGGGGTTTTTGTAATTTAAGAATAGACATTCATTAGCAGTAAATGCCATAAATCCCATGCTAAGTAAAAACCTTGTCCAAGAAAGCCTAAAACAATAAACTCTGTGCTCAATGTAGCCTGAGCTAGACGCTCCGCAGCTTCCCCGGGAATGCTATAGATCCACCAGCTCCTTCCCAGGCCAGCTCCCTCCTCCTGGACTGGGCCACACTGGGGACATCCTGCCATGGGCCCCTTGCCTTCTAACCTGTCCCGACTGTCTGCTCTGTGGGCTTCCCTATACCTGTTCTTTTCCCTTCTTGCCGCAAAAACCCTCAACCTTCTTTGACCAGAGAAGCAGAAAAGCCACAGCAAAGAGCTGGCAGATTAATTTTATTGACATTTCCATTTTCACTGCAATGTGATACCCTCCATCACATGGAAGAGATGACCCTCACTATTTACAGACTGACAGGCCACTTCATTACAACCACCCTGCCCCAAGGCAAAGCAGATCCCTTCCATCTGCCCAAACACTGGAGCATGACCCCGAAGTTGCTGTTCTCTTTTTCTTTGCCGTCTGTTATGATTAAAAAAAAAGAGTCAATCGAAAGGACCCCAAATAGTCAAAGAACTAATCAGGAGTACAGAGAAACAAAAGGCATTTACTTATGAATCCTGGCTGGATGGAATCTAGTCTTCAGCTGCCTACCCTCCCTGCACACTCATGTACACCAGGGGGTCACTTGCACAAGGACACACACACACTCCACACACACACACACACATATAAGCTCGAGCAGAGACACGCGTACACACTTTCCACCATGCCAAGGAACTGCTGCAAGGCAAATTCTCACCCACACTAATGGCTTCTGACTGCTCCTTGGCAACCCTAGCATTTTAACCTGGGTGGATGTGCTCTCCAAAATACAGACACTGGAGCGATCTCATCAGCTGTTCATGTGACACAGATGGAGAGTGGCTATTAGGAGCCAGGCAGTGGGCCTTGGGGATCTGAGGTACTGTTCTGTAGCCTGAGGCGATTTTGAAAAGCAGTACCCGGAGATGAGGGGGAAAAAAAAAAATCCACACGGCAAGTGCAAGTTTGAAGTCAGTCAGTCTGTCTGTCGACCCACCACGGATAAAGATATCTTTGTCTCTGGATGGAAAAATCTATGCGGGCTATCTGGATGTACGTTTCGGATAATGTATGTATGGAATGGCTCTTCCTTCAATGTCTTCCAAATATAAAAACACACACTGTAAACAATGCCTGTGTGTATATATTTCTTCCTAAGCACATATGGTTTCTGTGTATATGTTTAAGCTGAAATTGTCAGGATTTTGTTAAAATCTCATTTTAGCTTTTTTTGATAGATTTTTTTGGATATACTTATTTTAAAAGGTTAATGGCTTTAATTAAAGTAAGTTCAACAAAAAAAAAGACACTTGCCTTTTTTAACCCAATCAATGACCTTAAAAAATGAGAGACAGTATTTCCATGGGGTATTTTCTCTTGCTAAAAAGCAGAGAGGGTTTCTAACACCTTCAAATTATATGATTTACTACATTTACCTCAAGAAAAAAATATAGCTGGATTGAGCATCCTTTGATGACTGACTTAAAACTGGAGAAGACAGGAGCATTACATGCACTTTAATATAAAGCAGTCCCTTTTATACAAATGTTGTTAAATATTTGAATTTGAATCCACTGTAACAAATAATTATAGAGAAAAATGAGTCTATTTTTATAATAACCAGATACTAGACATTAGATTTTTTAAATTAATATTATTGTTTATACCTCTATAAAGATGGGAATTTCCTTTTCCAAACACACAATAAATTTGTTTTTCCAATGGACTGTGAACCAACTCCAGCACAGAGGACTAACAACAGCTATTTTCCTTTTAAAAGGCAACCATGTGATCTGCACCCTAAAACAAAATCGTGCAAATGATACTAAAGAAACCCTTAAAATGCATACTGTCTCCTTGTTTTAGGGCTGTATGTGTATTGGGATAGTTGGCAATCCTTGACATAGATGCCAAATGAGTGTCTGTGCCGAAAAGGGTGGGTATACGGGCACAGATGCACGTGTCAAAGGAGGTAGAGGAGGTAATGGCATATGTCTTGGCATCTGAAGTTAGGGCTCACGAGTGTGGAGTCCTTGGCAGGGGCAGGACTGTGTCTTGTTTATCGTTTTATCCTGAGAGCACACCTCCAGGACTGAGCCAGAGCAGACACCCCAGTGACTGTCTGCCATGTGAGTGAAGGGCAGAACTTCTCAATGAGTTTATTCATGGATCCTCCTCTGTCTTTGATAATCCCACACTGGACGACTGCACTCTTCATGGTACTGAAGGGGCTGAGTGGACTGCCTGAGTGCACATGTTTGCATGCATGCTAAATCGCTCAGTTTTGTCTGACTCTTTGTGACCCTATGGACTGTAGCCCATCACGCTCCTCTGTCCATGGGATTCTCCAGGCAAGAATATTAGAGGGGGTTCTATCTCCAGGGGATCTTCCCAGCCCAGGGATTGAACCTGTGTCTTCTGCACTGGCAGGCAGATTTTTTACCACTGAGCCACTTGGGAAGCCTGACCAATTGCATGTAGTCACTTCCAAACACGCCAGGAACAACGCTTCTTTGAAGAAGCATTAGAGCCTTTTTGAAGGGCTGACCCATGGCCATTCCACCAGCGCTGCCACCTCTGATGGGAAAAAACTAAAGACTACTGGGCGTGCTTCCTTTAAAAGGTTGCTAATCCCTTGACTAAAGGCATAATCTAAGTTTGGGGCAAAGATACTCAAAATAGCTACATGCTTCTGAATGTACTGCATGTGACCATGGAAAGAAATACTCAAGCCTGTGGATAGATACCTTTGAAGTGGACTAAATTATCAAGGGAGATTGTTAAAAACATGGGTCCTCAGGCCTTATCCCAGACTTACTAAATCAAAATATCCTGAGGCAGAGACAAGGAATTTGTATTCTTAACAAGTTCCTTGGGTTTGGTTATGCAATCAGCCTAGCACAGATTCTTCAACTGGCTTTTAGAAGCCTCCGAACTAGAGTGCAACCCACTCCAGTACCTCTTGCCTGGAAAATCCCAAGGACGGAGGAGCCTGGTGGGCTGCAGTCCATGGGGTCGCAAAGAGTCAGACACGACTGAGCGACTTCACTTTCACTTTTCATTTTCATGCATTGGAGAAGGAAATGGCAACCCACTCCAGTGTTCTTGCCTGGAGAATCCCAGGGACGGGGGAGCCTGGTGGGCTGCTGTCTATGGGGTTGCAAAGAGTCGGACACGACTGAAGCAACTTAGCAGCAGTAGCAGCAGCGGAACTAGATTACCTTCTAATCTGAGTTAAGATCAAACCTCAGGAGCAGGCACATTGTTAAAATTCTATGCTACTGCCATAAACGGGGTTAGTGGTCACAGTGAACAACTACAACCTGTAGGTTCTTGACCACCCAGCTTCTCTGTCTTTGGGATTTTCTCAGCAAGAATACTGGAATGGATTGCCATTTCCTCTGACAGGGAATCTCCAGGAGATTCTTGAGTCTCCTGCACTGCTGGTGGAGTATTTTACCACTGAGCCACTGGGGAGGCCCCAACTACAACCTGACCTGGGCCTTATTCACTGTGGGAAAGCCCTGGTGCTCTCCATCACAGCTACTGGTCAACACAAGGTGGTCCCACCCTATCTTCTGGTGGTGAAGGTTAAACAGAAAGACGCTGTAGAACACCGGCTCTCAAAATACAGACCAGCACCCTTTAGCACTAGCAAAGAAATTGCAAGAAATGCAAATTCTTGGACCCACCTCAGACCCACTGTATCCAAATCTCCAGGGATGAGGCCTGAAAATGTGAGGGTTACTAAGTACCCTGGGTGATTCTGATGATGCTCAAGCTTGAGAAGCACTGCTGGGGGGCACAGAGAAGAACTCTATAGCCTGCTACCCCTGGTGGTAGTTGTCTGAAGGCCTAAATCTAAACTCCGGGTCCTCCTCCTGTTTTCAGATTCTGAGGTATTTTGCAAGCATCTGAAGGGCTGGATTTACATCCGTAAATGGAGGGGGTCACACATCCTTTCCATAGCTGAGCACACTATGCTCAGGGCAGGACAATACCTAGGAAAGCAGCCCCGGTCTACACTTATTTAAAAGAGTAACACTAAGGGAGTCTAGGTACAAGGAAGTCAAGCCTGGGATACCATGGGTATCCAGGTGTGGGCAAAATCCATATCTGTAGCTGTGTAGCCAGTGAATCAGGAAAGGCATGGGGACATGGTGAGATGATCCTCAGATGATTCTAAAGCAGAAATTTCCAATTCACACAGTTCTTGGCCATATCAACTACCCAGGCAAAAGGACACCACTTCCTTTTATTGGCATACTGTCATACTCCATTTTGCTAAAAATCTGTCTATATTCTAGACAACAACTGCTTGGCTTGAAATAAAGAAATGATACAAACCATGATGCTGTGGTATCCTGAGTCCAGGATGTGGCCTTCTTGCCCTGTGAGAAATATAGTGCAACAACCAAGAGAACTGGAGAAGGAAATGGCAACCCACTTCAGTATTCTTGCTTGGGAAATCCCATGGACAGGGGAGCCTGGTTGGCTATGGTGCAGAGGGTCACAAACAGTCGGACACAACTTAGCGACTAAACCATTACCACCAACAACAACCAGGAGGGTCCTAGTCCATCTTTTTCTTCAGAGTCCATCTCTCCATCTCCCTTGAAAAACTGCCAGACATTTACCAGTGAAGAAACTGAGGCCAAGAGGTTAAATTCTCACCTATGATTCCATGGCTACACATGATCAACGACTAACCAGAGTCCAGGTAACTCCAAGCCCAGTATTACTACCACTAGTATCCTCACATATTGTGAGCTACCTTTCACTTTTCGAAGCATTACCTCATTTGCACTCTGTTATCAAACCAGGCTTTATCCTACAGGTAAAGGTCTAAAGTGCAGAGGAGAGATTAGATCTAGGGCCCAGGGGTTGGAATTGAGTTAGAATTGGTCCAGGCTGGTCCAGGTTCAAACAGAAATGTGCAAACTTTTCTCCCCGCAAGTAAACCAGTGCCTATAAGGGCTTTATATATATTCAGTACAGCAAGGGTCCTTTGAGACTCAGGATTTTTATAACGGGTTTATTGTGGCCCATGTGGAGGCCCTTATATGGACAGCACCAGACTGATCTTCAGAGCCCCGAGATGCTACAAATATTTGAGCATCTACTGTCCATACAGCCAGGATCTCATGGGCTGTGACGTCATAACTGTGCAGCACCAAGAACTGCTTCACAGAGCTGTAACGAAAGTGATATATTCACTTGCCTCCAAGTCACTCTCTTAAAGATAAAATAAGGCTTCTAAAACATCCGGGAGCCTGTCAACTAACAATCAGAAACTGACCTCTCAATATCATATATTCAGAGAAACAGTAGTACAAATGAATACAGATTTTGGTTACAGCATTTGTACTTTTAAGTTCGTGGCTCACTGTTTAATCCTCACTTCTCCCAGTTTTGGACCAACTTTAATAGTCAAATAAAATACATGCTGTAAAAAAGAATGATATCTTACCTGATAGAACATAGCTTTTTTTTTTTCCTCCTCTTTTTTGATAAATAGAAATTCACTAGAGTTATTATCATTTTTATTTTGGGCAATGTACATTCACTAATTTCAGACACACACACATATACACAAACATGTATCTTCCAAACTACTTCCAGTCATGAGTTTATAGATATTTATATATCTGATTATAAACATTAAGTATATAAATTATATCATTAACCTTTTTCAAAGAATTCACTAATTTATACATAAGTATGCAAATATATTTGTAGATTAATTGCATACTTTTGCCTACAGTCATATATACATACATGTACATACACACATACAAGTTTATAGAATTTTAAATGTTAGTATTTAATGTTCAATAGGATAGTCCCTTTTCTACACCATTTCTCTTCCTCTAGAATACAGGCTCCTCCTCTTCCTTACCAATACCATCATCGCGTTCATCATCCTCATTATCACAAGTAACTTTCACTGGACACTTGCAATATTACAATTCTCAATCTTCACAACAAATGAATGAAATAGCTACTATTGTCAATGCCACTTTACAGATAAGAAAACTGAGACTCAGAAGAATTAAGTAACTTGTCAAAGGTCACATAGTCAGGAAGTGGCAGAGTGGTGCTTGCCCTGTAAAGCCTCTGTCCTCTCCCTTAACTGCTGGAAAACAAGAAGAGGTGAACGATGAGGCTAGATTCTGGATTAGTCCTCATTTCTCAGGAAATACACCCCCAGAGTGAGGCCTCATATATTCACATTTATGAGCAAAAGAGACTGCAGTTGACAGGGCATTTAAAAGTAATCTAAAAGAAAAAAAAAAGTAACTATGAACCAAGAAACAAACAAATGCATATTTTTACAGTTACATCCATTATCTACAGGACTATTAGTGGTCCCCATGGACCGAAAGTTCAAATTAAATATGATTTTGAAATAGGAGTATCTGTTTAATTTTTAAGACATTTCTGAGCCAAGGGATCTTCCAAGATTCCATGCCTGTAGGCCTGTGTCCTTGGCCAAAAATGCTCTTTGTCTTCATTTTTTTTTTTTCAACTTTTCTATTCTACTTTGCCCAGGCAAACTCCCCTTCAAACTTCAAAATCCAGTGAAAAAGGAAACTCTTTTGTAAGGATTTCCCTAGTTCCTATTAACAAAACTGGTATACCAGACTTTCAAGTTCTTCATCAGTGTGTTCTTGCTTCTGCTATGTTTATGCTTCTGTTTTGCAATTTATCTATCTACTATCTTGTCTGTCCTGCTTGACCATGAGATTCTTCAAGGCAGGGGCCATGTCTTACTTCTGATTCGCAAGCCCTGACATAGTGTAAACAGTCAAATGTTTAGTGGGATGGGCAAATTGGCAGCAGGAGCCTTAATGTTTGAGCCCTGTGCGAATGTAACCTGCTTTGAAGAAAGTGTCCATGAAGGAGTCCCTGGCCCTGGTAACCTGTTCTGGCAGCCACTTAGCCTCAGGCTCCCTCCCCCACTTCCCTGCTCTCGGTGCCCTGGGTGTGTCATGCCCAGGGTTTTCCTGCTCAGGAGTGCATGGCCTCCTCAGAGATGATCCGTACATGTCTGATACAGTGTCAAATACTGTTTTCAAAAGCGAAGCTGCTTCATCTCTCAAACCTGCCCTAATCCAATGGGGAAGAGAACACCCAGGGGTAGGGTGGCTGCCCCTTGTCCAGGCTGCTCAGATGACTGGGAACATTACAGTTAAAAAGGAAGTATCTTTTTTCAGGGCAACAATGAAGAAACAGACAGAGAACAGGCCTATGGACATGGGGGGGAGGAGAGGGAGAGGGTAAGATGTATAGATAGAGTAACATGGAAACTTACAATACTATATGTATAATAGATCACCAATGGGAACTTGCTGTATGACTCAGGGAACTCAAACAGGGGCTCTGTGACAATCTAGAAGGGTGGGATGGGAGGGAGGTTTGGGAAGGAGGGGACATGGGTGTACCTATGGCTGATTCTTGTTGATGTATGACAGAAAATCACAAAATTCTGTAAAGCAATTATCCTTCAATTAAAAAAATAAAATGGAGGGGGGGGGTTGGGAAGGAAGTATCCTGTAGCCAGGGAACTGCAACACATAGCTCTTTGGGAACCTGGTTTCTGTCATCATTTTTTAATGATTTTTCCTTCTTAATATAGTACTCTGAAAATAGGATTAAAATGTACTAAGCATCAAAAGATATTTTCTTTCAGGGACTACCTTCCAGGAGTTTAATTTAGGACATCCCACTGAGAAATCTGAATCAGGGTTGCCAATACGATGCAAAAAAAAGAAGCAGCAGGAGGAGAAGCAGCAGCAGGAGCGGCCACAGCTGCCTTTGCCCAGTTCTGTGTTAGACTCTAGCCTTACAAACCTTGCTTCCCAAGAACCATCCTCAAAGTAAGTCTTTTTTTCCATGCAATTCACCTTTATTCACATCAGAAGAGGTTGGGGGGAGGGGGCAGTTACAGACCCAGAAAGGTGGGGAGGGTGAGGGGCTAGAGGTGGGGTGAGGGGCCAGCAGTGAGACCTGCTAATTACTGATCTCTTTTACTCTCCTGCTGTGCTTAACTGTCTGGACACGTTAAAGTGAAATTTTTCTGTGATTTTTCAAGTGACTAGTTCATGGCCCACTAGCATGGAGGGAAGCAGGAGAGGTGAAATGCTTTCGTTTACATGCAACATTTACTAACTGTGTGGGTTTTCCGACATTAAAGAGAGGACAGTGACCCAGGCCACCTTTTTCACACTCAAAAGAGCACTGAAAAAACAACTCTTCATCGGCTTACCTCAGGCTTCCCTGGTCCTGAACACCCTCCCCCCGGGGTATGAGCAGAAAGGGAAAAAAAGAGGGGATTTTATGCTCCTTTCTCTTCAACTTTTCAGGCGGTATAAGCAGCATTTAGCAAATTCAGCCCCAAATGGCTCCAAATGCTCAGAGCTGTAGGGGCTCATTCTTTGTTCTCCTCCCTCTATTTACACAGGATTTATGCAGGCTCTCCACTGAAGAGACGGAAAGCACTTCCATTCTCACCGGCTCGGCTGGGCTGGACCGTGGGCCCCGCCGCTGGCCCAGGCCTGCACTGGGGAATTTCTGCCACCTGGAGAAGGCAACACGCTGTGCCCTGACTCTGATCCCCAGACAACCTGGCCTGTGCAGGCCACTGCAAAGCTCAGGCCAGAGAAGATGAGCTAACCTTCCAGGAGAGACAGGAAGATCCAGCCAAGGCTGTGCAAGTAAATATGTGTCCAGAGACAAATAACATGCACTTTAAAATATGCAGCTATATGATAGAATGGAAAGTGGTGGGTGAAAAAAAAAATTCAGACTGCAGCTTGGATGAAAACCACTTCACCCACTGGTTGGAAAAATAAAGTGTAAAAACAGACAGATGGACACATATGTAAATGTGGCAGTGTTTTAGGCTTTAGCTGGCAACGTGAGCGTCGTAGTATAGTTTTGCACGCCTGTATTTTCCATATCATGTTGAATCCTGTTAACTGTTGAACAGAAACATCCTCATACTGGTCCTTGACCAAATCAGTCCCCTCAATTTACCCGTCAGGAGCCATAAAATGGCTTTGTTTATTGACTGGAACCCTCTAATCCTTTATAGCAGAAGTGAACGAAAGCTTCCAAACTCAGCCTGTGCTTTCCTGAAGCTGGTTACTCTCATCTGCAATGTATATGTATTTCTAATTTATGCTTCACTTAACTTGATTACTCTCATTGAAATACATATATATTTCATAATTTATATAGGGATAAACTTTCATTTGACATTTTTTTAATTGAAGAATAGTCAGTTTACAAGGTTGTGTTAATTTCTGCTGTACAGCAAAATGATTCAGTTATACATGTATATACATTCTTTTTCATATTCCTTTCTGTTATGGTTTATCACAGGACATGAAATATAGTTCCCTGTGCTCTGCAGAAGGACCTTGTTCTTTATCCGTCTTGTGTATATAGAGAAAACTTTTTTAAATTTTTCAATAAAGGATATCTACTCCCCTAGCCTCCCACAGAATCCTCTAAGGGATATTGACTGAATCCAATAGAAAAGTAAATTCCTTTTCCCATATATTTCAGCAGATCACCTAATCTCTGTAGTAGAGGATAATAGAACGTACTTGTTCCTCGGTTACCTGATAAGCACATATAAAAGTACAGGGTAGGTTCTGAAGTTATTCACAGTACATCATAATAAAGCTCTTCTGGGCACTCTAATGATTCATTTTTAGTGATCTCTCAAATGCCCTTTTCCACAGTTAAACACTCAGATTTTATTAAGGTGGAACGAAGGGACAAATGTCCACTCAAGTCCCAGCTCTCAAATTTGACTCTCCTTGCACTACGCTACCTTCAGCTAAAGCTTTTTTAATGTTCTATTTGCCTCCCCGGAGTGGCATTTCAGCTAACAGAGTTCACAATCTTTCAGCCTTAAACACAGAAGGCTGCTATCTTCAAGTCATCCTAGGAATGTGCCAGATACCATCATCTCCCTCCTGCGATACAAAGAACCAGAAAGAGAGAGAGACCAAGAGAAGACCAAACTGATCAAGTTACCAACAGCCCAGAATGCCCCTCTCAGAAGGTTAATCTTTGAACCAGTAAATGTTATAATTAGGAGCCTTGAAGTTGGGCTGAGGCTGGTCAGTGAAAGAAAGACTCTAAAAGAAAGTATGAATGGAACACATCTCTTTCACCTAGTGGTTTGACACAAGGGTCTTGATTTTTATGGGAAATTATACAATAATGAGTTGTTATGATGCATGAGTCTCTTTTCCACATCTCCTACGAAAGAAAAAAGGTGGTTGGGGAGAGTTGTCTTCCCAATTTCACTTAGCTGTGTTTCAGTACAAATTGTGAAAATTATGCAAATAACAATTTTGGCACCTTTGCTAGAGGAAAACATTATTAAATTATGCTCTAAGTATTTTGTCTGCTTTAGTAATTACTCTCATGTAACTGTAAATATAAATAGCTGTTATTCTGTTTAAATTTTTAATCATGCAAAATATTGTCACACAAAATGTCCTTCTGTTGCAGTCTAACTGGGATTTTCTTTTTTAAAATATCCATATTTAACTGAAGTGGACTATTTTTAGCATTGTAAAGTGTTTTAGTAAAGATAGCTGGCTAACATCTCCAAATCAACAGGTCTTTCAAGAAAAGATGTGGCCTTTATATTTGCAAAAAGAATTTTTTACAAAAGACCATTTATAAAATTATTTTTAACATTTTATACTAAACCAGAATATAGTCTTCTTCTAAGAATGTATTAACTATATCAAATCTTTATGTTCAGTATGTAACAATAATAATGTTCTCATTTTGTCATTAACTATAGGATTTTATCTTACTATCTCTCTTAGCATGTTTTAATATTAAATGAAAATAAGTATAAACTAATAATAAAATTTATTAGGGGAATAACAAAAAGCCAAAGTTCTATCTGCAGCAGATATTTTTTCACTCAATCTTTAGGCTCCCTACTTTGTTATCATATTTGCTATCTAAAGCAAAAATAGATAATAAATTTTTATAATATCAGTTGATCAATTTGAATTCTTAATATGGCACCTCTGTGTGGATTTATATCAACAGATACCATTTCAAACAAAAGAACAACAAAAAAACTCTCTGAATATTTCTTCCACCCTCTAATTATTGTAAAATACAAACAATACAATATTTAATAAAAGTGCAGCTTCACAAAACTAACATTAAATAATGCAAAAAGAAATCCTTTCTCTTTAAAGAAAAGCTAGCTATCTCTATAATAATAATAATGCTTTTTAAGACAACAGATTGGAATATCTATCAACATTCCCTTTGGAAACTTTTATTTTTTCACATAGAAAAAAGAACAATAGTGTCTTGAAGTTGATA
The DNA here is from genome assembly GCF_014754425.2 of Oryx dammah. Lineage (NCBI taxonomy): Eukaryota > Metazoa > Chordata > Mammalia > Artiodactyla > Bovidae > Oryx > Oryx dammah. Next base: position 69,725,809 of record NW_024070210.1, on the reverse strand, counting down.
ATTGGTTTTAGGTGACTATTTTAAAATCATTAACACATCATAATTGGAACATATATGTTATTTATCAGAAAATATTTTGTACATTTTTCAAAGAACATTTTCACACAACAGAGCTTCCTAATAAAACTTTGGATTTTTGTTTAACAAGTTTATAAAGTAAATTGCTAACATTTACAAAGTAACTACTATGCATTTAAGGATTCAACTTATTATGATTATTTTAAATAAATCTACTATAATTTGAGAGCAAGCAGATGTATTTTTATAACATAATGTAAATAGATATCCATAACATACATGTGATAGTCCTAAGGGAAAAAATAAGGTGATTGCTTAATAAAAATAATCTAAACATAAATTGATTATTCTTCGTATAGACTATGCACTAAAAAACTACAAGCACAAAGCCCTTAAATTAAATGGAGAATGACTGCTAACAAGTACATATCTTTTGGAATGATGAAAATATTCTAAGATTGATCATGGTGATGGATGCACAACTCTGTGAACATACCAAAAATTTAAAAGTTGTATACTTTAAATGGGTCAACCGTTACAGTATGTGAATTACATCTCAATAAAGTGATTATATATTTTTTAATGAATACATTTTGGTTTCCTTATTCAAAGAAAGCATACTGGGCAAAGTAGGAAAGTCTAGTAGCTAAGTTTGAAGTACCCATAATCTTTTCTGAATTGCTTCCAAACAATGTGATTTCAAGGCCACTTAATGTCATCTCAGCACCTTGCATATGGACAGACATATGTACTCAAAAACATTAGGGATGGATGTTATATGGTTTAAGTTACAAAGATATGATCGAAAGTAGATTGACCTTAATACTGAATTTAAGTATTCACCACTTTCAATCCCATTGATTACAGCAGAATCCTACTCCAAATTATTTACCTCTTTCAAGGATTACTTTAGCCACCTGAATAACCCCAGTGACTTCCACAAGCACACATACACACATTTCTTATACATAAACTTCTTTAAGTCAGGCACCATATATTTTATTTTTTTCATGACATTCCTAGAACTTTGGATGATGTCAGGAGAAGGAGGCGACAGAGGATGAGATGCTTGGATGGCATCATTCACTCAATGGACACGAGTTTGAGCAAGCTCTGGGAGACAGTGAAGGCCAGGGAAGCCTGCAGTGCTGCAGTCCACAGGGTCGCAAAGAGTCAGACACGACTGAGCAACCGAACAGCAACAATGGGTAAACGTACACCTAATCCTGCAGTCCATGGGGTCGCAAAGAGTCAGACACGACTGAGCAACGGAACAACAACAATGGGTAAACGTACACCTAATCTTTAACTGAATGAATGGATGGATAACTCTCCTCTTTCTTGGAATATGTTTTATTCTTTGTGCATTTATATGTAAAATTTGTACACAGAAGCTACGAATGTTGGTCTCTAAGAGTTGAAAACGGGTCATAGCGTTGATGTTTTATCAGTGTTAAAGGCATTTTCCTGTAAGACATACTGCCTGGAAGAAGCAACTTTACTGAAAGCGATAATGAGTAATAGAGGTGCCTATATTTGGAAGAGTATCCTGTATCCTTGGTTTACCCTTTTTCTAAATTTCTGACTTTATTCTACTTTAGGGGGCAACTGTACTACTCTGTCTGCACTTTGGAGGCTCACTTCTGACATACTCCTTGACCCTCTATTCTCATTCCTCAGCCCCATCCACAGGTTATCACAGAGGAAAATACCTTTGGGGGGAAATGATGCAATGGAAGAGGCATGAGCTGGGTGATAAGAGAGATCTTGTATTGAATTTCCAGATCTATTCTTTATTGGCTGCATATGACCTTGGTCAAAGGATTCATCCTCTACGGCTTCTCTGGTGGCTCAATGGTAAAGAAACTGCCTGGCAATGCAGGAGATCCGGGCTTGATCTATGGTCTGGAAAGATCTCACATGCCACAGAACAGCTAAGCTCATGCAGCCACAACTACTGAGCTTGTGCTCTAGAGCCCAGGAGCTGCAACTACTGCAGCCCACGTGACCTAGAGTCCATGCCTTGCAACAAGAGAAGTCACCGCAACTGCAGAGTAGCCCCGACTCGCTGCAACCAGAGAATAGCCCAAGCAGCAACAAAGACCCAGCCCAGCCAAAAATAAATACATACGTAAATAAAAACTAATTGATTAAATGTTTAAAAAAATAAATCAATCCTCTACACCTCAGTTTCTTCATCTATGAAATGGGAAGAATTATGCATACTGAGTAGGTTAATTATGAAAATTAAATGAAGCGATAAGAGTAGTAGCTAGTATTTATTAAATCCCTATCTTGTACCATGTGCTTTACCCTTATTAACAAGCCAGGAACTTCATACGTGGTACCTAACACATCAAAGGTGAATCAATAAATGTTAGTTATAGATGGAAATAAAATAAACTGTGAAAGGATAAACAAAAGTGGTATATCCATACACTGAAATACTACTCAGTGATAAAAAAGCACAAAGTTCTGACACGTGGAACATGTTACATCTCCCAGTCATCATGCTGAATAGCAGAAGCCAAATAAACAACTATATACTCCATATATATTCCAAATACATTAAATTCTATAAAATGTAAACATACAGATGGAAAGCAGGTCAGCAGTTGACTGAAGACAAACAAAGAGGGAGGGATGGGCTAAAGAGGAGTACAAGAAAACTTTTGGGTGATGATAGAAATGTGCAGTATCTCGATCATGGTGCTGGTCTTATGAGTATACACACTGTCAAAACTCATTAAATTGTATTTTTTAAATGAATAAATTTTTGTATGAAACTTATACTTCAATAAAGTTGATAAAAATAACGTTAAGTAGATTCTAGCTAAATCCCCATAATCCTGTTATTTGGCATAAAATAGATGTTAGTGGAAATAACAGCTTACAATACAGAGGAGCAGGAGTGGGGGATTCTCCCAGTAATTGCAGTGAAGTTTTGAAAGAATTAAATGGTTTAGGGCAGCCCTTAAAAGATGCTGTGGAGAAAGTCCAACATGATATTTATAAGCCTGTTGTCTTATACCATTTCCTTTAACTTCCTGAAGATGTAAAGTAGGTGGTCACTTTGCAGATTTTACTGAAAAATATTTTTCCTCCATTGGTCAAATCCCATTATGAGAAATACTGTTAAAAAAAAAACTATTTGGGTTACCAAAAGAATTACTAACAATAATTAAGAAGGTAATAGAAATAATTCTAAAACCATTTTTAAAAACTCTTCCAGGAAATTCAGTATTAACTCATTCCTCCTAATCATAAGAAGGTCTAACACTGGAGATCTCAGTTTCAGAGGAGAATGACATTGCTATGAAAGACTCTGGGCACCATTAAGATAAAAAAATGAATGGGAATATATAAAATTAATATTAATCCTTGCCAGCCAGCCTTCAGATAATCCCTGAATCCTTCCTATGAAGACAGAACTAACATTTGTGGAGACCTCCTAAGTGCCCGGTACCAAAAGTATCCCCTCTTCCATGGGGCAGTTCAGAGTTTGGTATTTTAATCTCTTTAATATCTTTGGAAAGTAAAGCCAGACAGGTTAAGAAACTTGTCTAAAGTCATGTGGCTATTTATTAACAGAGCTGGGTCTTCATCTCAACTCTATGAACTGTATTTCACAACACAGCCGCTACTCCCATATGGAAAGGAATTCATATTTTTGAAAAGTAGACTGTGGGGGAAACAGAGTTTTATGGCTTTGAACCTGGGTGACTGGTATTTACTAATGCCTGATCACAGCCAAGTGAGTCATCTGAGTTTGGAAGTCTGTGATATCTGGCTCACATCAGATAACTAATAAGAGTTAGTTTCATTTCATTCTTACTTTTTCCTTCCTTCTTTCATTTCTTTTCAGTGACTCAAATCTGGCAAAATTTCAAAAAAAAGAAATTATGAAAACAGAGTCACCACTGGCTGAAAACACGTTTCCTTGGGGAAAAAAAAAAAAAAAAAAACTTTCCCTCATTCTTCCAGAACTCATAGTTCAAAATGGCACCAAAGCACAAGGCTATGTTTGCCACTGGTGGCTTAGATGGTAAAGAATCCGTCTGCAATGCAGGAGAACTGAGTTCGACCCGTAGATTGGGAAGATCCCCTGGAGAAGGAAATGGCTACCCACTCCAGTATTCTGGCCTGGAGAATTCCGTGGACTGTATAGTCCATGGGGTTGCAAAGAGTCGGACACGACTAAGCAACTTCACTTAAACTCACTTAAAGGGAATATTACCACCCCTGATTGCCATGCATCTAATTATGGAAAGATCAGGAGCTGAAAGCCAGGTAGTTATTAGTTTGCTCTAACACATCCCCATTCTTCATCATGAAGACAGACAACTCAACTTGAGGGCACCAATGTGAATTTTATTCAGGCCCTGTTGGCTGATAAAACAGAAGCTGCCAAAGTCTTTGAGAGAAAACTTTGTTCAACCATTTCCCAGGAGAAAAAGGGCCTGTCTCTCAGTAGCTTTATTCCTATACCTGTGGCAAACCAACCCAACAGAGAACTGACATCTTTGCTGTAAGATCAGATCTCAGAGCCACCAATCAAATAGCAGTCCAACCTTAATGTGCTGATGCAGCGAATTTCCGGATCTTGATCACACTAGGCTAGGGAGTCATTCTTCTCAGTGATAAAGTCGGTGAATGCACTCTTGAGAAGATAACAAATTAAAAACCAGCTGACTCAACACCATTCAAGTGAGGAATTCACTGCTGATCCAGTACAACACAATTTCTACCACCAGTCAGTAATCACCAAAGAGGTGGCCAACTTCATTTCATAATTTTAAAACTATTCCTAATACAGTAGTCTCAGCACAGCTAAATAATAACTGTCCAATTCACACCTGCAGATTACTGAAACTGATCATGATTTCCTCAAGTATTTAACCCTGAGTCTTACTTTATGTTAACATTCAAAGATTTTAAAGCAAATTAGAAATTCTCAAAAGTAGTATCTTATTTTAATGGCCAGAAACATGACAAGAATTAAGTAACTTAGAGGATACTCCATTTTGAAATTATATTTTTTGAATCTATAGAATTCTCACTAAAATACCTAATTTTCTACAGTTGATATATTATACTGGTGGAAAAGAGAGTTGACATTCTCTGCTTTCAACCTGCAAAATATTAGGAAAACAATTACCTGACTAATTGTTGTGAGATTTGTGTCCCGGATTTAGAAATGTGTGTTCTTGGAAAAAAAAACCTTAGATTTACATAGTGATTTTTCAGCTTTCATATGATTTTTCCAACTCTTGATCACTACAACCAAGTGTAAGTGGCATATCCTATTTATTCCCATTTAACAGATAAACCAAGCATGGTTAACATTTTTGGTAACTCCATGCCTTTGCTCGGAGCACTTTCTATTATATACAGTCTATAACTATTATTAGGTTGAACCATCTGAAAAGCTAATATTTGACCAGTATTCTAACCTACCAAAATGGCAATTTCATAAAAGCAATATTTCCAGTTTTACTATCAACCATACTCTTGGTTGTTCTTTTGCTTTTTCTACTTTTCAATATGCTTGTTTTTACCAAGATGTCATGCCTTACTCTTACAAATCCCTTCATTTTCTCTTTTCGTAGTGAGTAGATAAAAAGGCAAAATGAAAATAAACACTAATAAAGGAAACCCTAGCCTATGAGAAGCCAATGAAGTTACACACAAAAAACTTACCAACCAACAATTAGGTGATAGGAGACATTGCTGTGTTTTTAACTAGGGTTGAAGAGAGAAGCCACTTCACAGTATTCAGAAAAAGGAACTATTCTTGTCAATTCTAATTGCAAACTTCAACAACAGTAATTAGCATTGAGAAATGAGAAATTTTCACTCTAAATATTTCCTATAAGAACAACAGCAACATTAATAAAAAAAATACTTATTGAGTATTTACTCTCTTTCAGACACGCTGTTAAACACTACACAAATTACTTAATTTAATTCTCACCATCCTATCAAGACTGATTTTCCTTTTGCACATGAAGAAACTGAGGCTTGGAAAGGTTAAGCAATTAGCTCATATGAATAATAAGGGACAGAGACTGGGTTCACACCTGTGTCCTTGAGACTGTTGCCTATGATGACTGATCCCTGTGACTCCTGAGCCCATCCAGCCAGAATTTTCCAGCCTCGTGAAACTTCGTAACATCACTATACTCTACTGAATCATTCAGTCCGTTCACATGTTGTGGTCCATCAGTTTAACAGGAAATTTGCATTTCACCGTGACCTGTGTCTTAAGGACAAGTACTAGATCCATGGTACCCTCCTGTACTCTCAACATAGAAACGGTGCCCAGCTCACAACAGGCACCAAAGAAGTGTTCCTTAAAAAGGAAACAATAATTCTTCCCTATAGGTTTTTTTCCTCCGTTCTTAGGGTCTCACCTTCAGCTGTCTTCCCTGTGACAAAGTAGAGACTTCTCAAGCCATCATTTCATTCTGGCCGTTACTTGACTTTGGAACCCTTCCACACCTGTCACTGCTACCACCATCGTCAGTCTTGCTAGAAGCTCTAAAATTAATTCATCTCACTGACAAAAAGAACCCCAACCACAGAGGTGGAGAAACCACTCCTTCCCCTTGAACAAATGCTGCTTTCTGATGCCCAGGACTGCCTTTCTTCTCTGGCTAAGGTTCACTAAGTACTGAAAGCTCAGGTCCAGTGAATATGGGTCAGGTTTACAAGGCAACGACCCCACCCCTTTCATTACCATGGAATCAGTTAACAATACCACTAGTTCTACCCAAAAAACAAAAATAAAAAATAAAGTAATTGGTCCCATGGGTTATTTAGGTGCTGAGGAAGTCTTAAAAACACACTATTATCTCCCCTAGTGACTGGCCAGCCTTTCCATGCTCAAACCAGCACATTGGGACTTCTAAATTACATACCATAATTGACATAAAGTATCTGTCCCATCAGTGAATATCTTTATTAGCATCAAAATCACTCACAACTAGTGTTCCTCAATGTTATTAAACATAACTTGTTCTAGGTGTTGCTTTACTAATTAGTCAGGATGAGCCCGAGGAAGAAAATCTGGGTCATGTTAAATTAATTGGAATGAGCATGAAAATTAGCAGAGCAAACTGCATCAATTTTCTATAGAGAGTCTTTCTTCATGTTGAGAATAAAAATGGATATTATGAGGCATTAACCACACTGCCTTCTGTGACTGCCAAGAGGTGTGTTACAGTAGCCCAAAATATCATGCTCGCAGATTTTCAGAAGTTAATGAGACATTTCCAGGAATGGTAAATACATGGTGTTAAAATGGGTGTGCCTCTGATGGGAAAATGCCAAGTCATTTCATGTTTATTCAGGCATAACAAGCTCTTCAAAATGAGCATAATTTAAGAGGTGAATAGTGCAAAGAGGGCTAACATTCAACTAATTTTCCTTCAGAAAGAAAAGATTAAATTGGACCCAAAAAAAATGAATTAAGAGGTTTACAAATCAACAAGTCAGCCACCAGGATGGCAGCCTCTGCTTAGCACCAGTGAGGCTGCCCCCGCCACGAAGTTTTTGAGAGATGTCCCGAAGGCAAGGAACAAAGCGAGCAGAACTGATTACAGCCCCGCTCACCGCCTCGCTGTCTCAACTCTGTTTGGCTTCCTAATGAGCTCACTAAAAACCTAATTCATCTCCCATAACCCTCTTCAGCCCTCCTTGAAATCCACCATTATGGAAATTACAGATGAAACATTTCCAGGCTGGGTTCAATTCGGTGCGTCTTCAACAGGCAGGGCCCTGACCCCCACCTGGGACACCATGCAGCAGGCCGGCTCAGAACCTTCCAGAAAAATAGAGGCCAGACAAGGTGAAGACCCTCTGGGTGACAGTGATTTCCGCCTTCACGCATTCCCTCCCCTGAATGTGGGGCTATCGTGGGTTCCACAGGACATGGAATACAAATTGTAATTCAGGAGACGAGAAATGAGTTGTACTAATGACAAATAGCTGGAAATAGGCTAATGTGAATTCCCAGCCTGTTCATGAGGAAACTCCCCGGGTTCCTCATTACATAGAGTCAAATCCTCACGGCAGCTAGCCTGTAACTGGAAGATTACGGAATTGATGGATCCTTAGTTTAAAATGCAGCTGTTTTATTCTGCTTTAGTAATTAATTCTTTTTCCAATACTCTATTGATTAAGCGTAGACCCTGATAAAGTTCAAACTGAGGAGAATCTCTCGTGGCGTCCTTAGTCGCTCAGGAGAGTCAATGAAAACTTCCTACAATTCCACCTGCCTCCTCAGAGTGCTGATCCAATGAACAGAACAGTTTTTTTCTCATAAATTAGTCAGGCCATGTGGAGCTGTATTAGCTGATCGTTGCTTTTGTCTCTCTACTTGCTGACTTGCTTTTCAGTTTTGCTGGCCTTTGTGCTGTCACACACAAAGTCGGAGTGCAGCTGCCATTCTGAACCCAAACCAAGGTAAAGAACAATTCGTCCAAACTACATTTTTCCCCCCATTTTATACAGCTGCAACTCCCTGAGTAGTACAGGGCTCTGTGGGGCCTCCTGGGACCCAACTAGCTGAGAATTCAGTACTAAAGCATGCAGACATTTTGTGGAACTGAAAAAAATAAAGTTAAATTAAATAACCTATTTCCCTCAAGATGTTGCCAGGCTTTTTTGGCCTGATACCCTCTACCACGCCTCCCACCCTTTCCCCCCAGAATTTGTGCTACCCTATTTCCAGCCATGCTAAGCTCCTTATTTCATTCTCATAGAGGACATCAAGGAACAACAGAGGACAGGGTAAAGAGAGTGATCAGGAGGCCGAGGTCCGTATCCTGTGCTGGTCAGGTGGCATCAGTGAGTTTGGGGATGCTTATTAACCAAACGGGCGTGGAGTGTAACCATATATAAATGGCCATTATGAACACAATGGTATTTAGTAATAAGAGTTATCACCAACGTGGTGCTCCTTTTCAAAGGGTCACATGTACCAGGGATCAATGCTGGTGAGTCGAACAAGCACGGTAACAGAAAGTTTCTCAGATTACAGTCCTGCACAATGGATTTTTGTTCCTACAAAGATCATCGCTACTGGGAATGCTTTAGAGCAATAGACTTACTCTCTGTGTTGCTTCCCGCTTGCACCCTCACCCCCATCTACGACCCGTGCTCATAGGCCTCATGCTCTGTGTGAAAACAGGTCAAACATGAGTTTTAGTCCATAAACTGGTAGAAAGAAGAACAGAACTGATTTTTCCAATTGATTTTTGTTACTTGCAACATCCGTTTATAGAATTCATATTGTCTTTTGTTTTTAACTTTGTTTCAGATGGTAGGAGTAATGGTGAAGATCTGGAATAACTTTAGGAGAGTCCTTTAAGTTTTTGTCATCTAATACCAAATTCAAAGCTCAAACCAAGCTCTGCTGCTGTTAGCAGAGGGGCTGGGGCTGAGAGAACATTCCCCACCTTCACAGCATTCCTTCCTAGGTCAAAAGGTCATCTCTCACAGACGTCTCCAGCAGACACTCAGTTGTCAAAAGGTTGCATCATGTGATCTGGGCAGTCACTGCTAACCAAGCATTTTCCTCATTGGGAAACAAACTTCACATGTCTAAATAATTTCTGAGTTAAAAATGTGTTTTCCTCCCTCCTTCCTACTCTCTTCAGTATCAAAACAATGAGGACAGCAGTGGGCGCCAGATTCATCAGAGAAGCTTCCGTGGATCACTTACATCAAGACCCCACCACTTTTACTGGGCTATATTATGAGGAAAGATTACTGCCAGAGGTGATGGTGATTTCCTGCATTTAGAAAGAAAACAGAGGTGTCCCTTTTCCAGGGGATTTCTTTTAAAAGGAAAATCCCAGTTTTAAAGCAAACATATGCATTTTGAATGAGTATAAATTTGCAAACAGAAAAAGTAACCTAAAAGGAAATATCAGAATTATTTGTAAAATCATTTCTAAAAATTAAGATGGCTTTTTGATTCATGTATATTCTATTGCATTTAAATGACCAACGATATACATAGGGCAAAATAAGTCCCCTTCCCCCGCAAAATGAGGGGGTAAGAAGTATACTCATTTGCTCAACGTTCAGAACTTAGCAAGCATAAAGTTTGTCATCAGTGATGTTATAATAAAAAAAAAAAGTCCCAGTTAACTAGGGAAGCAGGCTCTGCCTTTTTTTTTTAATTCCCTGCTGCCTAGATGAATAATATAATGATTTTCTCATTGTCGCGAATTGTTACTTAGAGCAGCTTGAAGCTCTCAGATGCAATCCAAAATGAGTCATTTATTTCGAGAAGGGAGTCAAACAAGTCTATCAACATTGCTTCTATTTATAAATTATATATTTTTAAGAATGAAATAAAATAGTCATGGCTAAATTGCTACATATGGGAGACAAAGAATTAGAGATACTTTCAAATTATTTAGCCTAGACCTAAGCATCAGAATCTGAGGGCACTGAAAATCTTTGTATGAACTAAGCAATTTGTACATTTGTTTATTCAAAAAAGCTTAATTAACATCCTCAGACATAGGATCCAAGTTCTGAAAAGTCTTTAGGATATTAAGGTTTGCAGACAACAATATTTTCCTAAATATACTATCTTCATTTTAGTTTTTAATTATCAAACTTTCCAGAATGCATTTCTCAAAACTCATCTTAGAGACTCACTTGTCCTTTTTTAGCTGCCTTGGGATTAACAGGTACTGACAAAGATGCATATTATTAACAATGTGTAGTTTCAATTGGTATAATCTGCTAATGTGAAAGAGCCCAGTTTTATAAGCTTTCCTTTGGGTAGGTATTTTAGTGTTCTAAAAACAGTATTAGGGGGCTGTTAAATTAAGCACATGTTCTACATTGACATTTTAGTTCCAGGAAGTTATTGTGAGCCAAATTTGCCAGTTTAGTATCTGTAACCTTGGAACATGTGCTCCCTGCCTTTTGCACAGGGTGTTTCGAAGGTAACTGAAAATAAATTAAACAACAGTGACACAGACTTGAACAGAAAAAAGGTATATATTACATGGGAGGAGCAATGGGTATCTGAACTTTTTAAAGAAGTGTAGGTAGGATCCAAGAAAATAAGATGAATACAATGAACATGTTTATGATCTTATAAGCTGTCACCATTTCTGGTATTGCAAATCTCATACTGAGCATTTGGCATTAGCCAGAGAATGCAAGAATTCTGTATGATTCTAACAATTGTAGAGAATGGCTCTAAAAATAGAAACTCTGGGGCCAGAATCATGTTTTTTTTTTTTTTCCCCCCCAAAAAAACCGGGGGGGGGGGGAAGGTGCCTAACAAAGAAATGGCATGAATTTAATTACCCTCTATTTTGAGAGTATGACATAGTTTGTTCCCCTATCAATCAATAAAGAAAATTAAGTAGAAAGTTAAGAATTCCCTGCAGAGAACAGAGGATGCAGTTAAAAAATTTAAATAGGGATGGTAAGCCCCCTGCCCAGAGGGGCATCTGATCTTCATTGGTGGTATGACTCCCCACATCCACACTCTTCATCACAGTTACCACCTTGCCTGAACAAAGGACTCCAGCTCCAGGTCCTCCATCTCTAAAGTCAAAACAGACCTTCCCACTGGGTTATCCTGAGTGTACTATGGAGCAAAGAGTCAAATGGAGGAGAGGGGTAGGATGGGAGCCAAAGGGACTGGGGTGCCTCCTTAGAGAATACTGTGTTAGATAGCTCCATATATCCACACACCATAAGAGAAGCGCACACAACCCCACGGTGGAAGTGTCCAAGGGCTGAGAAAGAGCTAATTTACATTTCACCCAGGAAGCCCACTGGTCTAAGCAATCCATGAAATTCTACCTGAAACAATGACTGCATCTGTAAAATATCTTTGACATTTATGTGTCTTCAGGTAAAACCACCAAACTACTCCATAGCAGGGTTCTTGGTTGCAAAGGTACCTACACTCAAAATATGTTGACTATATCAGTAATAGCTGGTTACCATGCCCACCTTGTCAAGTCACTCATTAGGGACTTGAGCTGCCATCAAACCTCTTGATACTGGCAGTTAACATTTTAAAAAACCCTAAAATGACCAAATTACTTCTTTAAAGTGAATCATACCAGAAGGCAGAAATTGTGGGCCTTTTGGAAGATGGTTGAAAAAAACTATGATTTGCAGTCACCCAATCAGTTTTCTTGAAACCCTGTTCAAAAGTGTAGCATTTCCTCTTAACTTTTGAAAATTGTCTCCACTCTAACTACAACAGCAGCCATGCAACACCTTCAATTAGCTTTTTTAAAACTTTAAAATTACTTAAAAGAAGAAGGCAGAATATAAAGAAATCAATATAGTTTTGTAAATTCAAAATAAGGCATTTTATTTCTCCAAGTGAATTGCTTAAGGTTATAGGGGAAATTGCAGCTGAGATTAGAACTTTCAGCTCCTGACACTCCAGTGCCAGTGATCTGCTCAGAAGCCAATAAAATGTTCTTACTCTGCCTCAACAGCAACAAGTTGTAATAAAAGGCACAAGAAACTCCCACAAACCCAGATGCCCAGGGTAAGCCAGTGTGACCCATGACTCAGACTTCTCTGATTCAACACACTCTGTGTGTGGTACTAACTTGACAACTCAGTTTTTCCTCTTACTGACACCCTTGGGATCATTCTGATGCCCACCCCACATAAGAATGGCAGGGACCTAAGCATCATTACGGTATGACATATTCTAACTTGTCTTCTTAGAGAGAAAGTAGGATTGCTCAAATGGAAAATTATTTGAGAATGTTCGCCCTTCAAAGTCAAAAGTTGTAACAAGAAGCAGCAGAAATCAATAAAGAGTTCTAGTTGCAAAAATATAAGGCCATGGAAGAGAGAGAGTAGACCCCAAAAATGTGATCAAAGAGGCAGAGGGGAAGAAGATATTTCATGTGGAAGGCTGGATATACAGCTTTAGGGCTTTCATATTTTGTCTATTATCTTGTCCTATGATCATGGAGATTGGACAAGTCAACATTTAAGATAAAAATGTGCTGTGCTATTGATTAAAAAAAAAACAACTGCCATCCAAACGCAATTATTTCTTTAAAAAAAGGGGGGGAGCCGCTGTGCTCAATTGATCAGTCATGTCTGAGTCTTTGAGAACTCCATGGACTGCAGCTTTCCAGGTTCCTCTGTCCATGGAATTTTCCACGTATGAATACTGGAGCCGGTTGCCATTTCCTGCTCCAGGGGATCTTCCCTACCCAGGGATTGAACCCACATCTTTTGTATCTCCTGCATTGGCAGGCAGATTCTTTGCCACTGTGGCCTTCAAGGAATGTGGTAAAATGCCAATTCTATATACTATCAAAAATCTCTCAAGATTATATGTGGCATTAAAAACTTGCCACCAAATCAAAGTTATAGGGTAGATTTCTGGAAATGAATTTGATTTTCAATGCTGCTATGCCCTACAATAAATCAACTTTAGAGAAATATCTACATGTAAGACAGAAAATATCAAAATCTGCCTGAAATTTTCAGAATGGGGAAAACACCTCTAGCCCCAAGTCCTGGGCTGATGAAAGGTATCTAATACCATTAACACCTCTTGTAGACAGTATGGTCAAGTAAAGTCTCTGGGTTTGGGGGTCAGAGAGAGCTAAGTTAGAATATAAGCCTGGTTCCAGATATTTAAGGAAAGGAGAGCTACTTAGCCTCTTTAATTCTCAGTTTTTTCAACTGAAAAACCTACACAAAGCTATGAAGATTAAATTATACTAAATATACATAGCACAACATCTGACATAAAGTTGTCAAATATTAGCTGTGATAAGGATGACAATTCTGCTATTGCTGCCAAGTTTGGGCATATATATATATATATATATATCATAAGTTCTTTTCCTTCGTCTAGCTCTTTTTGTCCCAAAATGGTAATAATTAAACAAAAGAACTGCATCTCCGGCTATGATAAAGATGTAATACTAAACAAAGCTGGCATCTAGAAAGATAATGATCAGATACTAGACAGTGCTCTTTAAAATTCTTAACAAGAAATTAGCTCACATATCACATTAGTTTTTCTCCTCCTTATTAACATATAACACATTATAAGGAAGCCATGAAAAATGAACCACTATAAAGAGAAGACAGGCTTTCCTGGTGGCTTAGTGGTAAAGAATCCCCCTGCAATGCAGGAAACCCGGGTTTGATTCCTGAGTCGGGAAGATCCCCTAGAGAAGGAAATGCCAATGCACTACCGCATCCTTGCCAGGGAAATCCCATGGACAGAAGAGCCTGGCAGGTTACAGTCCATGGGTGGCAAAAGAGACACGACTTAGTGACTAAGCAACAACAACAAAGAGAAGAAACGTCTTCGGTCAGTGGGTGTTGAACTGCAAGATCTGAATTAAAACTCTTGCTTGAGTCGAACAGTTCTTAGACTAGAAGGTAGGAAACTAGAAGGTAGGAAACAGAATAACCTGTTTAATGTCCAGTATATGAAAAGCTTAATCAAAGGGACTTATGGCAAGTCAGGCAGTGATTTCCCAGAAGACTGTTTAATTTATAAAGGCAAAGAATAAGCAGACATTAAGGTCCAAGTGACTTGTTATGGTATCTCAGCCAAAACAAAATATTACCTTTTCTAAACTCGAGAAATCAAAAGTGAAAAAACCTCATCTGTGTCGGCATGCAATATATCATCAAATAAATAGGAAACTAGGAAATTTAAGATGACTTTGTACACAGCCACTTATTCTCAGGGGTGAAAACAAACTGCCAATACAGAGGGACTATATTTAGTGTATAAAGCTGATAAGGAATCTCTGGGTAATTATTTGAAAATATAACATACAGTGTTAATACTGTAAATCTCCTCAGTTGTAAATAAACAAAACCTATTATCATTTTCAAAAATCCAGAAGCAACATTATGAACATTTGAGGAATCCTGATACTAAATAACATAGTAAAACATATTTACACAGGCAAAGTGAATTGAGACATTTAAACAAATTTAGGTTAATTTCCTATTGATATGGCAAGTAAATATTAAATTTTATTTTCATTAGTCAAAATAATTGAATAATTAGTCAACTCTTAACTTAATTTTCACTCTGTAAACAGCATCGGCATTGTCCCAGCACTTGAGCAAAAGAGGGTATAGTTAATTACTTACGCATGGGAAATTTTTATTGGATTGGTGTATCAAAGGCCAGTGTCTTTAAGAAATCCTGAAACTCTATAGGTTTTAAGAAAGTCAGGATTAACTTTTCTTTAAACCACAAACCCAATCCAGTGAATAAAAATCAAGAAACAAGTACAAATTTCTAAAGAGGGAATAAATTATCTATTGTCTGCTATCATTTCTTAGGCACCTAATTCCCAAAGAAATTTTGAAAGCAAAGATAACTAGGTATCTACACAAGTACTTTTCAGACTTTATAAAAGCGTAGAAAATTATAAAGATAGGACACTACATGATTTTGAAATGATGCCTAAATATTCTCATTCCTAAAATCACTCATGACCTAATATTGCCAAGCAGTTTTCAAGATTGGGCCAACTAGAGGGTAGAACTACTAGGGTGTTCCCCAATTTAAAATACATTCTTTCGAAAAAACGTATAATGTAAATTCTGGAAGCCCCAAGGTAGGCTGCAGCTTAAGCCCTTTATCGAGTACACTGTAAGCAATCAAACATGAGGTCACAGTACCTGGGCATGTGGCCTCATGCTCTTGGGCTGCTATAGACACTGAATTCATCTCTGGAGACTGGTCAGGAACAGCCTTTGAAGTCAAGAACTAAAGAAGAGTGTCAAGAAATCCTTTAGAGAAGAAATATTGCCAAAGAGAAGAGGAAGTCCGATTGATTCTTTTTTATTCTGTAGGGGGGTAGAAAATAACTTCCTCAGAATACTGTGAATATCTTTCAGTATTTCAGGAGCTCTAAAGAATGTGAGCAATATAGTGACTTGACATTATGGTTTGAATATTGCAGAAGTACCTTTCAATTAAAGAGTGTGATTTTATTTTATTGCTTCAATGTTTTCAAGCCAGATAAAAAATAAGATGCCAAATCCATTTATCGCTAAAAAGAACATATTCTGACTTAATTTTTTAAACCCATCTAGTGAATGCTTCTACTAGGTTGCACAGGCAATTAAGTGATCTTGGTGAGCAAGTTAAAAAGAAAATTGAAATGAGTTATTTTCAAGAAAGTCTTTTTTATGCACACAAAAGTATCTTTAAAAAACCCACAATGTGGAATATTCACTAACTTTCCAGGTTTTTTATCTTGTTCGCTATGTTACTAATGGAATTGGTAGATTTTCTTTGGGTGGCAGAATTCTTGTTATCTCAAAGCCAAGGGATGCTTAATGCAAAGAGCAAATAGTAAAATGCAAACAAGTATTATTCACTTATATAGGAAGTTGCTGATTATGAAATAAGAGTTCTGGCAAGTCTTAGAAGAAAAGTAGTCTCATTAGTTTATGGTTCAGCACCTCTTGTATTCTTTGCCATTTCTAAGTCCAAGAAGAGAACTAAGCCTTTAGAATAGACCAATTCAATATCTGACCTCTCCTTTTCCTACTCCAAGATTGATCCTATGGATCTGACCAACATACTTGGGAGGAAAACAAGATGGAAAAGAAATTACTTTTTGATAGCATAAGTCACTGATTTAAAATCTTTAAGTGGCATACAAGTGCTCAAGTTCCATTTTATTTTTATTTATCTATTTGTTCATGCTGCATGGCTTGCAGGATCTTAGTTCCCCAACCAGGGACTGAACCCCAGCCTACAGCAGTGAAACCGCCAAGCCCTAACCCACTGTATCAGCAGGGAATTTCCTCAGGCTCCAGTTTAAATTGATGAAATAAAAATAAAAGGTTGTAATAAAGAAATAATAGAAGGGTGGCAGCCTTTTGATTAGAACGATGACATGGGGGTTTTAATGACATTCTCAGGATAGTCAGTTGCCTTCATTAAATTTTACACCATTTGTGAACCTAGTGCCTTTTTATGCAAAGCTCACTTTGCAGGTAAAGAACAGGAAAAAAAAAAAATTAAATGGCCTTGTTTTAATTCTTCTGCATCCTTTCTCTATGGTGATAGGCAAGTAATTGACACTCTTCAATTGACCCTCTGCCAAGCTGCCTTATCCGGAAAATGGGGATAAACCCAAGAGATACTAGGAGATATCAAATGAAAATTTACGTAAAAATGTGTTAAGAAACAGAAATGTAAAACCAAATGTAAGGTATCACTTGGCAGATGTAATTTGGAATTTGAATGATATTATTTAAAAACTGATAGATATAGCATGTTAGAGTTGGAAAAAAACCTGGAATCCCCTAATATCCGTGCCTAACACATAGAGATGTAAGGCAAGTCCATGAAAGTTTAAAGAGATGATGATAATATTAGTAACAACTGTCATTTAATGGACGGTGAGTACACGCCAGGCACACATTATCACCTCACGCACTCCACCAAACTCCCTAACAGGATGTGAACCTAGATTACAGGTACCCGAGATGGAGCCCTGCCCAGCTTCTCCTATTCTGAGTCTGAGCCATAATCTCGGGGCCTCCCAAACCCGCCCCATACCATACCATCCATGGGTTAATTGGAAGAGCCAGATTCAGATTCTGGTCAGCCAAGTTCACTCCATTCTAGCCTTCAGGTAGATAATAAACATTAAAAAGTACAAAAAAAAAAGAGAGTGGGACAGCGTGACATAGCACCGAAGCCTAGTACACAGAAACTGAGAATTCTGCTCGCACACTTCTCCCAGATTTTTCCCCCTTTTCTGAGCCTCCTCTTCCTACAAACCCTGTCTTCTGTACATCTGCAAGGACAAGGACCAGGGGAAAATAGAGAAGCAATTATTCTCGAGCTACTAGTCTCACATTTTTAGAAATCATACTATACCGTATCCTGAAATAAGAATCCCCAGAAAGTGTTAGGAGCTTTAAGCTCACGTTGTGGATTCAAAACTAATAGTCAGTAAGCATATGTATATTATTGTGTCACATACGCCTGGTCCACCATTTAGAGCCACAAATACATTATCTAGTTTAATTCTCACAACATCTCTATATAGCTGTGGTAGCCTTCATTCTCTATCTGAGGAAATTTAGACTTTAAAATGAGTCACCTAAGATCACACTTAGACTCACTCCATACTCTTAAGAACTACACACTTTCGAATTTCTCCAAAGAGCATAGAAGCACTCCCCTTAAATTTGTAGGAGTTGGTGAAATCTCTAGCCATGATCTTGTCCTTGCTTTTATGTACCTCACACAGTACTCAATTCCACCTAATAACCCCATCACAGATTTGATGACTGACATTCTGAAAAACTCAACTTTAGGTGTGCTGACATTTCTGCGTGCTAAGTCGCTTCAGTCGTGTCTGACTCTGTGTGACCCCATGGACTGTAGCCCGCCAAGCTCCTCTGTCCATGGGATACTCCAGGCAAGAAGACTGGGGTGGGTTGTCATGCCCTTCTCCAGAGGATCTTCCCAACCCAGGGATTGAACACTTACATCTCCTACACTGACAGTCGAGTTCTTGAAGAAGGAATTAATTCCTAAGTCAATGCTAACACCATCTACTAAGTTGCTATAAGCTATTAGCTATTAATCAACTATCAAGTTGAGACAACAATTTATTTGACCAATATCTATTTATCACAAACTCTCTACAGAACACTTTGCTAGGTATACAGAGGGTGACACAGAGAGCTGGTCTATTGAGCCAGTGGTAGGTGAGGGAGCCCTCTGTAATCAAGATTGATTTCTCAGCTTTGTTTTCCTTACCTCCTGCTGTCCAGGGTACCATAAAAACTCAGCAAATGTTATCAGATAGCATGCCTAAAAAGAGGCTAGCATGCTTCAGTAAGTTTGAAAAAAAAAAAAAGGTACATCTGTGTAGATGAAAAAGTTAAAATGTCACAGCTTCAGAGATGATTATCTCTGGAGTGATGTTGTATGAGACCAGAAGACATCCATGAACTCAGGGCTTTCTTTCACTCTCACAAAGCAGCCACATTTCAAGGTCCCTGACAACATTCATAGGGAAGCTTCCCTGATGTTTCTACCTTAAATGCCCAACATGTGAAACAACACAGCAAAGTGTAAGAGCACCATTGTTTTCCTCTAATTTTTCAAAACTCTGACACATTACTTTTTGGTGTAATTTTATTTCGGCTAGGGTCTAATTTTTGTTTTCTTCTTTGCCAGTTGAAAGCAACTCATGCTTTCTACTAGCAGAAAATGAGCAACTAAGATTCCACTTAGAATAAGAAACATGGTGAAAAGTTTCATCCATTAAGTGACTGATAATGATGCTAAAATGTGTAGAACACCAAAATCTGGATGGATAAAGAACAGTAAACCCTATGTTTCTACTTTGGGGTTTAAAAGTTGATTAATGATATTAAAAACCAATGGCTCTCCAAATACAAGCATGTTCCTATTTACAAAATAAGGAAGACTTCCTTTAAAAATGTTGCAATTTTCTGAGCTAATTGTTATAAAGAATTCAAAAGCTTGCAGAAAAACTTTCTGACAAGACAAAATCAGGCTGTTTCTCAGCATACTGCAAAGACAGTCTAAGTTGTACCACTAACCTGTTCTTGCTCATTTCGAAGCTGGAGAGGTAAGTGTGCTCTGCCTAATTCTCTCTCCTGCAGATAAAAGAGGGTGACACACTTTTGTGGGTAATTCCACCATAATGCTCAGGAGTAGAGTGTATGAACAAAGAGGTCTTTCCCTCACTTAGTAACCAAGTGCTTAGTCACTCAGTCATGTTCAACTCTTTGCTGCCCCATGGACGGTAGCCTGCTGGGCTCCTCTGTACATGGGATTCTCCAGGCAAGAATACTGGAGTGGGTTGCCGTTCCCTTCTCCAGGGGATCTTTCTGACCCAGGGATCAAACCCGGGCCTTCTGCATTGCAAGCCACCAGGGAAGCCTCTTCATGATTAAGAGGGATTGTAATTCTGGCCCTCCTGAATGCCCTGGAGCATGATGCCTGCCTCCTGGCATTCTCTAACAATAAGGGAATAAGGGAAAAATTTTTTGCCAATAGAGGCAACACTTGCCTGGTGCAACCAGTTCTAACATTCTACTAAACTAGAGATCCCAGAACAGCTAGACACATAGGCAGATTGGGGTTTTGCAGCTCTGTGTCCCAGAAAATTTCCACTGGGCAGATAGTATACCCAGTCCACCACTCATTCCCGGGAGCAAACAGGGCCCACGCCATCTACTCCCAAATGAGGGAAGATGGTTTTCCCTCCTCCACCCTTGTTCCTGCCTCCATGGATTTACCATTTAGCCTCCAACTCAGCAGCCACTTTAAGAAAGGAAAAGGGTTTACTTTTGAGGAAGAAAAGTACCTAGTATGCAATGCATCAAACTAGGTGTTAATACGCTTCTCCTAGCAATATTCTGCTGGGATCCTCATTCATACATTTTTGAGGGTGTAACCAAATGTACTGGCATTAAATCAAACACTCAACAGATATATAGGAAACATTGTTTGATTAATACAATCAAGGGTAACTACAAGGATAGCTAAGTTAACGGCACATTCTGTACAAGTACAGCTGAAGTCACAAGACTTCAGACCTTAGAGGAAATTGCTTTTTACACTAGTGAAAATTGATCCTGAGCCCATGCTGACCTACCTTTTAAATACAAGATGCAAGAAGACTCCCTAGGATATTAAACCCTATCTGAGAGTACTTCAATGAAAGAAGCAGTCGAGGACAGTGTTTTCCACAGTGTGTTCTG
Source organism: Oryx dammah (assembly GCF_014754425.2). Taxonomy (NCBI): domain Eukaryota; kingdom Metazoa; phylum Chordata; class Mammalia; order Artiodactyla; family Bovidae; genus Oryx; species Oryx dammah. The sequence goes on along the minus strand of NW_024070210.1, from coordinate 69,705,010 downwards.
AGGAAGATTGGTCCCCAGAGATAATGCAAAAAAGGATTTCAATGGTTAAGTGAGTCTAAGAAGCCTCCTTACAGACTTAAAATGCACATTAGCAAATTAGAGGATCTGCACATTCCTATACTACAGGAAACCCTGCACTGCTCCAGCTTGCAATCTATTTAACCACAAAGTCCTTTTATTTTTTTTTTTCTTAAGTGATGTCTATTTAAATATCTGTGGAATCATAGTTTTCCAAATACTGCAGAAGATATATTTACTCAGTCCTGTTGAGTCACATCTAGTTGTTAATGATTATAACAACACTATAAAATTTTACCAAAATGTGTCCTCATAAATGTTCCTAGAATGAAGTTACATACTTGGGACCTTTGTGAAGCTCAATAATTTAAGTGTTTAAATTACTTTAGAGAGAATGTCAAGCTTTTTTTTTTTTTTAAGCGATTTGAAATTTGCTTCTTCATTCAAAAGAATATCCATTCTTTCAAATAGACAGTATTTCAGGCAAGCGTATGGGTCTGCTATTTTGACCATGGAAGACACAGTGGAGAATTTGTCATTGACATTCAAAAGGAAGGCGATTATGTCACTACCCCCATTCAAAAATCTTCAATAGGTCCCCATTACCTACCAAATCAAGCACAAACTCCTCAGCTTGCTATTCAACATCCTTCACAATATGGACCCAATCCTCTTTTTTAAAAAAATAATGATTATTATCGAAGGTCTTCTATGTTATCATAGCACAATCGGGGGCTGAGAAAGAAGATGCTGCAGACATGGAAAGTGTCTTCAAGAATCTTACAGTCAAATAGGATAATAAATAAGACATGTAACCAATTACTATAACACAGGAACAACCCAATTGTCAGAAGAGAGAATCAGAAAAATGTGCAATGGGACTTCAGAGGAGAGGAATCACTTTCCACTAGATGAGTCTGAGGCTAGTGGCATCTTGTATTTAAAACGTGGCAGGGCTCAGGGCTGGGCTCAAGCAGGTATCTCCAGCTATACAACCCATAACTCTGTTTTCCCAAGGATGAATGCAGGATTGCATTTTTAGGTTCCTCATCCTGATGACAGCTGTACAGGGTCAGTTGTTAACTTTTTTTAAGCAAAAAAATATATATATATATATTTATGATGTTTTGTTGACTATGAACCAAACATAAAATTACTGTCATTTTAGATAAATCACATCATTCTTCTTTTCCTAAATCTATTAAATTAGATATCTATTACTCCCGTTTTACAAATACAAAGTGGAGGATTACCGATGACAAATGACAGATCTGAAAATATCAAGGCAAGCAGAAAAACGTCAAAGGCTACCTCCTCAACTGGGCTACCCTGCACCTAAGTACCTTATGGCCTGGAAAAAAGTCATTATCCATCCAACATGCATCATGCATTTCTACTTCAACAGCCTTGCACGTGTAAGTGTAGTATTATTCCTCGTCTTCTCCTCTGATGGACAGACATCCACACTTCAAAGCTCATGGCAGGAAAAAAGAAAACTATCTACACTATGGTACCTCCACCAAGAGAATGGCCTGCATGTGATACTGGACTCTGTCCTCTTCCCTTCTTCCTGCATGTAATCTATCAGTCCTCTCCCCCACATCTCCACTGCCACTGTCTTCATTTAGCCCTCACCAGTCCTTGGGACTATTAACCTTTACTCTATATAGAAGTCCCCCACCTAGAAGCCTTCACGTTGCAGACTTTCAAAGATGCGAACGAGTGTGCACATGTCCAATCACATAAGTGAGTCCATGCGTCTGATGCACACTGTCACGTGCCTGCACTCTCTACAAGCGGCTGTGCTTCCACCTGCTTTACAGTACTGCAGAGAGTAGGGCTTCCAAGGTGGCACAGCGGTAAGGCATCTGCCTGCCGATGCAGGAGGTTCAGCATCCCTGGGTCAGGAAGACCCCCTGGAATAGGAAATGGTAATGCACTCCAGTATTCTTACCTGGCAAATCCCATGGACAGAGGAGCCTGGTGGGGTACAGTCCATGGGGTCATAAGAGTCAGATACAACTGAGCACCACCCCCACACACACACACATTGTACAGAGCACAGTAGTACATTATCTTTATTTCAAGGTTTTTTTTTTTTAATGTATTATTTGTATGAAAAGAACTATAAACCTATTACAGTATAGCACTATATAGTCGATTGTGTTAGTCGGGTACCTAGGCTAAGTTTGTTGAACTTACAAACACGCTCTTGGAACAGAACTCATTCACATGTAGAGTTCTTACCGTACTTATTCTTGCCTCCATCAAATGTATTCTCTACAGTCTCAAAAGAGCTTTTTCCAAAATACAAAATCTCATCATAAACTCCTTTTGCTTAATTTTTTTTAATGGTCAGTCCACATCCCAGGGGCCTGGATTGAAAATTCAGAGGCCCGGGACCTCCCATGGAGATGCTGACTCTCTGTGGCTGTGGTCTGCCTGGGAATCTGTATGGACAAGCCCCTTAGGAGCTACTTATCTCCAGGAAAGTTTGGTAAACAGTGCTCTACAGGATTAAGTATAAGCTTCTTAGCCTGGTAAACAAGGATCTTCACAGACAGCCCCTACTCGCCTCACCAGCCACCCTCTTCCCAAGCAGTCTCTCTCACAAACTGCAGTTATCAACCTGGCTGTTGCCCTGAACATACCATGCTGTTTCACACTTCTGGGCCTCTGCACTGGCTCCTCCATCTGCTCCCCAAACATCCCCTACCTTGTTGACCTGTAAACACCCACTGAAGGCCACTAAAGCCTTTTAAAGCCTCCCCAATTTTGTGGCGCCTTCCACAGATATTTCAGATATTTCACTCCCTCATCTGCTCCCTCATCTGAAATACCTTACAACCTGAATGTTGCACGTGATATTAGAAGCATGTGTATTTATCTGTTTACATTTCTGAGTTACTTAAGAAAGAGTATAAAAAGGAATGATATCACATCTTAGGAGTCATGTATCTCTAGCATCTAGGATAGTGATTCCGATCAATTACATGGTCAATAAATGTTGAATGAAGAGAATATTTGGGCAGTTGCACATTAGTTACCAAGTGAGACTTAAAAAAAAAAACAACTAACATTTATTTAATCCTAGCAATTACCCTATGAAATGGTTGTGCTGTGTTGTGCTGTGCTTAGTCACTTAGTCATGTTCAACTCTTTGCAATCCCATGGACTGCATCCTGTCAGGCTCCTCTGTTCATGGGGATTCTCTAGGCAAAAATACTGGAGTGGGTTGCCACGCCCTCCTCCAGGGGACTGTCCCAACCCAGGGATCAAACCCAGGGCCTCCTGCTTTGCTGGTGGGTCTCCTGCATTGCAGGTGGATTCTTTACCATTGGAGTCATTAGGGAAGCCCGATGAGACAGTTATTCTTCCCATTTCACAGGTGAAGAAACTAACATTCAGAAAGATCATTGCTTAGAAGCAGCGGGGCAAGGATGAGTGTTCAGAGCCATCTGCTTCCAAAGCTCCATCCTTTGTACACTCCACTCTCTCTGGGTCAACAAGCCTTCCTCCATACATTCCTTAGCACTGAATATCTGTCTCACATAAGAGTTACCAGTATACTCTCCATGGTGCCCTTACCTCACAAAAGATGGTAAGTTATTGAAGGCAGGGACCCTTGTAATTTTTATATTTTTATTTCCAGAGTGCCTTGTTCAGTGAATATCTGTGTATACTGAATTTAAGCAACACAGACTCAGAAGAGGTCTTGAGAGATCGAGAGTTTCCTGCCTCCAGAAAAGTTTATGTACATATCAGCTCTGGTGTGTGTCACTGAAGGACACTCAAGAGATAGATTCCATAAGCTTTCAATAATCCATGAGTTATCAACTTTTCTCCATCATTCACATTTAGTACATGGAAATTTTGGAGGTTTTATTTCAGCAGGTGGCATTTGTTACAAATGTTAGCTCAAAGAAGAAATATGAAATTTTACACTCCTAGTCTGCTTTTGTAAATCTCCAAATTAAAAAAAAAAAAAGAATGCTTAGTTTTGAGGCCATAGTGACATCCCTAGCTGGCAGCAAGAGTTAAGGAATAAGCATTTGATTAAGCACAAATTCTACTGACTAAAGGGTAACAGTTTCATCTGGTGTGAATTATGAGTCTAAAAATAATTAGATACAGTAAAATATTCTTAACTGTATAATTCTGAAAATTCTTTGAAGTGAAGTGAAATGAAGTCACTCAGTCGTGTCCGACTCTGTGCGACCCCATGGACAGTAGCCTACCAAGCTCCGCCATCCATGGGATTTTCCAGGCAAGAATACTGGAGTGGGCTGCCATTTCCTTCTCCAGGGGACCTTCCAACCCAGGGATCAAACCTGGGTCTCCTGCCTTGCAGACAGACGCTTTACCGTCTGAGCCACCAGAGACTTCTGTAATTCATTTCAGGAAAGGACAGGTCTCAGCCTCTGTAATGATTATCCTTTATTATTCTACTTATGATGTACAGAACTTCCAACAGAGATTCTAATTGATTAGATAGTGGATAATGGAAGTTACTCTGTATTTAAAAAATATATCTCACACTTCTGATAGTCACGCACCACCTTCAGTGTCCTATACCCAGACTGTGACAATCTGCCCTCCTCAGAATATCAGCTCTAAGGCCTGATTATTCTCTTGCCAAAGCAGGAAGAATAGTCTTTCCTCGTAAACAAAAGCAAGGAACAAAAAAACATGATCTCACTACATAATAATCCTGTAAAATGAAGGAAATAAAAATGTTTCTGTTACACCTCTGATTTAAAACAACAAAAGCAAAAACTAAAAAACTTGCAGTCTTTCTCTATGTTAAAATGCACAAAATAAAAGAGAAGACTCATGAATGTAAACATTAGATTCCTGGCGCTTGAATGTAAAAGATCATCTAATTCTGTCCTATTTTATAGGTGAGCAAAAGTCTGAAGAGATTAAGGGAGTCATCGAAGGCCACAGAGCTAATTAGAGTCAGTCAAGGACAGCAGAACAGGGGAATAAAGAACTAATAGTTACTGGTTCCAGGCAATATTATGTGTTTAACACATAGATCTCACATGATACCATCTCCAGGACATCCTTGATGGCAAGCAGCTCCCTCCACTTTGCAGAGGGAGAAACTGAATCTAGCAACATGGAGTAAAACTGGGATTTGAACCCATGTCTCTCTGCCTCCTGAGTCCGTGTCCTTTTCAGTGCAACCCTAACCCCAGAGCACAGGCATCTTGACTCACAGTCCAAGACTCTGGACAGAACCTCAAGCAGATGAAAAGAGGGCTCAATACAGGGTTTGCTTACATTGCCTAAAGTAAATTAAACATGCTCAAAAGCAAACTACAAGAAAACTGGAATGAATATGTAAGAAATTAGCAGAAGCAAGTACAGCCTACAAATTCAAGAATTACTTCCAGTTTCTTTACCTGTTTGTGAAGACTCCCAACTTCCCTCAAGGTCAACCTCATCCTAAACAAGAAGGGCAAGCAAAATGGATCCTGAGTTCATCAGGGGAAACTATTTGCCACATTAAAGTTTCCCTTATTACATTACATTATAAGACTTATATCCACACCTTTACTTTTGTATAGATAATATAGTGAAAAGAAATCCCATGTCCAAATTCTGACCATATGTATATAATTTAAGATACCATTAAATAACAAATAAGACAAATCCTATTTTAAGTATCATCTTAAAATACCATTTAAAATAAGAATCTAAAATTTAAGAAACTACCTATGATAGTCCATTGACTTATTTAAGGTAGTGTTGCATACAATAAAATTTTAGTAGAATAAAGTAGGTTTATTATCTCTTAAGGATATAAGATGATTTTTTCAAACGTATCAGTATGTTAAATATCCAGCTGATGAGTAGAAAGTTTTGATTAAATTGTTTCTACCTTACAAAAACTGAAATCTGTGGATTTTGCTTATTGATTCAGAACAGAACATTCTATTGCTAGATAGCTGAATAAGTAATAATTTCTGCCTTGGAAAAGCAAGGTGACAGACCAGGAACCAAATAATTATAACACAAAATGTGAATGATGCTATAACAGTGGCAGAAGGTGCCACTGGAGTGCAGAGAAGAGAACACTGGCTTATGCCCCAGGCAAATCAGGAAGGCTTCCTGGAGGAGACGACATTAGAATCAGAATTCCCTAGACAGAAGAAAGAGGGACACACTTCCCTTAGGTCTCTCTCCAGTATTTCCCTTTTCAAGATCTGGCTTCCTATCTGGCTAAGGGATCTTATTGCTACAGTAGAAGGGACATTAAAATGGTCAACTTTCATTTTAATGAGGAATTAGATGTTAGTGAAATCCCGTAGTTGTTTTCTTGCCGGTCATTAGAAAGGAGGTGAATAGCTCAAGACTACTACGGGATAAAGTTGGTAGATTAAAATGGTTTATATTATTGTCTGCTGTGACATCAAAATATTTTCAAAGGCCAAATTAAAAACAAATGTCTACATAGGAAGATGAAACAAAAAAGCTATTCTCCTACTACCCTACCCCACCCCAGATTTAAAACAATAAGAATTTCAAGAACTTTCTGAGGGTAGAAATAAGAAGAACAGAGAAAGGAGAGAAAAATAACATGGCGTCGTTATAGACTATTCTTCCAAAGTAAAGGCAAGACAATGAAGAGAAAAAAAACAGAACACGTGTATTACAACATATATCACCATAAGGCTGTGTCTGATGCTCTGGAGGGCTTCAACAAGTACTGTTCAGCCAAAAATCAATTGAAAAATCAGCATGATAACAGAGCATGAGTTGCCCTATAATAGCCTTAAGACCCCCAAGGCTATGCGAGCCCCTTTCATCTGCCACAGTGCGCTGACTCCAGGGGACCCTTACTTCCCCTCCCTGAGTACTGTGCCTGGCTGTATTTCTAACCTACTGCCTTACCCTCCCTTAGAAATGGGAGCTGACAGGACTGAGGATGTTCTAAAGTGGTTCTGGATAACTTTTTTTTCTGGTTTATTCTTTATGTTTTCTGGACATTTGCACTCAAATTCATCCCAGAATATCCTCTATTTCCACAATATTAAGGGGTCAGGCATAATCTCTTGAATAATCTAATAACAGACATAATAACAGTCTTGTGTTTTGAATGCCTTAACTAACCTACATGAAACTGCCCCTTAATAAAAATCAGAGTTCAGGCTTATGCAAATGTGGCATGTAAGCAATTCACAGCATTGTTATAAATATACATATATAGTTCATTCCAAGATTTCATCTCAATATTTCTTCAATCACTTCCTCACAATGTCTGGTTTGTTCAATTTATATTTCTACTTGGCATTTGGTGCAAACCCCCAAAGATAAGATACATCTGTCCCTTAGTCACAAATCTTGGCATTTTTACCTTAACTCAATTGTGAAATGATTGGTTGAAAAATTACCTTGCAGGATTTCCTCATAATAAAGCATTTTATTTCCAAACTTTTGAATGTGACATGAGATGGACCAACTCAGGAGTGACATATTAAAGCTTAAGGAGGACATATAAATACCCTGATCCCTGTGAGGGAAGGAAAAGCTAATTGGAAGTCAGCTTCCCTGTGATTATCAGCTTGTTTATGGGGAGGAGGACGCCTCTGAATGGCACTGTAAATTCATCCCTGATTATGGCGTTAAAACCAGAGCTCATTTCCACAAGCTCCCCCAAAGCCCCCACCCAATGCATTTTGTTTACTTACAAAGCGTTGTGCACTGTTTTCAGAGAATGACAGTTTCCCCTGCTTTGATTTTTATCCATTTTCAAGAAAAATTAATCAGTTGCACAAGCCAGTTGTCAGATTTCACTTCCCTCATGGCAGAAAGCACACATATTCATTGTCTGCTATAAGAATAAATTTTAGTAATTTTTCCCCATGTCAATATGAATATTAGACTGACCCAATTAATATGAAACGCTTCTATGCTGCTGGAACAGACAGTGCTCCAGAAAGAGCCATTTGCACAACCTGTTCATGATTATGGGCCATAAGGACACAAAGATGGCACACACATTTGTGGACCATCTGAATTCTTATACGGGAAGGGGAGGGGGAGAGGGAGCGCCATGACGTGAGCTTGACTGTCGTGGGTCATGTTTTTTAATCCGGAGTATTGGACATGTAACACAGCAACAAGAGCTGATCATTTTGTTTAATCACCTTTTGGATCTTTGCCAGATGGTCTCTATTGAGAGCGCTGCAAACAGAGAGAGAGGAACTGCATCTAACACGCCACCAGAGCTTTCCCGTAAATGTCTGAGAACTGATTCCAACAAGAATTTAGTCTCAGAGCAGAAAGGGATACATTTAAAAACTATGTGCATTAACTATACTTTTCCCCATAGAATCCTCACTTGGCATGAATAATTTACCCACTCTTATGCTAATGGGATCATGAAAGTATCCCTCGTCTTTAGTGCAGCTATTCTCAGCTTTCAGTAATTACCCCACCCAGTGAAAATAACATGGCTTCTGCATTGAATGGCCGACTAGTACCTGACAATTAGAAAGATCATGGCTGACAATGGACTGGTCCAGAACCCAGAGAACGCTTGTAGGCCAAAGAAAAGTACAAGCGCCAAGTAACGGTGGTCATGGGCGGAAAGGGGGAGGAGGGGGGCGGATGCATGGGCTGGAAAGTCGAAGAAAAGAGGAAAAGAAACATTTTCTATTGTCAAGCTTTTCTTTCTCTGACTTACTATCAAGATTTTACTTAAGCAAAAATCTGTTCTTTACGTTATTAAGTGTAAAGGCATTCACAACAAGATTCATTTTAAAGGAAAAAAAGAGACCATATCTAAGGAAAAGAACTAGAGTTATCTTTAAAGCACGTCTGCGTTAAGAATTTACTTAATCAGAATTTTAAAAAGTCTAAGTAGTGGAAAAGCCCCTACATTCTGATTTTTGAACTGAAAAAAGATTACCAAACCAAAAAAAAATAAATAAATAAAGAAGAAAAGAAAAGCAAAAAAGAAAACTCTCTTTCGACCTCTGTCCACAAAACTCCATGTTAGGTAGTTCACTGTGTAAAAATTATCAGGCTAAAACATCTGGGAAAGAAAGCTATGAAACAGCAGGGAACGTGGCTGGTTTATTGTTTATCTTTTGTTTATGAGGCAGTATTCAAGTTTAATTACTACTCTAAATTAAACTCTAACTGGCATCAGGAGACATCCCTTTACATGACTAAGTTAAAAAAAAAAATCTAGAAATCTCAACTCTGGGCTTTTCAAGTAAGTTGATACATATAGGAAGAAATTACTCAAAATTAACAGCAATTATAGAAAGCTTTTAAGCATTTATGGGCACCATTACATGCTCCTAGAGCATTTATTTATTAGAAGAGTTTAATTTTATTTCTAGCGGTTGCTATCCTAAAACATCTTAAGAAAATCAACAGAAATTATTTGGATGTTTGCTGATGATTAAGGATAGTATTCCTTTTGATTTTATTTGGGGAGCCAAAAAAGTATGAAAATGCAACATAAATATTCTATAATAAACAGCCTCTTCTGTGCCAATGTTCAATTCTCAATTACATTCTCAGTGAATTTTCTGATACAATTAGGAGGACAGGAAGGAAAAGAAATGTCACCATATTTATCATAACAGTAAGTGACCAGTTTTGGATGAACTTAGCTCTAGGAAAAATAAAAGTTAAAAGCAACTAGCAAAAGATTATGCCAGATGGCACCTGTCATATTGTATTTAGGGTTATTTTAAAGAGATTGCCGCCACTATGAAAACATTCCATTGACAGAGTTTTCCTAGACTGAATAAGAAATCCCAGTAGAACATATTCAGGACCCACTATAAGTGGGTTTGAGGGTTTCCCCCCATCTTTTAACTATGTAACTGGAATACTTGGTGGGGAAGAATACGATTTCATGCATTATATAATAATTCAACAGTGTAAGCCTGTGTTAGACTTTTGCTTACCTATAATCATTTACGTTAAATCTACAGTGGGTATTTTTAGATTTCAAAACCATGATTGCTAAAGAATTGCATAATGTCTAGTTATGGAATTTTAGTCTCATTGCCTGGATGATAGAGACATCAAAAGAGAGGTTTTATAGGTGGCAGAGTTAAGGGGAACTATGCTGGTTTGTACAGCCCTGTGTCTTCAAAGATGAGAGATGCATAGATGCTTAAATACTAATGGATTTAGGTTAAACTGGGTCTGGCAACAGTATGGTTAACGTGCGTGTGGTGTGCAGTGTGAGCTCAGCAGTTACTGGGCCAACTGTCTCGGTATTTCTGGGAATCCTGCCTATTCACAGTGCAGGGATTGTTCAATTGCTGCAAAATGTACAAAATGAATTTTACAAAAATGAATTGTAAGGAAGGCCCCATTACAACGATTTTACAGCAAAGATGTCAACATCAATTTTTCTTTCATGCCTAGCTAATGATTAAAACAGCATATTCCATTTGCCTAAGACAATTTATTTCATATTGGCACATCAAAATATTGAAATACAAAGTTATCTTTACTCTGCCCTTTTTATTCACTGCTGCTGAACCCATACCATTGTTCAAATCCGGAAAAAATAAAACAAACTTGGCACGAAATACTTAAAACAAAGGCTCATCAATATTCTCCAATTTGTCAACATCTCAATTACAGCACTGGAAAAAATGTAAATTTCATGTGCTCTAAACACTGAGGGGTCTATTCTCCTGCCAATTCACATGCGTAACTCCCATCAGCGTTAATGGGAGTTACACAAACCCATCAATAATAATAATACTTTGTACATATATTGTGCCTTTCATCTAAGGCTCTCAAAGTGCTCCAGGAACAAGGGGGATGCTTCCTAGTCTTTACTCTGGGCAAAACCCACAATGAAATACAAAGCAGCTTTTGACTCAGCAGGTACAGAATTAGGGACCCCACGCCTTATTATCAAGCCCCATTTTATTACTGATGGGAAGCCAGACACAAAGAGGGCCAGTTACTTCCCCAGAGACCCAGTCTGCACCCTAATTCTATCCCTGAAAAATAAAACAGACTTTTTTATTCATTCTCATGTGACTAACAAGATAAACTCCATTTGGCTGCTTTTAGCCAAAGAAATCGGAGTGAATGAAAGTCTGGTTCATATTTATGTAGTTTACTGCTAGGCATGTGCTGTGTGAAAGAGACAGTAAAGTCAGGTTTCACATTTTATCAAGTTTGTTTCTTACAATATTTTAAAAATTTGATTCCCCCCCCTCCTTTTGGTTTGCTGTACAAACACGGAGGAGGAAAAGATGACCTTTCACCTATGTAACTGTAGCTCTTTCCCTATCGAGTCATAAAATAATGAGATATTTTTAGGTTCCAAAGAAAAGGTTCATAGGAATCATTTTAGTAGAAATATTCCCCAAATCATAAAGCAACATAAATGCATGTATTGTTTTATAGCATATGGCTATTAAAGTTTAATTTAAAATGTGTATGAAAACATTGTCTTTAGTACAATTCATCCCTATTTTTTTCTGTTTATCATAATTTGTTTTGAAACTGAATCGTTTTACAGTTTTCCATATGCCTGTTGTGCTAATAAATTCTGAATAAGCAAGAAAACTCTTTTCTAAACTAAAAATCTTGGTTCCCAATGAAACATTTTAATACATTTAATATGAAGAACATAAATTTCCTTCTTAGGCTTTCCATTAAACGTCAACCCTAAGATTTAACCTAGGATAAGCATATGTGATTTCAGTCAATATCTCTGTTGACTTTGCCCTGAAGCAGATAATTAATCTTTCCCATAGAAAGCTACTCTGGACAATTTGGTGGGACAAAATATCTTGAAAACATATTTAAAAGACTAATATGGGCCACGAGTATGACAAAATACACTCAAGTCTGACCTTTGAAATTTAGAATCTTTGGTAAAATACAGAATATCTTTCAACCTGTGTTTCGGAGCCACTGATGTAGTCAGCCAGGTAGCAAATTCTCCATGCCCAGAGAGTCTCCATTTTCCAGGAATCAAAATGTTTTTTGTCCCTCACACTTTAATACAGTAAAATGACTGACTTCCTAGTACTCAAACACATAAGCTACCATGTCCATTCTTTAATCCCATGGAGATATGATTAAAGGAACAAAATCGTATGGGGATCAAATCCTTCAACATGGCATCAGTGGGTGTGGCTAACCACAACAGAGAGGTTTGTGCGTATGGTTTTTAGCCAACTATATCGGTCTCAGTGCTTTTCTCTTCCCTAACAAAAACAAAAGCAAAAACAAGCCAGCAAAATTAACCAAAATGATAAAACTCTGCCTTGGCCGTGGCCGCAACTATTCAGCGTTCCAAATCCCAGGGTCGTCCTTCCCTGCCTCCCCTTCTCCCTGGCCCTCTCCTGCCATCTCGCTGGCCATAACTCAACCAACCCAACTGAACCAGTCAGTTTTAAATTTCAGTTGGGACCTTGGTGACCTGTTAATGAATCTACAGAGAGGAGAAAAACTCACAGTGTTGAGTTATGCCTGGTGTTGCTAGCTGACTTGGAGTCAGAAATGCTTGAAGCGTTAACGTAATTGCAAGAATGTGAAAAATGAAGCGCTGGGCTCCTGAGCAAAGTGAAAGGTCAAAGCGAGCCTCACACACAACAAGTCTTTGGAAGATAGCCTCATTAGACCATTAAGTCTGCTTCTCCTTTCCCCTTCTCTTGTACCATGTTTAAGGTGTTTTGTTTTTATTAATAGATACATTTCCCCCTTTGTGGCACCATGATTTGAGGTGGTGGGAGGAGAGGAGTCTTAGAAAGCTTTTCAGATTTAACCACACTGAGAAGTCTTTCTCCAAGACATAGAAACACAATTAAAGCCACTGCATTACAGATTCACTGAATTTATATACATTTCATCTTCAAAATTCTTTATAGTTTAGTTCTGTTACATACAACCAAAGTGATCTAATAAAAAACAGTACAGAAAGCTTAAATAGACACAGTTCACCAGTTCTTTCACAATTTACCATCTGACAGTATTCATCTCTGTGTTAGTTGCAGCTTGCTTAAACCTAGATTCTAAGTTGGACCTATTCACAGCTTAACAACATCCTAGAAGGGACACTTTTCTAAACTCTTCCAGAATACTAGGAATCCAAAATCTATGACCACGAACTTGGAAATATAAAGGCACTCACCCTACATCAACCATAGTTTTTTAAATGGCATATATGACTACAGCTCAAGCTGTTAAACTGTCCTCCACTTGGAAGACTGTCTAATGCTTAAATATTGTGACCATAAACACAGTCATAATAGAGATGAAATAGACCTAGGAGATCAGACACCATCTAATGTAAAATATTAAAAAGTAAAATCTATATACTTTCCTGGCCCACGTTCAATAATGCATCTTCTTTTAAATAATAATTTTAGCCATAGAAGAGTCAACCCTATCAATATATAATTGCTCTCTGTGCAATAGGTGAGCCTTAAATGGTAAAATTTATTTTAAATGACTCTAGGCTTTCTTGTCATCTGTAGTTGATGTCCCCCTTGCCTTCTGATTATTTGAATTTTTACAATTTGTGACAAAAGTCTCACCATGGCAGCTGAATAGAAATGGGGACAAATCTAAGAATTTCAAAATCCAGCTTCCCAAAATACAATTCCATATAAAATTTCCATGGCACTTTGGAACTAATAAGAACAGATTTTTGCATCATGTGTGGTTTACAGGCATCATTGCTTGATTATAGAAAACCCTTAGAGTTGATTTACAAATAAAATATCCCATTTATAGTATAACTCAACCTACTGCATCACAGAAGCAAAGATCTGTCATTCTATTTGCTTACACCCGGGAGTAAAGAGTAGATAACCAAATTTGTCAAAGAATTGGCAGAACTAATCGATTGTTATTGTAATGCTTGCTTAAAGATTAGACAACTCTTTTTATTTTGTTTTGTTTTTGGTGAGGAATACAAGTTAAGGGAAGGAAATACTGTCTCCCTAAATAGCAGCCATTTATACTCCCTAACCTGCCACGCTCCTGTTTACAGTGAGGCTGATGTACCAATATAAAATACTGATGTTATTTCAGTCATGCCCACTTTGCACAAGGAAAATCCTTGACTTTTTACCTTGCTCACTGCTGTTGTCTCCACTCTGGGACGCATGGCCCCCACTGGAGGGCCCTGGGGTGCCTGCTGAATGGGTGGAAGTTGCATCATCGTGGTCTCGCCAAGATGCAGGATTCTGATGTCAGGAGGCCAAGGAATTTTTCCACAGTGACCATTTCAGCCATAAATGACGAACCAAGGGGAAAGGTACAGAGAGAGGCAAAAAACATGTACATATTAGTATTTGCAGAACTAGGCATATACAGATGCCATGTTACAGTACGTTGTCTTTTCAGCAATAGGTACCAAAAGGAAAAAAGATGCAGTAGAATCATGATGGAGTGGTAGTTATGTCAGTGTACATATTTGTTAAAACCAATTGAAACAGATGCCTTAAAATGGATGCATTTTATTATATACAAATTATACTTTAATAAAGTGAATTTTTAAAGTTAGAAAAAAATAGCCTCCTTAAAAATCTAAAAGTTTGCTCTTTAATTAATTATGGCACGCTCTTCCAAGAAATAGGTCCCAATGCTCTTGGATACCAAACACTTCAGAATATTAACACATCTACAAAACTCAACAACTGCCTTAAAAATTCAGATTGGAGAATGTATGGGACAGCCCTTCACATCAAATGCATTGCCCTAAAAAGGCCTGAATTAACTCTCAAAATTATTGTCAACTGATTATATCATTAACAAAGACAATAATATTAATCATTGCATCAATACCTTCCTTGCTGTTTAATGTGCACAAACGACAATCAGAAAATGAAACAGCTATGAACTGTGATCCACCTAATAAATTGGAGAGGACTTCCTTTAGAGCTGCATGGAAGGTTTAAAGTCACAGAGCAGTGCTTTTTCCTGAAAGAACTGCTCATTTTAAAGGACGTGTAAGGTAAGCCGAGAGTTATAGTTCATGCTACTTTGCTGAGTATATTCTTCTCCTGTTCCTCCTCCCCTTTCCTGATCAGTCCCAATACCCTGCTGTCGCTTAAAGGAAAACAGGAATTCTAATGTACAGGAAGGACTTTATCAGCACCACATGAAGGCAGGCAAGAGATGGAATTTCCTCTGGCAGAAACAGAGAGTAGGAACAGCATATGAAACAGACCAGCCTTAAGGTCAGAGTTGTACACTTGTCACCTGTATGCGATAACTTCGACTAAGCCCACAGATCTACTGGCAAGGAAATCTGTTGGGGGTAGGGGTGGGGGTGCAGTACTTTGAGAGCAAAATAAAAAGCCTCATCAGTCCCTCAAAGTACACTATTTCTTACAAGAATTGGTTATTAAGGACTCAGACAGACTGACATGTCTTTAGGCAACATGCTAACATCTCGACCACTTGAAGACAATCTTGCCGTGTTGTCATTATACGTATTTTACCCAGAAAAAAAGTCAGTCTATCATTTTCTCAACCTCAACCCTATGATGTACAAATAGAACATAAAACTTCACCAAAATAAAGTCAAGAAACCAAAGAGAGAAAAAAATAAGGAACTATTATCATTTGGAGCAGCAACAACAACAAAAAATCTGTTTGCCTCTATAGATCTGTCTCAAACCACTGTAAATTAACATTTAGCATTTTTGATAGATGGTGAAATGTCCCAAATTTCTAGAGATTAATAACATCTCTATCGAATAATGCTGTTGGCACCGCTGTCAGGCAAGCCACTGATTCAAAGGCAAAACCTTAAGCAGAAACTCTGTGACTGTAAGTACTGCACATGTATATATATATCTAAAGTAAAGATACATTTTTGAAAGTATTGATAGATTTGGGAACAAAGTTGAACAGAATAAAACAAAAACCAGGGTTCTGCTGCCTGCATGAAGACAAAGTCATGTCTGTGATTTTCTTATCTAAGTTCGAAACTCTTCCAATAGTTTCTAGCTAAAAGCAAGCAGAATGCAGGGGCTCTTCAAGCTTTGCAGACTCTTCGAGTCAGCTGTTTGCTGGATGGTAATCAGATAAAAAGCTAGAAGAATTACAAGAAAAAAAACAATAGCATGGCATGAGTTTAGTCTTGCAACAACACTGGCTAGAGCCTTCTTTTAGAAACTGCAATAATAGTCACCTAAGCTAAACTTTTCAGTTAAACTTTGCATCACTAAAACAGCAAGTGAATTTTATGTGAATTTTAAGCACTGCATGCTTTTTATTAAGCTGGTGGCTATAAAAGCTCCTTACCCCTCAAGAAAATTACAATAATTAACTACTAACACCTCAACTATGTTTTAAGGCAAATGTCATCTAACAGGTATTTTATAATCATTCAAATGAAGCTCCAGCGAGTCTTTCTGTTTGGACATGAGAGTGATTTCAAGGGATCACTCAGAAGGACTTCTTGCAATGGAAAGCACTGTCTTGTCCTCATCAGTCAAACCCGTACTGAGTTTTAAAGTCAGGCCTCACAAGTTTACAACTCGGTTGATTTCCTTCCCTGGTTTTTTGGAGGAGGCGGTCTCTAAATTAAAGGGGTGAGAGATAAGCCACATAAGCAAATAATACTTTTAGAGCAGCTGGGTCTTGGATTTTCAGCTCAGTCCTGAAGTTTGCTCAAGTTCACTTTCACTATCTAACCCACCATGCCCCTATTTCTTTCCCCTTACCTTCCTCACATCCTCAAAGAGGCTGTCCTAAAGTGTCACAAGGTGCTTATCTCCATAGTATGTTTCAAGTATTATGATCTACTTTGCAAGACTGACACAAACTAGTACCAGGATATTCATCTAACTTGGAAATAGGAAAAACAGCTGAATCCCTCTGGGGTTTGAAAGTTGAAGAGTTACCCCCAAGTTGTCTGTATTCAGCTACACCACAGTGATGTGATCAAATACAAATATAAATATTGATAATCTGGTCAATAAAAAGTGCTGCCTCCTTGATCACAAAACACTGGAAGCAACATGGACAGCTACAAGATAGTCCTTTACACATAAGATTGGTTTGTTCTTAGACTGAAGTATTTGTTTGTATCACAACTCCGTTCTTCTTCTTTCCCCTCCCTAGATAGTTTCCAAGTTTACATCCTTCAAGAATAACTGCTTGGCTTTCTGCCAAATTATATGCAGAAGTTTAGTGAATCTTGAAACCAAAGTGGCATATGAAAGCATGTAAAACACATGACGTACTTAGAAAAATAAAGAGAAACGCTCTCTGTGTGTATGTGTGTGGGTGAGGAGTCAGGTAGGTGCATTCCACAATATATGTCCTGCTCTTCAGCCCCAGGTATCATGAAGACATTCGAGGGCAAGGAAGAGACATGTTTCTATTCTCAGGAGCTTTCATAATTAGGAGTCAAATACAGTACTCTTCTTGCTCTTACGTAATTGCATTAAAGAGCAGTGTTAGCAGGAGAAAAGCAGTGAATACTGAGTGGAGCACAATGGAAGGAGATGGAAAATAGATACAAGAAGCTAGGTCTCCAGGGGCAGTATTTTCTATTTGCTGGGCTACAGACTCACAGCTGATAATGCAAGTTGTAATTAATATAAAAGCAGGAGACAAGATGGGGAGAGCTTGTAGAAGCAGGGCCACAAGAGATCATTCTGCAGCTCTCCTCTGTTTCTCATTTACACACAGCTCTCCCTAGAAAACACAATTCTGCCAGTGTTTCCTCCCTTGAAAGTTAAAAAAAAAAAAATTGATTTAGCACCATCATTGAATTTTGCTAAATCTAGGAAAGAGCATAGAGTGGACAGGCATCTCTGGGCAGAAAAAGCAAATCCTCCATGCACCTCTTTTGTTGAGGCTGTAGAGATGGTGGACATTATAATGTTTTACACCAGTGTGGCCCTTCTGGGGGAGACCTGCCGATAGAATACTATTTAATAATTCCCAGCGAACTGGTGGTATTTCCCTGTTGAAATGATTCCACCCAGCTCACGGTTCTTCCGTTGAAAAAGACAGTGAAGTAAAACGTGTTAAGTGTTTCTGAATAAATACAAAACTGAATGGGGAAGTAAAAAGTATTAGGTTTCCAGGAGTTAAAAAAAGAAGCCACACCACACACAAGTTCGACCTCAGATCATCTGAAACTCGTCTTAAGACTCCAGACGAAGAGGTGACGCAATGGATGTGGTGTAGGAGAAAGAATCCTAGATTGGAATTAAGACTCGAGGGTGCCACCTCCGACTGTCATATGACCTCAGGTGATGCACTTCATTTCCCTGGAACAGGTTTCCTTTCTCTCTTTAAAATTAAGAAGTCAGACAAAATAATCCCCAAGGTCACTTCCACTTCTTATTTCTATTATTAAAAAAAAACTTTAAGCATTTGATTTTCTAGAACCCACAAGACTAAAACACAATATAGAACACCAAGCCCAAAGTAATGCGAGAACTTGGAAAATACTGTAAAGTAATTCAGAATATGTGTTTGTAGGTAGAAAGTAAGAATAAACATATATAAAGATATTTAATCAGTACATGGAGCATGCAAAACTAATTTGACTAGAGATGTTCAAATGACAAAGTCAAGATATGCTCGCATCAGTACACATGATTAATGTAACGGACAGATTTCCTATGACTTTAAGATGTTTTCACATCTTAACATTGCGCGAAAATCATTTTTAAAAATAAGAGGAAGACTCCCATCATGAGGTAGTCAAACCTACAAAAGTTCAAGACGTTAATTGTGCAATTTGAAAAAAATGTTGGAATTTCAATTTCGTTATTCCAAAGTTGACATAAGAACTCAGGAGAACTGTGTGTGCTTTCAGAAGGTGGACTCACTCTTTAAAAATGTAAATAGAACCGGGGTCTTTCCCACATCTCCCTGCTTCTACCCTCTATTAAGCTTTGAGAATTAATACGTGAGAAACTCTCATGGAAATGGCAAACACTCTTTGCAAATGATTCCTCCTCTGGTGGAGCAACTTTTAGCGAAGATAGAAATTTCTTATACTATTAGTGTACTATCATGTTATAAAATATCTCCTGTAGTTTTGAAATGGAATATTGTATAGAATGTTAAGCCCGAAAAAAAACCGAGAAAATGAATTTTTAAAATATCAAACTTTTCATCTGATTGTGGATATCTGCTGTTGTCAAGTGCACTTTTGTTTAATTTTATCTCATTGCAGTTACTCTGAAAGCATACTCCAACCGCACAACCTACATGATTTCACTAACATAATTATTCTCAATGGGAAATTAACAGAAAAGCCATCAACCAGCAGAAACTACACAACAACAGAAAACTCATGCCCCTGGCCCCTGGCCAGGTCTCCTTGAGTTGGTGGACACGGCTCAGAGGTGGGACCTTCCTGAAACAGGTCCCCCAAGAATTTGGATAACATACCGTGAGGTGTAATCTTACATCAGAACATAAGAAATTGTCTGATAAAACAAATCATTCATATTATTAATGTTATTTTCACATCCCAATGTCTCCTCTTTTATATTCTATAGACCAATCACTTAGACTGCTCTTTCTCCTCACTGCCCATTCCCTGCTGATTTTTCAGACACTTGCCTGCATTCTGTCAGGAACAAGGTTCAGGGGACTCTCCCCTTTGACTTAACTCAATTTTTAAAAACTGTGTAGACATAAATAAATTTGACATATTCAGAGATGTGAAAGAAAACAACAGCATATCTTCACTTAAATTACAGCTTTCAAAATAAAAATTTAAATAATTTTTCTTTTATTACTCAGCTTATCAGAGCCAGTCAATTTTTAGGTACCTGCCATTAATTTTTAGTAGATACAATTTTATTTTCTTCCCTATATTTAATTCATCCAAAAAACAAATACAATGCAATTTCTTAAGCACATTATAGAAATAACTATATAACTATGTACCTTCAGGCCAATAGAGCTTAGGTCAGAGAATGTATTTCAAAAACAAATATAATCCATTTATCTAAACTTGATCTAAAGATATGTAGTATCTTTATATGTAAATAGAAAGATATATTTCATTTGTCTGCACTCGATCTAAAGACTTGATGTAAAATTATGTAAAGTAGATAATGTGGACATCACCTATTATTCAGAAACAATCCAGACTAGGAAAACATGATCATGCCATAACAGTTTTCAAGTTGAAACTTTTTTTTTCAAGAATTGGTTTCTCAACAAGTTTATTTTAAAAAATAAATAAATTTGAATGTCTAGGAAACTTAACAAGAACTGCAGATGGAAAATGGAGTTCTATTTCTTTTCACCATTATATTTTTCTCCCCAATATTCCAAAGAATACTATAACCGTTACAGGTAGCTGTTTCCTACCTATAACAATTACTCTTATATGATAATAAAAGTATAAGATGAAATCTTTATAATATTAAAAATATTAGCAAGCATTCACTATGAATCTCCTAAACATGATAAAATTGTAGCCCATGTTGCAACTTTTATTTTCTATTCAATTCCAAACTTTTTTTATTAGTATGCCCATCATGTAAGTGTCAATGGGAAACGAACAAATGAATTTAATGTATGGAAGGTAAGACATTATGGTGGTCTTCCATTCATGCATCTATGTTACATCAAATTATTTATAGAATATTATAGAATGTGAAATCAACATGACAACAACCTTGTTCACTAGGCAAGAGTATGTAACTCATTTTTAAAAGTTGGCCTCAAATACTTGCTTTTAAGATATTTATATCAATTAATTTTATATATTTCTATTTTTAAAAATTTTAATAAGAAAATCAAAAGCTATTTTGGTGCCTAATACTTTGCTCCTGACGCTTCTGTCTTTGCTTCCCACTACTCGGAATCACACACTTACTCTTTCTTTTCTCTTTCATTCTCTCTCTCCCTGCTTGCTCCTTCCTTAAACACACACACACACACCCTCACACAAAGTAGCTTGATACCACTTAATAAGGATAGAGGTGTATGTGTTTTGGGGGTGTCAAACAGCTGTCACAAACTGTCACCTCCAGAAGAGAAACCTTGGCACACAACAAATTAAACTACACTTCTTTTTTAGCTGTCATTATTCATAGCCAATAAGTTGAAATGTTCTGAGCATTTCATGTGCAAATAAAACCACGAGGAAGCCAGTAGATCAGAATAGTGGGCCAGCAGATAAAAAAGAGAAAACAACACGCTGTCTCAGTCCTTCTGAAGTGGCTCATCATCACCCCTGCACCAGCATGCACCAAATGAGATCCAGCCTGGGGCGATGTATTAAATATGCATATCAAAGCAAATGAAAAAGTAAACCTGGAGATTCAAATTGGATACATTTACATGCTGAAAATGTCCCACTCATACCACTTTTCAGGTAGTGGGTCTGAGGAGGTATGTCCACTTTTTTGTGGCTGGGGGGAGTTGAGGGAGGAGGAATAGCCTGCAGAAGACACTGAACATAAGAGGATTACTCTGTAGGGAAAGACTTGGGAAAGAATACATTCCGTACACTTAAGGTGTCAAAGTACCAAAAAGGGTAAAAAAAAAAAACTCTCCAAGGTTTTCTCTCATCTCCTACATAAAATTCAAATCTGTGGCAAACTTCACCATTTCCCACTCGGATTGCTGGTGGAACAAATTATTGCTTCCTTTGCAAACAAATAGCAGGGGGGCTAAAGTAAAAATGTTATAGTTCAGACTCTAGGAAATAAAAGGCTCTAAATTATGATGCCCAATGAGGTGGTAAGCCCTCATGGGTTCAAAATAAATCAGTTGTCATATTTACTTGATTGGGGGCCTCTAAGAGAGGCAACAAATGTTACAGTTGATTCTTTTATTCAAAGATGATGACTGTTGCATTATTAAAGCACTATCTTCTTAGGTATAACTTCTTTCCTGAGTATAATTTAATATTCCAAATAGTACCATAAACTGGCATTGTTGATCAGCCAATTCTATAAACAGCCTAGTCTATCCTATCTCTTCTATATAAATATCAGCATGCTCTAGTTCCATATATCCACTTGAAAAAACAATTCCAAGAAACTATTCTAGAAAACCAAGTAGTCAAGACCCCTATAAATGACATGAGAAAAGCTTTTGCTACAGAAAACTGTGAACTTTTCATCCTACAAACCATGTAACTAGATGCCTTCCCAGTCCCCCCAATAGTGCAAAATGCACATGAATTTAGAAACAGGAAGCAATGAAAATAAACAAGTAAATGACAACAACAAATACTTTGAAGGCAGTGTCATGCCCTGCCGACCACAACCACACAGCATATAGCTAGATATCAGCAAATAAACTTGCCATAGCTGCTTGTTGCACCCACTTGATTTCAGTGAATATACTTAATATACAAAAGAGCTCCCCAACATTTCCCTCCCAGTGATGGAAAAAGCCAAGAGTAAAGACAGGCATGGGAGCCTTCAACACCACAGTATTTATTCTGTCTCAGAACTGGACATCGGGACTGACGTTTTCTTTTTTTTTAATAGAAACTTCTGTCCTTAGGCTATATGGCTTTCCATAGAGCACAAAGGCTACTCATTAAAATCTGTGACTGTATATTTTCAAAACTTTTGGAGAAGAAAGGGGAGAAACTTATTCTCAAGGTATCTCAACTCATTCCTCTTACCACCTAGGAGTGGGGGGTGATGGTGGTGAAACCAACTACCTTCAAGCCTTGACGCCCATTTAACTCCATGGAGTGCTAAATTAATATTTCAGCCATCAAGTTAGCAGACTATAGCCTGTATCATTCAGGTTGTGAGTTCAATTGACTGTAATCTATGGACACCCTGTCCCCCACCCCCAGGCTTGAGTTCCTATAAATAAACTGCTGTTCACACCCACTCTTTAACCTCTCCACTCTTGCCTTTCCTACCAGCTGCAATTTTTCTTCTCTTTGCTTCTTTTTCAAATTTTCAGTCTCACTACATATGCTTTTTTTTTTTTTTAAGCATCAGACTCACTAGATCAGTTCCAAAATAGGATTAAAAACAGAGAGAATAGAAAGAAATCTCCGTTCCCAGCCTGACACACATGGGTCCCTCCTTACTATACTCTCCATTCTCATTCACCAACTCTTTTAAGTGTTAAAATTCAACCACTAACCTATGTTTACTCAATCACAATTCCCTTCAGCTTTCTGTAATACATTGTTAATATTTGTTTCATCAAGGTTACTGCCTTTTATTACCAAGATGCTTCAGGCACTTGGCAGTAAGTTCATACACTGACAATAAGTTTCTATACAGCATAAGCTCAGAAAACTAGAATGGGTTCACTCCTTTTATTTCAAATGCAATGCAAGATTTACAATAATTTTCAGAATTGCCATCTCTGCGAGAAACTGAGAAATCAATCAGTCTTTGCTCCCCAATTCTCTCCCATCCTGTCCAGTTAACTTTCCTGCCTCCTTCTCTCCCTGCTGCACTGATTACAGAATTGAGAAAGCAGAAAAGGCAGTGGTCACCGTAGCAAGCAGACAATTTGCTAACACTCAAGTTACCAAATCCAGGAAACTTTACACATTAGAAGCACAAATCACTCTATCAACTTGCTGTTTTGTTTTTTTTTTTAAATTCTCAACATAAATAAGGAAGGGGTCCAAGAAAAGGGAAATACAGATGAAAGGTGTGGAAGAAGTAGTGAGAAAGGGAGGAAAAGACTCCCAGAGAGACCAAATTTTTTATTTTAAAAAAGAAACCTCAGTCAGTGCAGCTAGAGGTTGCAACAAAATTTTCAAAACTGCTGTGCCCAGTGGTCTTAAAAGAATGCCAAAAGCTCACAGACTTACATGGTCTGCGAGATTTGTGGAGGAGCCTGAAAGTTCTTCGTGATCCGACTTGGAGCTGCCGTCTCTTTCATCAATGACGAGGTCTATAGGCATCTTCCCCTTCAAACAGCTGATGTACCGGTGGCAGAAGTTATCACACAGTTCATGGACCTAGAAGGAGGTCATGGTGGAGGGTTCAGCTTGTGTTGTTGTTGTTGTGGTCATGGTTTTGTTTCATTTTTTTAAGGGGAAAAAATACCAGGTTGCAAGGTTACATGTGGAAAGAGCAACAGTGCCATGTCTTCCAAACTAACTCTAATTAATGGGTGTAATAGTTGAAGGCAAGGAAACAATAGAGCAATTGTTGTACCAGATATTATTCTCCAGAGACTTCCCTGAGCAACAAGTTACAATAAAGGGAACAGAAACAGGACTGGAAATAACTGGGTTCAGGTTGGGACTCCTTGGGGGGAAAATCCGATTTGATGATAACATCAAAACGTAAGGATGCAGGAACTGAGAACAGCATTAGCATTTGCGATTCAATAAGCTAGGAATTTTGTATGTTTCCAGGAGAAAATGATTGAGCTGCAGAGCTATGTAAAGACACCCTAGCCAGAATGATTCCCTCTGCTAGCACCTAATGCATGCCCTGGGCCTAATAGAGACGCAAGCAGGCTGAATGTCCAGTAACACAAATGGTTTGCTGCATTTCAAAATAATCCTCAATGCCTGGGGGAAAATAAAGGGGGTGGGGGAGGCGGCTACTTTAAAAGGCAGGGTTGTCTTAATTCACCCATCCTCCGAGCCCCTAGGTTTGAAGAGCAATTTGAGGGAAGGACTAGGTAACAAGTTGCTCAAAATCTCTCCAGGTGCTCAGACTGGAGGTTTGTTAAAAAACACTCCCAACTCCACCAGGAGAGGGAAGTGACTAAATCAAAGTGGGGAGTGTCGTTTCCTGCTTACCTTTTCTAACTCCAAAAGGTGAAACCTTAGTACTTGTATTGCTTGTATCATCTGGAAGAAAAGTTTTTAGAGTGTGGAGTTAAGGCTCTGTGACTGCTGCCACTCGGAAATTCCTAGTGGGGGGATGGTGAGGGGATTGGGTTGGGGAGAAGACGCAGGCAAGTGGCCAGGCAAAACCCACACATCAAGAAATCGTCAGGAAAACCAAGTGATTACTGATCATCTCTGCCTCATTGGCTACGGGGTTGACTCAACCTATGCCAAGGCATTTAGTATCTTTGCTCCTCACGTGTACTGAGCTGTCTGCAAGGGCTGCCTTCCTAAGGACAGGCCTTTTTCCTCCTGAGTCCTGTTTAACTGTCCCCTCTCTCGACCTCAGGCCAACTTAAAAAAAGAAGAAGAAAAAGAAAAAGAAGAGAGAAAGAAAGGAAGAAAAAAAGTCGTTTCTCTAGAGAGAGAAAGCTTTTTAGAACAGCACACCCTGCGAAATCCCTCCTTACTAAAGAAGGAAATACTCCAGATGAATGGCGAGGCAGGGCCTTTGAAAGCGGATTTAAGTACTTTTAATATTGAAATTGTGCAAATTAGCAAAAGAATCGCACCTAAAAGTGGCCTGCGCTGGTCTGCCCCTCGCCCCCCTTCCCCGCCCACCTCCCGGCCCGCCCTCCGCCGCGCAGGCGGTTACTTCCTTCGGGTAAGCTGCCCCGGGCTCGGCCGCCTGCCCCGGCAAACAGAGGAAATAACTCACTTCTCGTCGCCTAGCTCCCGGGGCCGAGACCTGGGGCGCATCCCCTGCTCTCGCGCTCGGCGCCGCGTCCCCGCTCGCTGCCTCCCAGGGGCTCCGCGCGCCCTGACGTCCAACCCACCCCTCCCTGCCAGCTCCCCGGCGGGGGCGCTAAGCTGTTCCCTTCCTCCCCGTCGCTCTGCTTCAGAAAGAGGGCTCTGCTCAAACTCCCCAGAGCTCCGTGGGGGAAAAGCGGGTGCTTCTGGGCAGGGAGGGGGCCCAGGTTGGGGACAGGCGAGCCACAGTGAGCCTTACCAAATTGTCCAGCTCTGGATTTGAGGAAAAAAGTGGCTTTTCGGCGCGAACCTATAGGAAGCAGGGGAAAGTCAGCATGAATTATCACTCCATTTTAAAAGGAAAAAAACCCTTGTCACCGACTAAATTGTCGTGTGCGAGTGGGGATGGCGGAGGGGCAGTGGCGGAGAAAAGAGGCGCTTTGGTAAAATACATGAAAAAAAAAAAAAAAAAACCCAGTAGGGACGGTTGAAAAGGAATCTGGACCTTCGGATCCTGGCCCCATGAAGGGGTACCTGAAACCGCCGAGCTGGAGCCGAGATCTCAGGGCGGTTCTCTGGGCCCGGGTACCCGCTTATCCTGCCGTCCACGGGGCTGGGTTTTGCAGCCTCTCTCACCTCCGCGCCGGCGCCGACAGCCCCGAGAGGCGCCCAGCTTCCTTCCCTCCCGGGCACTCTCGGGGGCCCTCAAAGCCCCTATCCCCAATTCTTGTTCAAGTAGCTGCAGGCGGGGGAAAAGGCCAAGCCCCAGATTAGGAGCAGGTCAACTTTAATTCGAGGGTCGAGCCCCTGTATTCCTGGCTGGGGGGAAAAACAAACACCCATATTTATCTCCTCTTCCAATTCGCCTCCAGGCTCAAGGATGGGGAGGAGGCGCAGAGCGCGGACTGGGCCGGAGGTACAGATCGGGTGTCCCAGCCTCTTCCTCCTCTTTCAAGTAAAGCTCGAGGAAAGGGGAGGGGGGAGTGGGGGGCTGCAGGAGGGCTAGTGGGTCAAGAAGGTTGGACCTGCTTGGCGAAGACCGCGATGTCCTCGTTGAAAGAGTCGGAGGAGCAGACGTCTCCGCCGGCCACTCCGGGTTCCCGCGGAGTGCAGGTCGCCAGCTCGCACTTCTCAAAGACCAGAGCTAACAGAGGAAACAACGGGTGCCTAACGGGCAGCGCCACGCAGAGACACACACACGGAGACGGGGTGCAGAGGGGAAAGGAGCAAGAACTGTAATCAACAAGTTTGGAGGGTTCGGATTCCTTCCTTACTACCACAGACACGCATCACACTTTACAACCCTTCCTTCAGGCAGCCGAGCCTGGGCCAGAAACAGAAAGGAGAAACGGCCGGGCCCTTTCCCTCAGCTCAGGACTCCCTCAGATGTGGTGGGAGAGGCCCCTGGCCACTTTTAGCCCTCCGAGTATAAACAGTCTCGGTTCGAACGTAAGGAAGCATCCAGGAAGCTGAGGCAGTCTGGAGCCCGGAATTGAACCAGACCCACTCCCCACTCTACAGAGGCCGTCCAACCAACCCCTGAGAGCCAGCCCTGACCTCCCAAGAGAGGAACAGTCGGTGAAATCCAAGATTGCTTTAACTTCTGCATAGGGGAAGTCACAGGAGGCCCAAGGCTCACCTACAACCGCCGCCTCCCTCACCAGTGATGTTTCCTCAATCTAACCTCTCCACCCCATCGCCTTATGAACTTGTTTGGTCCACTTCTAGTGAAAGCCTGTATGTGGGGGCCAGTTACATGTGGTACACGCAGAAGAGCTTCCTTCCCAAGACCACACTTCTCCAGCAGGCAAAAATAAATAAATCGAGCGTTATAACTTGGAAGTGAGCGTGTGCGTCTGCCCTTTGTGTTCCTCCGGGCGGTTTAGCTACACTTTGGGATGCTGGCGGCCTCTTGCTTCAGGCACAGTTGCTGTTTACTGACTGTGCCCTCCCCCCCGCATCCCACAGCCTTCCCTCACCTACCCTCCGCTGGGACAGCCCGAGTGGTACAGGCTGGGGCCGTGCAATCCCAGCCCTCCCAGAGTTCTCTCAGAATTTAGAATAATCTCCAGCCATCTCCCTCACTCCCCTCAAGAGCGGCTCTGTGCAAGCAGCAGTCCCTTCCACCCGGCTGCACTTCAAGGTCTGCCCCCTTTATTTACAGAGAATTAAGAAGAGGGTGATTAGGACTTCCTGGCCGGCCGTAGCAGCCCTGATCCCAGCTCAAGCTGCATTTAGTGACTCCCGGACTCTCGATAGGAAACAGAAAAGAAAAAAAAAAGTTGCTCCTCATGGGCAGGAAACTTTCTCCTTCGTCAGGGCCTCTGTTAGGGGGCCCAGCTCTGCGTCCTTTGGCCAGGAATCCCGTCCTTGGGGAGAAGGCCCTGGCCAGATTGTGAGGACTCAGTCAGTCCCGGCTATGGGGTCCAGAGTGGCGGGGCCTTGGGGGTAGACGAAGCCAAATCTTCCCGGGACTCATAGTCAAGGGGCAGAAGAGCAGCGCCCCACCCCCCGCCCCCTACACTGTCCTTTCCTATGGCGAACGGTTCTCGCCCCCCACCCTAAGGAGCAGTGACTCCCCACTTAGTCGGCCAACCCCTCATCCCCAAAGAGACACACACACACTCGCACTCGCACTCACACCGTCCGCTGGGTCGGGAGGGGGTGGGGGCTGGTTTACCCATAGATCGCGTCCTTGTCCCGCTTCAAGGCGTCGTTGACAGCGGATCCCATACTGGCCGGCATGACATTGGGGTGCGGGGCGTGAGCGCCGTAGTGCTGCGTGGCGTGAAGCGGCGGCCCGTGGTTCAGGTGGTGAACCGGAGGGATCGGCCGCGGCGCGTGAGGGTCTCCGTACATGGAAGCAGGCACCCCTACTCCGTCCATCCCGCCGTAATGGGGCAGCTCATCGTACTGTCAGAACCCGGCAGAGGGGCGGGGGGCGCGGGAGGTGAGAGAGAGCCAGGGGAGCCGAGGGAGGAGAGGAAAAGAAGCAGGGAGAAGAGAGCGAGCAAAGAAGTGGGGAAGGAACAGAGAGACGAGAGGGGGAGAAAGCCAAGGGAAGAAGAGCGAGGAGGAGGGGGCGGGAGGGGGAGGCAGGAGAAAAAGAGAGAGGAAAATACAAATAAAAACAAAGTCAGGAAGAAGTACCCAGCACGAGTTGAGCACACAGAAACCAAACCAGCCGAAACAACGGAGTTGAAAGTTGGGAGGGTGGGTGTTTTTAAATTAAAAAAAAAAAAAAAAAAGAAAAAGTATGAACCCAGAGCAGCGTTGAGAGCAGGGAGAGGGGGCGGTGAGGCCGGGGACCGAGGGGCGCCGGGAGGTCCCGCTCGGGCCGGAGGCAGCAGAACCGTAGCGAGCCAACCGAGGGAGAAGTGGAGTTAGTGAGAGGAGGAAGCCCCGGTTCCCACCCCTAACCCCCCTTCGTCTCCTCCAGAGGATCCAATAAATCAAAAGGCGAAATGAAACAAAATAAAGAGAAGAAAAACGCTAATAATCAGGACGAGAACGCCGAGGACGAGGGAAGACTGGGGCCAGTGCCTCCCCCGGGGCAGGGAGCGGAGGGTGGGGGTGGGGGGGTGGGGGGAATAACGTGAAAGTTACCAGAAACATTATTTAGCAGCGGATTCCCTGCGTCCTTGTCAATTTCAGAGACAAAACAAGCAGCCCAGGCTAGTCTAGGCGGCGGCGCAGCGGCTGCGGCAGCGCGGCCCCAGCGGCGGCCCCGGCGGCGGCGGCGGCTCCTACGCAGCCGGTGCCCGCCCCGAGCCGCGGGAGCAGCGGCAGCAGCGGCGCAGCAGCGGCAGCGGCGGCAGCAGGAGAACCGGGGGAATCGCGCTGCTGGGGTAAAAGCTGGAGCGAGGCGAAAGCGTGTAACAATTGCACTCGCACACACACACACACCACTCACACGCACTCGCCGCCCGCCCGCTCGCACAGCGCTGAAACACGCGCGCCCAGACACGCACACACGCACGCACACACACTCGCACACACGCAGAGGCACGGGGGGGAAAAGAAGCCGATGAATAATTTTGCTGCTATTTTTTTAAAATACTGGCCGCCATCATCAAGCAGCGAGCAGCAGCAGCGTTGAAGGGAGAGGAGGCACCGGGACAGGCCCCTCTTAGGAGAGGATTTATATCTAGGTAAGTGTTGGAGATTTAAACCTACCCTTTGCGCCATCAGTCTGCGCTCCAATAAACTCCTGGATGTGTCGTATATTTAATATCCCAGTCCGGATAAGAAAGTGATCTAGGCTGAAGATTCCTGTTTTTTGTTTTTTTGTTTTTTTTTTTTTCTCCAAACCAAGGAGACTTCTCCCAATTTTCCAATGTTATTTTTAGGGGGAAAAAAAAAAAACCCCGGGCAAAAAAACAAAGGGTTTTTTTTTTTTTCCTGTGATATTTCTTCTTTTTCTCTTTTTTCCTCTTCTTCCTCCTCCTCCTGATCTTCCTCCTCCTCCTCCACCTCCTCCTCCTCCCCCCTCCCCTCCTCCTCCTCTTCGGTCCTCCTTTCCCCCTCTTTCTCTTCTCTTCCCCTCAGTTGGAAAAAAAAAAAAAAGAAAAAGAAGAAGAAAAAGAAGAAAAAAAAATTTGTTAAGCCCCCGAACTGAAGGTTACGAGCGGCCCGTCAGCAGCCCACATGTAACCGAACTGTCGTGTTTCATGGCTTTTTGCCACTCCAGCTGTCAATCAAAGCCCGGAATGTCAAGGTAGTGAATGAATGATGGTTGATGATGATGAAGAGGAGGAATCTTTCAGACCCGTTTTTTTCTTCCAGTAAAACTCCGCGAGGGGTTTCTGCTTCTTGTATTTTTTCCTCCCCCTCCCCCCTCTTTTAGCTTTGCCCCCGCTGTATCTATAATATGATCCTCTCTCTTTAAAGTATCGTTCAAAGAAAGCAGGAGGGGAAAAATCAAGAAAAAAAACGAATAGTTTGCAAAAATTGGACTTCCTCCCCCCCTTTCTTGGTAGGTATTTTGTCTCTCCCTCTCTCTCTTTCTCGCTCGCTCGCTCGCTCTCACTCGCGCTCGCTCTCTCGCGCTCGCTCGCTCTCGCTCTCTTTCTCTCTCTGGGAGATGAGTGAGTGTCAGTAGGTGTTGGCAGGTTGGCTGCTGCCTGGCTTATAGAAGAGCCTCAGTTTGGCGGCGCGGGTCGGCGGCGGGAGAACGAAATGACGGAACCCGGAAGTCGTGGTGGCCATAGCCCGTCGTACGGCGGAGACACATCCCGGGAGTGGGGAGCGGGAGCGAGGAGGAGCGCGCCGCGCGGAGCCTCTGATATGCAGCGAGTGCGATCGGACGGCCCCGGTTGGGGGGGGCGGGGGAGGCGGGGGGCGGAAGGGGGAGGGGAGGCAGGAGCCCAGCAGACCCGAGCAAATCAGCGAGGCTGCTCCTCCGCGGGGATGGCGCGGGGGGAGGAGGGGAGGGAGGAAGAGGAGTGTGTGTATATGTGTGTGTGTGTGTGTGTGCGCGTTTGTGTGTGTGAGCTTGTGTGTGCGCGCGCGCGCGCGCACGTGAGGAAAGAGGGAGGGAAAGAGAGAAAGAGAATGAAGAAGACAGGGAGAGCGCAGAGAGGAAAACTGCAGAAACCCACAGGGAAAGTACGGTACAGCTTCAGATTTTTTATTTTTTTCTCTAAAACTTCTAGTTCATTTCCCCATCACTCCCGGCTCCTCCCTAACGGGGTCGTGTCGGGGACGTTTGGCATGGCGCTCCTGCTTTTGTTCCTTTTAATTCCGCGGCCCCCTACTCCTCTACCAGCCGACTGTCGCGCCCCGAAGGCTTTCTGCTAACACTCAGAGGCAGCAGGATCTGCAGACCGTACCAACGCCCGGCCAGAGTTTTGTTTTTGTTTTTAAGTGGTACTTTCTTCCCTGTGCAGAGCCAGGACCCTTGTTGTCAACATTCATTTTTTTTACTAGGAAAAGAAGAAACCAGCTTAACTCAGAGAGCACTCCCTCCAAGCTGTGCGGACGAGGGCCACCACGGAGAGTCTTTGGGGGCCGCAGAGGAATCAGGAGGGAGGAAGTGGGGAGAGAGTCTTTTGGGAACTTGATGTTGTCTGATGTTGCCAATGGGTGTGTGTATGTGTGTGTTGTGGGTGTGTGTATGTGTACACGCGCGCGCGACTGGTGTGCGACTCCGAAGTGGGTCTCACTTAGAGCTGGGAAGCATGGGAGCAAGCGGGAGAGAGAGGGGGAGAGAGAAAGAGAAAAAAGATGCCTAGCATGGAGGATTGGCCCGCACTCCCGGACCAGCTTTGTTGCGGTCGCCCGGGGCGCGGAGGCCAGGGCGAGGTACCGCTGGCTAATGGCTGTGTTAATTACATCGGGCAATTTAGGGCGATCTGGAAGATGGGGCCAATTCCGAAGGAACTTTTCCGAAAATGAAAAGAATCAGTACGTGTGGGGGGAAGGTAGCTATCCCACACGGTTTGCGTAGAAAGTAGTTCTAGCCGGTGTCTCTCCGAATCCCTGGCTGGAGCTGCTCCCAGCCTCACCTCCGCGCCGCGGGTATCCCGGCGGCTGCGTGTCAATCACTGGGAGCCCCGAGCTGGGGGCGGAGCTACGGTCTCCCCGCGCGCTCCGCTCTACATCCTCCGCCGTCCCCTGGCTCCAGGCAGCCCAGCAGCCAGGCCCTGCGCTCGGAGCGCGCCCTCTCTCCCCAACTCCTCGCTCTCGCCGTGGTTCATGATCCTAGAGAATTGAAAACAGACTGTTCCTCAACAGCTGCCTCCTTCTCCAACTTTGAACCCATTCTGGAGAATAGAAAGTAGCGTATCCTCTGCGCTGGGCTTTGACCGACTTCCCGAGAGATGGGGGAGGGGAGGGGAGCGCAAGGAGAATAAAGGAATAAAGTAGTGTGTGTGTCACACAAGAGAGAGAGAAAATGAGAGAGAATGAGAATATGAGAGGGAGAGAGTGAGAAAAGGCTGATAGGCTTTTCTTTTTTAAAGTCCCCCTTATATCTTCTCTGCTTCACTGTAAGCTTTCGGGCAACTCAACTGAGCTTAGATAGCAGCCTGCAGAGACTCCAAGCGGAGTCGGAGAAATTTGGCCCGATTTTAATAGGGTTGGGGAATGAGCTCGGGAGGTCAATAAAGCCCTCCAAAAATGATGAATGATTGAGCACCTGTGATGATGATAGTGATTACTGGAGCAATTAAACAGTTTGATTAAATGAGCCATCATAACAATGATGTCTGCGGGAAATCGGCCCTCACATATAAAAGAAAGATAGTGCGGAGGGACTTGCAGAGGCGAGGGTAGGGCGACGTCAGCGAGTGGGGCCGTGGATCGCGCAGTATTTGCCCGGGGTGGCCGCAGCGAGGACAGCCGGGCGCGCAGAGCCTCGAGATTAGAGTCTAGCCCAGGTTTCCAGAAACTCGTAAGCCAGGCTTCAAGCCGGTAAGAGCAGACTGGTGAGAAACCTGAACGTTGGGAGGAGGGTCCTTCCCCATCCACCTCCTCATTTTGTCTTCCCAGAAGAACTACAAGATTAAAAGCATCCTTCGTATTTGTTGCTGAGTTGCTCATGGACATATAAGGAAAGGTGAGTAAAAAAAAGAAGATGCAAAAGAGAAGAAAAGTTGACCTCCAGAATTTTATTAACAAGAGGTAATTGTTCGAATTCGGTTAATCCGAGGCGGGAAGATGACTGAGAAAGAAAAAAATCAAACTGGTCTCGCTACGGAGCATTTTCGACTTAGCAGAGGTCTTTATGTTGGTGGATCCACGGTCCCAGTGCAGCGCCGCTAGCTGAGAAGTTTGTACTCAGTTTTTAAGTTTTTAACTCTTCTAACTGTTCCTGTTATCAGTATTGCATATTTGTCGCCAATAGGGTTATTACTGTTTTAAGTGTCCTATATAGTAAGCAATAGGCGCCAATTACTTTTCTTTTTTAAAGGATCTCAATTTCCTTGAAAATGTTGCTTTTGTGAAAATCAACTTGGAACCGAACCTCTGCATCGCAGTTTAAACATTCGAAGTTGCTATCTTCTACTTCACTTACCATTACATTTTTTTTCTTAATGATATTGTGAAGTGAGTAGCATTCCTACAGCCTTTATTTAGAAAAATTACACGAAGATTTTTTTTTAAAGTGTTTCTTCCACGGCAGTGCATCGAGTAAAAACAATTCAGACCAACTGATGGTTTCTATATTTTCAAACAGTTGTTGAGCTAATAATGGGTTGATTATTCCGTGATCATCTTGAGTTTTACAAAAGAAAAACGTTTGAATTCTTTTTTCATGTGTTTTCATCCTTTGGGCGACGCAGAAGGCATTTTAATCTGAACTTCTTTCTTCCTTTCTCTCCCTGTCTCTCCCTGTCGCTCTGATATTCTGTAACTACTTTCGAATTTTATTGAGTACATTAAAGCAAGTAATTAGGACAATCTGGTCAGAGGTGGGAGGGAGAGAGAAATAGAACATTTTGAGATACTGTTAAGGAAAAAAACCAACCAATCATCCTTAACTCCAAAGACCTTAGTTAAGAAGTGTGAGAATGTTAAAAGTGAAGTCTTCCAGGAGGAAAATCTGTGTCATTTAAAATTTTACCAGTTTCCTAAAGGGAGAATCCCGAATTTCATGCGACTAAAGAGATTTCACTTACCTAGTTGCACGTAATTATGAAACTGTTAGTTTAAAATAGCATCGCAGTGCAGTCAGTTACACACAAGATCAAGTTGGAGGTGATTCACGATGTCCATTCTTGGTCAATCTGATGAATTCAAAGGACGATTACTTTTAATCACCAACTTGCTGATGTTTTATTAATAGAACTGAAGAACATTTAAGAACTTCATGGTCTCCCCTAACTCCCAGTTTTGCAGTCCCATTGAAACTACTCAAAAGCAGTGGAGTACGCAGGCTTTCTGGTTTCTAGTCCGGGATAGTATCTTGCTGATGCTCCGTTCTCAGCCTCCGAAACCCTTCCGGGACTTCGAGGCTCATCTGCTCTGCCACGTTTGGGGTAAAGGAAAAGTAGGTGGGGCAGGGCCGGGAGACCGGCGTGAGATGGGGGTCGCAGGAGGCGGCACACACCTCCGTCAATAGTCAGCCCCTTTTGCTCAGGCTGGAAATGGTTTTAACAGGCGGTAAAATTTCATCTTGCGGTGTCAAATTGGGGTCATTTTGGGGTTAGAGTTCTTAGTGTCCGAGAGGAGCTGTCCAGCTGCGTGGGGACTCATTAACTGCAAAAGATCTGTTTCAGTAAAAACAATTCAAAGACAATCAGAAGGCTGAAGACCTTCTACAAATCGCATTTTACAAGTGCCCCAGAACAAATATGGATGCTGAAGTCTATTTCTTCAGAATCCCAAATCGGCTACTGAGCTTTGGAGTCGGGGTGGGGGCACTGAATGAAAAAGAAAAAAAAAGGTGAAGGGAGGGGACCTGATCCGGTGGAGGTGAATGGGAGGGGGAATTAGGCCTTTCAAACTTGAGGGTCTGTTTTTAATCACCTCTTGCTTACTGGAGCATCCCCAAGACTTCTGAGAACTGCTTCTTTTCTACTTTTCCTTCTCTCTCTCTCTCTTTTTGTCTCAACATAGAATGATATTATAGGTAACATTCAAGATGTTAAAAGAATAATTGAATTGCCTTACAGTTACTTAATAAAGGGCATTGGCTTTATGGAGAGTAATTTGAACTGAGCATCTAAGAACCTAGACTCTATTTTGGGTGAATTTGCCCACCTTCCTGTAGGAACTTAAGCGTCTTTTCTTCCTTTTTTTTTACCTAAAAAGTTATAGATCCTCAGCACAGAAAAGTCCAAATTCCTCAGAACTGTAAAGTTTGAAGTGTTAATCTGTGTATTAAAATCACAGGGCTTAAAACCTTTTTGTCTTCTTACAACAGTCAGAACAATTGGCACCTTGCTAGAGGAACAAATAGATCCACCCTTAATCTTATTTGTAACTTTAGTTAATGTTTTGAATTGGGCTATTTTAGATTAATCAGGGTTTGGGGTTTTTTTTCTTTCTTTTTTTTTCCCTCTATAACGTTAATTTTTATTTGTGGAGGCTTTCTTGGCTGGTTTGGAAGAAATATACTAATTATTACTTTAATTCAAAAAATTCCTTCAGGTAAAAGGAAAGTGCCATTTTAAAATGAGAAGATAGATGTGAGATGCTTGGGCTTTTAGAATAAAACTAAATCAATATTTTAGAGTAAATTATGCTTTTAAAGAAGTGTTCTTGCATTACTGACCTGAGCAAGTAATTAGGATCCGAATATTTTCTTCTTCCTCTCTCTCTCCCTCCCCGGCCTCCACCTCGGTCACTAGGTCTTCTCTCTCCATCTGCTTCACTGTTCTTTGGTTTCTGAATGCAACAGGGAATTTTTGTAGTCCAGCTCTCTTCTCCAAGCCTCCCAGAGTAGAAATTGTTATTCAAGGAGTTTGGTTGCGGCCCTGCAGACACAGCCCTGAACCCAGCATCGCTAGGACAAAGGCAAAGGGGTTCTCTTTCTGTTCCAACCTGCTGGCTGACAGTTGGAATTTTTGATATATATTTTATTTGGTGTTTTCAATAACGTGTTTGCCTCTCGCTCCCCACCCCCTTGCAGTCATCTATTACTTTAAAAACATCTCTCTATAAAGCTCAGCTCATCCTTGTGAACTGTTCCTGACCTTCCCAGCCATGAAACCAGAAGCTCTGAAAGTTGCTCTAGGACGAATTTCACTTGCTTTCTTACCTGTTAACTTTGCTTATTCTCTTCTTAGTTGGGATCAAGAGAGGAAGGGGACCTCTTTTTGTTTGTTTTGGTCCTTTCCCCACTTAGGCTTTCTACCATGCACCCCTCCCCCCAATTAATAACAATAAGGCACCCCACAATTTCTCTTCTTAAATAAGATGGGGTGGAATGATTGTACTTTCTTCCTTTTGCTCTGCCTTATTTCTTATTTCTCCCAATTTTAGCTCCTATCCTATCTCGCAGTAGGAAAGTATTTCAATAAATAGCCCTCTAGCGCTATCTGGCGGGGCTCCAAGCACGATGTGCGCTAGCTCTCGCTGTCTCTGGCTCCTTCCCGCGCTCTTTTCCTTCCTCTCATCTTCCTCTCGCCTTCTCTTTCTCTTATCTCTAACGCAATCTTATTCTGTCCCCTCTTTCTCTCTTTCCTGCCTTCCCACTGTCCCCTTTCTAGTTCCCAACCCCATTTGCCGGGCAGACAGCTGGAAAGACCCGGTCAGAGACTGACACCACCGGAACCAGGTGATGCTCAGGCGGGGGAGCTCTTCTAGGACTCCCACCTTCACCCAACGTGGGCCACGCACGTCCTTTTCCTTTGATTCACATCTTACTGTAGTTTAACGCGTTGCTTAAGTCTCATCGTCTCAGCCGGCGGTGGTTTGGAAGGACTTAAACTGCATTTGTGACGTTTAGAGGAAAGAAGTCAGACGCTGGAATCCCGTCTAGTGGAGCCCGGCTAAGTTTTAGGTTAGAAGGCCGAGTCTCAATGCGAGTTTGACTGAAGGGTCGGGGCTTTTGCAGGGGTGAGAATAGCCCTTCGGAAGAGGGCTGGGGTGGGGGCGCCAGCCGGCCCCTCTTCCCTCCACCACCTTACAGCACAGCAAAGTGCTCCAGTTTATGTCCTGGGCCTGTCCAGGATTTAAGAAATAATAAATTATTTGAAATAATAATAATAAATTAGTTTTATTCTCCCTCTCCCACCATCACTACCACATCAAATTTGGAGAGGAGTGGAAAGAAAAGTGGAAGTAGGAAAGCTCACTGGAAACCCCAGAGGGCAAAAAAAAAAAAAGGCAACAGAGACTTCGGGGAATGTGCTTGAGGATGCAGTACTCATCAGTGTTCTCCCTCCTTTCTGGAAGAGATTTGTCTTCTTTCTTGTTTGTGGCTTAAAGAAAAAAGAAAAAACCAGTAGCTGGTAAACCTTTAGCATAGGGTGGGGAGTTAGAGGGGACAGGGGCAGAAGGAGAGATTCAACTCCAACTCGGTACTTTAAAATTCTCTCTCTCTCTCATACACACACACAACTCACACACCCCTCCCCACACTGAGCCTTAGAGACGTCTCTAGTCCTCTCTTTGAGCAAATCTCTTCCATCTAGTTCTTGAAACAGAGAAAACAGTATGGGACCTGGGCGACTTTGTGATTGCATAAAAGTGCAGTCATATGATCAACTTCGTGACTGCATTTTCTAAAATTTAGTTTTGACCTTGAGAAGTAAAAGCCAGGACCATATCCCCAGTACAAGACCCAATCAGTAGCTACTTGAAGCTAGGGGCCTTCAGCCTGCAGTGACTTTGATCACACAAAGACCTCTTGCCACCTCTAAAATTCTCCTCTCCCCACCATCTCAAAAATAGAATAGAAAGGAGGGTGGAGGATGACTCAAGTGTAGGTTCTGTTCCTCAAGAATTGACCCCTCCTGCTCTCATCCTGAAGAAAGAAAGCACAATTTAGGTATAATTAATTGAGGGCTGTTATTAGGTCATCATTAGCCAAGGTGCAAATAGTTGCAGCCCATTTTTACTTAAAATTGACCAGCCCCAGAGTGATAGATCGATTTGGAGTACAAAAATGATGTATCAAAACATCAATGTCGATTATTTGAAATATTGTAGTCGAATTTTTTTATTGCTTCATCGGTTAAGTGTCTGAAAGTGCAGTGTTCAAACATATATTTATGTTGTCAATACTGTCAGAACTGTCAGTTTTACTATACTGGATTTGTACTACATTTCGAATTTACTCATTTACATAAAATGCCCACTCTAGGATTCCCCCACCCCCAATCCATCTCTCTCCTCCCAGCTCTGGAAAATCCGTGTCAGTTTCTTCAAAGGATTCAGCAATCTTTGCCTCAGCTACAGTGTGCAGTGCCTTCTTTACTCAATTTTCCACATCGGATTACATGTCTTTTTCACCATTTCTAACTTTCAGAGATCCTTCCTCCATTCTTTCCAACTCTGCCTACTCCAACCTTTTCTCCAAAATAGTGTTATAGCCCTTAGAGTAGTATTGTAGCACTTGGACTATGTTCCAGTCCATGGGATCGCAAGGAGTCGAACAGGACTTAGTGACTGATCAACAAACAATAAGCACTTGGAAAGCTTCTGATTTAAATAGCCTCATCTCAACTCCAAATAAACTGTTTAGGTAGAAAACCAAAAAACCAGACTTCACTGTACCTCTTTGACTGCACTCTTGTAAACCCGGCTTCCCTGGGCACAGGAGATCACATGTGTTAGGCTCCCATCATCAAATTACCTGG
Source organism: Oryx dammah (assembly GCF_014754425.2). Lineage (NCBI taxonomy): Eukaryota > Metazoa > Chordata > Mammalia > Artiodactyla > Bovidae > Oryx > Oryx dammah. Next base: position 69,666,256 of record NW_024070210.1, on the reverse strand, counting down.
AAGATTCAAATCTTCCAGAGAAAATGAACTTGGAAATATACTGTTTCTTTTCAGTTAAAAGCCGTGATAAGAGAAAAAGAAACAATACATATAAATGATCGGCACGTTTTACCTTTAAAAGCTTTTGAACTCAATCAAAAGACACAAGTTGGAAGCAGAATTGACAGTTTTAATTCTACCCATTTTCATCTGGCACATCAGATCAGAGGCAATCATTTATTTTATGAGGGGTAGATGAGAAAGTCAGATAGAAAGCTTGAATCCACTGAAGTCTCTATCCTAAAAAAATTAGAGAAACTAGTGAAATGCAAACATTCCACTGCTCCACACTCTCAGTCTAGACTAATTGAAATTTATAAATTCATATTCTGCCTAATTTTATGCTTTTTATTTTGTTTTCTAGGATTCCCTCCAAGACTGATAGGAAAGACAGGGCCACTTCTGGACTATCTGTGAGGATGTGTTTCTATAATACTGAAGCACTTTTTATAAACCTTTTGGTGTATTTAAATAAATCTATTTGGACATTAAGAGAAGCCATATATACAAAGGATAGTTTTGCTTTATTCCAGTAATCCCGATATTAGAAAAAAATTTCACAATCTGAGAAGCCTTGGCAAAAAAAAAAAAAAAAAAAAAAGTTTTCTGCGTGCATCTGCATGTCTCCGTGCGCACGTTTATAAACATCTCCCAGTCCGTGTTTGTGCGTTACCTCCCTCCTGCCATACACTCGAAGGCAGAGGCGTCGAGGGATCGCCCCCAGAGAGCTGTGTTTACTTAGGTTTTTTTTTTATCTCGCCGCCATGTATGACAAGTGTTACTTCAAGAAATTCATCAGCCTTCTATAGATACTTCCAGTTTTGCTGTAATGATCTGCAGAAGAGAACTGCCATCACTTTCTCACATCCCAAGGTGTTGCAGGAACTCACCGAAAGGGGAGAGTGGCTGAAACGCTTAATTACAGTGCAGGAGGGAGGGGCGCGAGGCGGGACCTCGGAAGGGAGAGTGGGGAAGGTCTTTACCTGGCCTGGACTTGAAGAAAGCTGTGAATCCTCGCGTTGAAAATTTGAGAAAGGTAGGATTGCTTTTTTTTTTTTTTTTTTTGTAATGCCTTTGGGGAGAAGTGATACCCTTGTGTAACAATTAGCTCAGACAATAAAAATAATTGGAAAATCAGTTGGAATTTCTGAGTTTTTAATTACGTTTAATTTTGTGCTAAGCCGTAAAATTACGAATGCCCCTCAATTAAACACTCTCCTCTTGTAAAGCGTTTAACAACAATTATTCCTTAATCAGTCTGAATGTGAGTCACAAATGATGCTTTTCCACATCAAAGGGACGTCCTTCGACGTTACCTTTTAGTCATAAGTAAGAGGATTAATTCCTATAATTAGAGGGATAAATATGTGCATAAATACATCTCTCACTCTCTCCTTAAAAAAAAAAAAAAAAAGCCACTTTCACTCTGTGTGAGACGTGGCCGGCTGTGGTAGGGCAAGGATTTTAATTGTCCGCTTCTGCCAGACACCACTTTCCTGTCGGGCGAATCGAACCGTGGAGACGCGGGCGCAGAGCACAGACCCCCCAGAGGGGTACACACGCGCACACAGGTATACACAGAAACGCACACACGAGTCAGGCAGGAGGTCCAGTGCTCGGGATCCCAAGGCCCCCCGCTAATTCCAGTGCGATCTTCCCAAGAAAATACCACACCCCCCCCCAACCTTGGCCCTGCCCTGCGCTGTGAGAGAGTTCTCTTCCTGCGGTCCACTTGCCCTGGATGGAGAGGGGGGTCCCTGCCCTAAACTAAAGGTCCAGGTTGACTCTTCAGGCTACAAATAAAAATTGAGCATGACCTTTTAAAACTCGTGTGTGAATATCTCATTTACCTAATGACTTTATGTCACCTAGGAAGAAGGTCAATTTCCTCTTAACCTTTCCCCCGCTGCTGCAGTAAGCATTCTTCCCTAATCAATGGTGGCTGGAATAATCAATTCCCATTTTATGATCGCTGACAAACTCAGTCTCTGGGCGGGGTGTGAGCGCGGTGGGGCTCGTTCCGGCCGGGATAGAGGTCTCCCTGGGTACGCTCAGCTCCGCCCGGCGCCCGCCGAGGGAAGCTGCTCGCTCTTGCGTCGAGTTCAGAGACCTTGGCAAACTTCCCTCCCCCAACCGCCGGCGTGACTTCTGAGTTGTCACTAATCCGAACCTGATATTCACCAGAGCTCTTTCGGTCAGCGACAACGCTCCCCGCTGCTGCTGGGCCTCCCACCCTCCCCTCCTCGAAGTGTTTTTATTTCAAAGTCTGCAGGCAGGGATTGTCCCGACCCAAAGGAGTGCGTGCGTGCGTGTGCGTGTGTGTGTTTTAGTTTCATTTACATTTTTAAAATTATTTTTGCCTTCTTCTGCATGCATCTCTTAGCTCTTTCACTGTGTCTCAGCCGGGCTCACTTTGCATAAACAAAGCAACAACAGAAGCTCCGAGTGGGTGGATTCGTGTGGAAATGAAGTCAACTGGCAGAGTTCTCTTTCTCTTTTCCTGTCTCCTTTTCCTTTTCCCCTCCCTCTCCCATCTCTCCTTCCTCTTCTGTTACCTTCCTCCTCCTCCTCTACCTCCCCCAGCAACACTCAGTCATCCTAAAAGATGGGTTTCTAGATGCCACTTTACCCCTATTTTTATTTAGTTCCTGAGTCAGGGGAAATTACCAGGAAAATTACTAAGTCAGAGCTGGTTTGAAAGTGAATTCGGGATAGGTTCAACATTCTTGATATTTCCAGGGCCTAAATATGAGCTCTTCTCACCTTGTATCTCATAAAGTAGAGATACAAGACTTTTAGCCGCACAAGTCTTGTTTGAAGAGCACGCTCTCAACACTGGTTCACCTCCCATCACTGGAATTTCCTTACCCTTATTCTGCCCTAACTCCATTTTCACTCACTACCAAGGTGTGATGAAGCTGCTGATGATTATCAGGTAAACAAAAAACCTGCTTAGCTGGGGTTCAAAGGCAGGCAAGACAATCACTTTTCTTGGAAAAGATGTCCTCCACTCAGGGTTTTTCAGATTTCTTATGATTAGCCAGCTAGTTATAACTGAGCTCCAAATCCAAGCTTTTCTCCTGAGTGTTCTCTCAGGTCACATTGATGGCCTTTGAAGAGGTCATTAAAAATGCCCTCCTTGGAAAAAAAAAAGAAAATGCCCCCCCCTTTTAAAAATCCATGCACCTCATTACTCATGGGCAGGTATTCTGTTACAATAGAGAAGTTTGTCAATCAAAACAAAATTGTAGATATTCCACCCTAGAAGGTGGAATAAACGATAAATTGCTTACTCTGATGTAAAACAAAACAAAACAAAAATGGTATGTGAGTTCAAGGTGAGGCATCTCTGGGTCAAAACACTCACTGTTCACCCCCAACAGCTTCCTCAGGTCCTGTTAGGAACAGAGATAACTGACAAGGCCACCTTTCCAGCCTGCCAGAAACTCAAGGTTCATTCCTTTCTTGCCTTGGGTCTGAAGGCGCTAGTGTTGTGACCCCCAGGAGGCAGAGAGAACAGACGAGGTGCAGGGCCTGACCTGGGATGGGGCCAGGCCAAGTTCCCAGTGTTGTTACTTCCCTTCTTGCTTCATACCAGGAAGTACATCTGCAACTCTAGTTGAATTAGATTCTGGATTTAAATGGGCATTGAGGGCTGGTCCAGCTCTGATTCGTAGTTTATACCAGATTTGTTTTTTAGATTTGTTTCATATTCCCAACAACTGAATTAGATTTTCTGCAACTACAGCTTGTACAGGCCAGAAAGAACTTGTGTGGGAAGAGTTCCCCATTACTAGGAGACCTAAGTGGGACTTTTATCTCAATTTGACAGAGGAGCAGACAGATTGGGGATGGGCCCCCTGACCTCAGATAATTACTACAGCCTTCCTTCTTAAACAAATTTAATTCTCACATAAGAGTAATTAACAACCTCTGACTATTCACTCACTCTATGAGAATTTCCTTTCCTTATCTTCAGGGCCCTCACAGGGATGTTGAATAATATGTTTAATATTAGTTGTTAGTTTCACCTAGGTTAAGCATTTTGGATTTTGCTCACTTCTTCCACAGTCGATGGAATACATTTAGCATAGTCTTGGGCTGTGTTCTCATTCTAGCAGGTGAACCAGGAAATAAAATCATCAATTTACTCCCCTCTCTACTCCCCATACTAGATTACTCTTTGAACAAAGAAAATTGTCTAATTGTGCTTAATTTAGAGAGCATGCCAGAAGTTTTTTTTTTTTAATAATAAAAATGTTATTCTCTCCCTTTGACTTTTTAACAGCTTTGTCTCTTTGTCTCTATCCGTGTTTTACACAGGATTATAAATCAAAATTACATGTCAGGATTTATGAAACATAAGTATAGGAGCAGGAAGAAAGACCACACAGACCACTAACTTTTCAAAGGTGGCTGAGGTCTCTGCAAGTTTCATGTCCTAAATGGAAAGACATCTCTTTCAAGCATCTCTAAGGGAGAGGGTTGGATTAGATCACTTCTGAGGATGTTTCTAATCCTGGAAGGACAAGAAGGAACTCTCTAGCTGAGGATCAGTCAGGAGTCCAGGCACTGGAGTCTGACAGGGAGGAGCTGAATCCTGGGTCTGTCCTGTGCTGATTATGTGATCTCAAGAAACAACCTCTTTGAATCTCAGTAGTCTCAGGTATGGAGAAGGCAATGGCACCCCACTCCAGTACCCTTGCTTGGAAAATCCATGGACGGAGGAGCCTGGTAGGCTGCAGTCCATGTGGTCGCTAAGAGCTGGACATGACTGACTGACTTCACTTTCACTTTTTACTTTCATGCATTGGAGAAGGAAATGGCAACCCACTCCAGTGTTCTTGCCTGGAGAATCCCAGGGATGGGGAAGCCTGCTGGGCTGCTGTCTATGGGGTCGCACAGACACGACTGAAGCGACTTAGCAGCAGCAGCAGCAGCAGTCTCAGGTATAAAATCAGGATAACTATACTCAACACCATCAGCTTTTCCAGATCCACTCTTTGCTTTCTGCATCAGGCCCTGTGATCCTGGAGGCTCACATGAATGATTTCAGAATGCCGCCTTGGCCTTTGCTAGGGATATGCTCAGAGTGGATAGAATGAGGGCTGAGCATTGATCCCCAGGGTACCTGTGGGCTGGCTACATCCCAGCCATGGCTCAAGCAGCCTTCTTCACAGAGCTCTCTCTCTGGGTTCAGGTAACCACTTCCCTCCCTATGACCAGCCTAGGAGCACTGCTCCATTCCCTTGTGGTTTCCTAACACCCCACTCACACCTTTTTAATATAATTCCTTTATGAAGCACTCCTCAAATTTCCCAATTTGATATGCACCATCTGTTTCCTGCTGGACCCTGACTGATGCACCTAATAAACTTGTTTGGAGGATTAAAATTAAATGAGATAATGTAAAGCACAAAGCACAATTCCTTGCCTATAGTAAAAGCCTAATAAACAGCACTTTTACTTTTTTTTTCATAATTATTATCAGCTGTACCCCCCTCATTTTATACATGAGAAAATGGAGGCCCCAAGTGGTTAAGATACTAATTCAAAGTCTAATTAACTCAAGATAGTAACAACCCTGGGACCAAGTCCCTGGACTAGCAGCTCTCAGCTCACTACTCTTTCTACAGCAGTTCTTGTTGAGCAAAACATGGGGGAGGAGGGAGATCCTTTTGTGATAGATATTGGAAGAAGGGTTAGATGAGTTAGAGGCAGGGGTGTAGGAGATAATAAACATCTTTCCATATAGCATTGGTTTGTCTCTGCTAAATTATTGCTGAAATAAAGCATGATATTGTGATTTGGAGTCCAGTGATTTCACTAAGAATAGAATAGCTACATTATAAGAGGAGCAATGTATGTTTGGCAGGGTAAAAAGGAAATTATGAACACATAATTGGAAGGTTTACCAAGAGGCATCATAATGTTTTTAAGACATATAAGGGATACCAGAATTAATTTTTAAATAAAGGCTGATTTTTGGATTAGCAGTACAGATTAAGTATGAATTTTATAGTTCTTTAGAATACACAATTGTGCCATGAACTTGTACCATCAGGACACTACAGACATTCTATAACTTGATAATACTAACAAGTTGATGGACATCTTTCAGTTATGTATTCCTACCTTCAGTCATTCAAACAAATATTTATGTGTCTGTAGTATTCTCCAAGTCTACTATAGGTGTTAATATATAAAAATTAATTAAATATATTCTCTGCTTCAATGGGTTTATATTGTGAAATAAGTAGGTGTATCAACAGCTTTTGGTAAGAATAAAAGTAGAAATAAGCCTAGGCTACAAAGAGAGCCATGAAGAGGTGGCATTGCAAGAACAGGCTTTCCTGAGTCAGAATTGAATCTTAGCGAAGAGAAATTAGTCTCAGTGCAGTTATATTCTAGCCTTCCAGATGGATGCTTCCAAATTATTGATAATACCATTTAATTAAAAATTAGCTCCTTCCAATATAGATATTAGTGACAAAATAACCCCCATGTATAATATTGTTTTAATATTACACTTTACTATAGCAGGGTGGCTGAAGTATATGTGAAACAGGAAAATTTAAATAATATTTGTCTTGATCACTAGAGTGTATGACAGGGAAAGAGGTATACATTTAAAAGATGATATTTTACACAGACTCCTTGGAAAATGTTACCTTCAAAGAAGATTGCTTTAATGTACTTTACCACTTAGGCCTTATTTATATAATGAGTTAGATCAGGTTTATTTGAGATATAAACACATACTTTGAAAAATGAGTTGGAACCTATGCATGGAGAAGAAACATAGGGCCATTTCTTCCAGAAACCAGGATGGATTCATATACAACTGGACACACTAATAAATATAACACAACTTAAAACAGGTTGTTTCTACATATTCATCACAAAATTGGTCAGTACATCTCAATTTTAAAGGATAAACATGATGCCTAAGTATAATATACTTTACCATGGTAAAGCTGCTGAATATTTGTGTCTTTCTCTGGAAGTCCAAAGTAAAAAGGTATCTAACTCTGGCTCATTCTCATTTAAGTTGCTTTGTTTACTGACCTGGATCATCCTCACTTGATTCTCTCTTTTTTTGTCCACCCTACTCACCTATTATGTGTGTGTGTGTCTATATATATATGTTGTGTTTTATTGTTGTTTACTCACTAAGTCGTGTTTCACTCTTTTGGAACCACATGGACTGTACAGCTCATCAGATTCCTCTGTCCATGGGATTTCCCAGACAATAATATTGGAGTGGGTTGCCATTTCTTCCTCCAGGGGATCTTCCTGATCCAGGCATTGAACCCCCATCTCCTGCACTGGCAGGTGGATTCTTTCCCATTGAGTCACCAGGGAAACATACACCTATATATGTATGTATACATATCTCCATTTTAGTCATCCATAATTACACTTGGAACTTAAACTTACTTTCAAGATCTCAGATGTAGAGATTTTTTTTCCCCTATCATATCTTTATTCTCTATTGAAACAAACTATTCTGTCTTCAGAGAAGGCAATGGCACCCCACTCCAGAACTCTTGCCTGGAAAATCCCATGGACGGAGGAGCCTGGTAGGCTGCAGCCCATCTATGACTCATTACAAATTCTGGTTTCTTGAACATTTTCTGCCAATCTATCAGCCATATCTTGATTTACTTGATTGCATACCCAGTTTAAAGCATTAAGCAATCATTAACCATTTATGTTTTTTTTTCTTTTTAAAAAGTAATATATACTCATTAAAGATGATTTGACAGTGTGGAAAAGTGGGTAAAAGAAAAAAAATCACCCATAGATAAAGTATCCAGACACAGTGCTGTCAAAATTTAATTGTATTTCTTTGCATTTTTTCTATATGTAGTTCCTTTTTTGTAGTTGTAATTGTGCTTTGCATAAAACTGCATTCTAGTTAAGCTTTCAAGTTCTTTATGACCATCAATCTAGATGTCATCAATTAAATTATCATAATTCACTTTTCCATTGCACTATTGTTTGGCTCTAATTTATTATTTTGTATTTTATGTACAATTCTGTAACAAGCACTTTTGTATGTAAAGATCTTTCAGAATTATTTTCATAGAATGGATTCCTGAACATAGATTCAAGGGTTTGAGTGTATTTAAGTTGACATTCAAAGCCTCTATTGCTTTCTGAACATTTTGTCATGACCTCTGTGACAATCTCCATCTTATTCATTTTCTGTTTCTCTGGCTGAATAATCAGCTTTTGAAGGAAGAAGTCCTGAATACATACACTATAATTACGGTCTGAATTTCAATTGGCCTCCTGAAGCTAAGATTTTTCTTCTACCCATTTTCTGTGGTGAATCCTTATTTTGACAATACCTCATTTTATCTTCTAATCCCCTGTCCCTCTCTCCTCTTCCTTTTCCCTCCTTTCCTCCTTTTCTCTACAAAACACTCAGAAGCCTCTCAGTACTCTTGCCCTTTCCTTCTCAGATGACTCCATGTCCAGTATCACTGAAACTGAGAATTTGCAGCATGAGTTTTGCAATACTCTCTTCTGTTATTTCCCACTCTCTCAGTCATAATGTAGTCTGTTTTTAAGAATGACCACTTCTTAGCTTTTTGAGTAAAATATTTGTTACATAAAAAGCATATAGGGAACATATTTGGCTGTTATAGAGTATAATAATAAAAGGAACATTTGTAAACTAGCCACCCAACTAAAGAAGGGGAACATTGCAAATACTTGTGTTCCTTTCCCTTCAGCTTTCTACTTTTCCCTGGGCAACTACTGGCCTGAATTTTTTTGAAAAATTATGTTTTATGTGTATGTATTCCTGAAATATATATACAGCATATCAGAGATATAAATCATATATGCTGCTGCTGCTGCTGCTGCTGCTAAGTCGCTTCAGTCATGTCTGACTCTGTGCGACCCCATAGACGGCAGCCCACCAGGCTCCCCCGTCCCTGGGATTCTCCAGGCAAGAACACTGGAGTGGGTTGCCGTTTCCTTCTCCAGCTCGTGAAAGTGAAAAGTGAAAGTGAAGTCGCTCAGTCGTGTCCAGCTCTTAGCGACCCCATGGACTGCAGCCTACCAGGCTCCTCCGTCCATGGAATTTTCCAGGCAAGAGGACTGGAGTGGGGTGCCATTGCCTTCTCCATAATGTAACATTATTCATATATTAATAAATATCAAACCTTCTCTATATATACTATACTTTGGTATTGTATGTATATACATATGTGTGTGTGTATATATATATTCTTAAATAATAGTCATTGTGCTTTTTTAAAAAATAAAGAGGTATCACAACTCAATGTAGTCTTTCTGGATTCTTTTTTTCATTCGACATCATATTTTTAGATAAATTGTGTGTGTGTGTAGCTATAGTTCATTACTTTTTCCTTCTGCTTGATACTCCGTTGTGTAAATATAACACTATTTATCTTTCCTTCTTTGGGTTGTTACCATTTTGTTGTTTGCTGTTGCTATTATAAAGAGATCTGCTATAAGTATTCTGGTATGTGTCTCTTGATGTTTATGTGCAAGGAATTTTCTATATTTAGAGTATAAACCTAGGAGTGAATTGTCAGATTGTTTAGTATAATAAACATGGTCAACTTTGTAAGGTAACGTGAAATATTTTCTGGGAATTGTACTAATTTACACTCCCGCTGTTTGTATGTCAGATATCCTATTGAGCCACATCTTAACACCTGGTTATTTTGTCTTTTTCTCCCCTCCACTCACCACTTCCTCCTTCTCCTTCTCTTCCTCTTTCTTTTCAAGCCTGGTTTGATTGTAAAAAGGTATCTCACTTTAGTTTTTAACATGTATTTTCTGAATCACTAATGAGGCTGAGCATTTATATGCTTCTTCTTTATTTTCTTTTCTGAGATACACCTATTTGTATTTCCCACATTTTCCTATTGAGTTTTTGGTCTTTTTATTTATTAATTTTATGAGTTCTATATTGCAAAAATTTTCTTCCAATTTGTGGTTTTTCATTTTATTTGAAACATGTTTTGATAAAGAAAAGCTTTAAATTTTATTGTAGTTTAATTTATCAACATTTTTTTAATAGAATGTGTTTTTTGTGCCTTCTATAAAGGATTCTTTCATATCCTAAAGTTATAAAGTTCTTTTTCTGTAAAATCTTTAATATATTTGATTGGTTTTTCATTTTTATACTAATTTTTAATCAATAATGAATTTACTTTTTGTGTGTAGGAGTGAAGTAAGAATCCATTTTCATCTTCTCTGTGTGGGTAACCCACATCCCAACCTTACTGCTTCCTTAGTGATCTTCATTCCATTTCCGTATATCAATTTCTCTATAAATCATCTGGGCCTTCAATATAGGTAATAATACAGTCTCCAGAAAATGCAGTGTTTTCCTTCTTTTCCAATCCTGTGACCTTTCTTTTTCCTTCCTTTCCCCCTTCCTTCTATTCTCTCCTTCTTTTTTTTCCTCTTGCTTCTCCACCTCTCTCTTTTTTTGATCTTATTGCCTTTTCTAGCACCAGCTCTCCAGGGCAATGAAAAGAAGCATTCTTAAGTAGGCCATCATTGTATCTTTTCTGATTTAAATGAATGATTCTAGCATTTCTCCATTAAGAATGCTGTTTACTATAGTTAATTGATAATAATCTTCATCAGATTAAGGAAAAGAATTTCCCTCATGCCTAGTTTTCTAGGAGTTGTTTGTTTGTTTTTAATAAATGAGAGTTAAATTTTGTTAAATTGTGTCTCTTTATGCAATAAAATGATCATTTTTTCCCCTTTACTCTGTTATTGTGGGAGACTTCATTTATAGTTTTTCTAATCTCAGAGTACTCTGGTATCTCTGGATTACATCCAAGTTGATCATAGCACTACATTTACTGTACACAGCTGGGTTTAGATAAACAATGTTTTGTTTATGAGTTTTGAATTTCTACTGGTGCAAGAAAATAGCTAGCAATTTTCCTTTCTTCTTTTTTCCCCTTAAATCTATTATCCTTTTTGCCTATTCTTAGTAATAAGGTTATATTGGCTTCATATAATCAATTAAATTTGGAAGGATCTCCCCAGTTTTTGTTCTCTAGATAAATTGATATATGATTGAAATTATCTGTTTCTAAAAAATTTGGAAGAGTTTAGTATGAAATAATGTTGGTTTTCTTTTAAAAAACTGATTCTTAATTACTGATTACATTTCTTTAATAATTATTACATGAAAATTCAAATGTACTCATCTTTTTGAGTAGGTTTAGAAAGTTATAATTTTATATGAACTTATCAGCATCAACTGTTTTCAAACATTTCATGATGATGTATATCTGTCTTTTCATGCTACATTTTTAATGTCTGTTATATCTGTATACACGTGCACTATTTTTATTCATAATATTTTGTGACTAGTAGTTTTCTATTGTGCTTTTTCATATTTCTGAAGTTGGATGCTAAAATGACCTTAATCACTATCAGAAGAGGAGAGGAGTTGTGGAAAATTTACTTGGATGTAATCTCATGTTGTTTTCCTGTTGATCTCTAATCTCAGGGATTCTAGGTGCTGTTTTACTTATGAGCGATTTGCAGTTGGTTTTGAAATGTTTATTTAAAAAGAAATTCATGATTTTCTTTAAGGTTCCTATTTCAACTTTGAATTAGACAAAAACTTTCAAACTAGATATACCTACCCAGGATGAGGAGATCAGTATTTTTACTTTGAGTCACTTGATTTCTAAATACCAGTTTTTCCCTCTGTGTGTAATTTTTTTGTCACAATGATTTATGAGCTTCATATATTCATGTAAGATCAACAAAATATGAACCAATGGGAATTATGTATTTTATGGTTTTATTAGTTCTCCAAGCAATATTTGGAAATACATGACCAATATAATTTCTTTCACTTTAGAGTTAGGAAAATTGAGACATTGAAAAACAATTTTTAAGGCACCACAACAAATTAAGGTAAAAACCTGAATTAACTTGCTGGTATGTTCTTAATCTAGATTTTAAAAAATCTTCTATTAAACTTCATGTTTATGAATAGCCAAAGTGTCTCCATTGTTGGTTTTGTGGATTGATATTTATCAGATGGCTAAAAGGAGCTTCTTATTCAGGGACTTTAAACACCTCTCTGCAACTTTTGGCAAGAAAGTAGTTACAATGGCCAGGTGATCAAGGGCCAACTTAGGAGGACCACTAAGAAAACCACATTAAAAAATATCTTTAATTCTTCTATTTTAGTTTTCAGAAGCATAAGAAAGGACATTTTCTTACATACTCTAAAGAAATCTATAGTAAAACAGGGGCTTCCCTGGTGGATCAGATGGTGATGAATCCGCTTGCAATGTGGGAGATCTGGGTTGGATCCCTTGGTTGGGAAGGTCCCTTGGAGGAGGGCATGGCAACCCACTCCCGTATTCTTGCCTAGAGAATCCCCATGGACAGAGGAGCCTGGCGGGCTATAATCTGTGGGGTTGCAAAGAGTCAGATTCAACTGAGTGACTAAGCACATACATACAGTAAAACAGGCAAGTGATTCTATCTCTATCTTAAATACAAAGCGTAGTATTTTTAAATAACCATAAAGCTGAGATATGATGTACTCAGCGTTTCATGGAGATAAATTAGGCAGCAAAAGTCTACCCCACAAATTAAAATGAGTAGTATATTCATTCATACATCTTTTAAGGGCCATTTTAGACAAAAGACATAGTGGTATATGCTGAAAGTGAAGCTGGCCAAAGAGTTAAAGAATTTGCTTCCAGCACTGTGACCCTCAGCACGTCTCTGGCATGGTCTGTGGCTAGCCCTTTAGATCATATCTAAAGATGTCTCCAGATCAGTGGTTCTATATAATCTAGGGTAATAGAGAATTACCTGGTCTCTCATCTCACTGCCTATTCAAAGGGGTACTGGAAGTATAATCCTGAGAGATCCTGATAAGATTAAATCATTGATAGCTTAAGGCAGATGGGGTGGGAAGGAACATAGAGAAAAACTGAATTGATTTGATACCATAGAAGTTTATTATTTATTTTTTAACTTGGGAATCACCCATTTTGATCATATAACTCACTATCTTGGTCCCTTGGAGCAAGCAAACTAGATTTATCCTGATACAGATGTCAAATAAGGCTTAAAGGTACCTTGTTTTTAGGTTGTATATACCAGGTTAAGTTGGTCAGCTAGAATTAGGAATATAAAACCATGTAACAAATCATAAAATAGTTTCCACTTAGGTTTCATGCCACTTTGTTGTATGCAGTGCCATTCTACCTTGGGTTGTGGTTTCCTAGAAGGTGAAGAATGTAAGATTGAGTATATTTTTAAGCGCTAAAATTCTGCAAGCTGTGGCTCTGGGATGAGGTTACAGCAGCAAGCCAGCGGTGGCATTCTTGCTTCGAATTCTATTCCTACAAAAGCAAAAAGAACGCTTTGTGGGTTCTGCTCGTTATTAAGGAGACTGGAGAAATCTTGGAGGATTCGCTCAATCTTTTTTCTGTTTTCAGAAAAGAGAAAAGCCAGACAAGCACGGAGATGTGGCTGGGACATTGACTTAGAAAAGGCAGGCAGGATGTAAACTTGGGCGGGCACTGGATAGCTCTGCTCTGTGAATGAATGTTGTGCTATGAGCTAATGTGTAAAATACATTGTTTTTGGCTGCCTCTCTGAATCAGTCAGAACGTTTTGGCTGCAAGTGACAGAAAACCAATTCAGTCTGGCTTGAACAATAAAAGAATAAGGCTATGCCATTGGCAAGAGGTGAGGTAGGCTCTATCTCTCTCTTCCTTCAATGCTCTTGGCTCTGCCCTCTTATGGGCATCAAATTTATTCACAGGCTGGTGGCCAGATGACCTGAGCAGTTCTGATCTTCCCAAAGCAACCCAGAGGAAGAACACCTGTTTTTCTTTCTTTGGATATTGTCAAGTGAATATGGGCGCAAACTATTTGAGAAGTCACCAGCAAACTTACCGTTACATCTCATCCGTACATATTTGCAGAATGCTTGAATAGGCTTAACCAGGTATCTTGAAACAACTACTGGTTAGAGGAGGACCCAGTCCTGAAGGTAGGAGCAGACACTTTCCTGTGTTACTGGTGCAAAATGGGCTGAGAGAAGGGTTAGATTCTGAGAAGATAATTTTTTCTCAGTTTCAAACACAGTGGACTAGGGACTTCCCTGATGGTTCAGTGGTTGAGACCCACGCTTCCACTGCAGCTGGTTTGGGTTCAGTTCCTGTTTGGGGAACTAAGCTCCCCATATGCTGCCTGGTATGGCCAAAAAGAAAAAAAAATACAATGGACTAAAAACTAGTACAAATTCTGGCAAATACTGTACTTTTGGAATAGTTGTTCCATATTTAGCACTGACGAGCTGCTAGCCAGTGTGTCTAACATAATCTTGGAACCCTTGTTCCTAATAGTTTTCTATCTTCCAGAGCAGAGTTCACTGATCATGGGCAGAGATCAGGATGTAATAGATCTTTTACTTATATGAACAATAATAGCATACTGTTGAGAAGTCCCTTGGGTAGTATATTGGGGGTTCCAGTGAATCTGTGATGTTTGGTTTTCAAAAAGAAGGAAATAATGACATCACTATCATAAAGAAAATCATAAAGTTGGGAAAATTATGAACTTTTCAAAACAAAGGGAATTTGTTTAAACACACACAAACAATAAAATATCATGGCATAAAAATATTTCCCTAATAATTAAAATTTTGGTTTTTTAAGTGAAAAAAATGACTACAAAAGAGAAAAGAAATTTAGTGACTTTTGGAAGGAGATTCTGTTGCTGGAGGGAATATGTACAATTGAGGGACAATGAATAATTTGTATAAAGAAAAATAGTTTTATCCCAGGAAAAGCTAGACCAAGACCTGTAGCCATACTTTATACAGCATCATTTAGGGAATGTGGGGGCATCATTATTATGTGATGGATGGCAATAGGTGACCAATGATTTCTTTATAGCTTTATAGGTAGTTTAGGCATTGAACATGATGCAAATTAAGGAAACACCAGCTACTGCACTGTCAATGTTATTAATCTTTCCATTTTAGCTACTGACATGAAAACATACATATTTAAAAATACTTTTTGTTTTTTGGCAAAGTAGAGCAATTAGTTTTTTGGATGTTCTTAGAAATCACAATTGAGAAACCAATTACAAAGAAATGTTCTTTACTCCACTTTTTTTGGATATGACACTTTCTATTTGTTCCTGAACAGGTTTTTCAAGAAGAAACTCTGCCCGTTCTGTAGGCAGGTGGCTCCCTGCTCTGCTGTTTCAGACCTTCAATCACTAGTGACATGCCTGCAATCCACAAAGTCCTGGGTGTCTCTTTTAGCTATCATCATCTAAAACACATCTAAAAGGGTTTTTTTAGTGCTTGAAAGCATTAGGTTTCATTTTTTGCATTCCACAAGGTAAGTGGAAAAGTTGATCCACAATGACATGAAGGGCTCAATTCTGCATGAACTTTTTGTTTTTCTACCAGAAATAATCCTTTCTTTCTTTCTTTGTAAGGCTCAAGTTCATCTAAAAATTGTTGACTCTTTCCTAGAGACACACAGCCCAGCAAAACTAAGCCCAAGTCACTGAAATTGACATCCACCAGCAAAAGTATGGCTAATTTAATACTAGAGACACATTCACAGAATGACTCAACTTGCTAAGTAGCAAAATATAGAGATAATGTACTGAGATCAAGAAGAGTCAATCATCAACCACTCCGATTATTTTTAAATAGACTTACTATACTTTTAAAGGAGTATTATTTTAATAAAACAATCCACAAATAAATACAAAACAAAAGGGCAAATGTAGAGACATTGCAAGCAAGCATGCATACCAAAAAGGTAAGTGCAAATTAGATTTGAATATTCATGAGTCACAAATCATTGACAGTTTGAAATAATGCAAAACAGCTTTATAAATGAGGTTAAGGTAAGGGACATCAAAGAAATGCATAGCTAAATCAATAGCAATTTGATTGTGCATATACTTGTAAGTTGCAGTTACAATTTTTGTGACATGGGAGAAAAAATACTGTGTATCTGATGAAGAAAGAAGATACATAAATATTCCTTTTGTATGTTATATTTTTCCAATTCATCAGGTACTTGGCGACCAGCCAGGTAGAAAGTTGTTGGACATCTTCATCCCCACCCCCACCTCTCCAAGACATAGTTTCCTTTTCAGAATCAGTTTCAGACTATGCCTGAAGTGCCCTTGTTCTGCTAAACAGAATTAGATTTACAATTCCTACAGAGTTGGTTTCTAAAATAAAGGTTATCATCTAGCATACATGACTAGAGAATGGCTCAACTTAAACCTTCGTGACA
Organism: Oryx dammah; assembly: GCF_014754425.2. Classification (NCBI taxonomy): domain Eukaryota; kingdom Metazoa; phylum Chordata; class Mammalia; order Artiodactyla; family Bovidae; genus Oryx; species Oryx dammah. The sequence continues at coordinate 69,649,889 of NW_024070210.1, read as the reverse complement.
AAATCCTTTGCATTAGAGACCATATAGTTTTAACAAATATTTTCTCTATTTTGATGGAAGTAGATGAATTCAAGGGCTTCCCAGGTGATGCTGGTGGTAAAGAATCCGCCCGCTAATGCAGGTGCTATAAGATGTGGGCTTGATCCCTGTGTCAGGAAGATCATCTGGAGGAGGGCATGGCAACCCACTCCAATATTCTTGCCTGGAGAATCCCATGGACAGACGATCCCAGTGGGCTACAGTCTATAGTGTCACAAAGAGTCAGGCACAACTGAAGCGATGTAGCTTGCACACAAGTGGGAAGATGGGAACAATTTGGAAGACTATTTTGAAATAATTTGAGATGTAAAATATAGGCAACCTTGTAATTTAAATGAATATGTTTTTATTTTGTTCAGCAATTAACTAGTTATTGATTTGTTATTAGTTCTTTCTGGGATGTGTGTGTGTATGTATACAAGTGCATGCTATGTGAAGAAATAGTTAGAATGGTAGGACTTACAAATTAAAGAATTGTTTAGGGCCTGCCTTAAAGTACAAATGTTTCCGATTCATTTTTCGCTGAAGCTTCTATTGGGGTTACTAGCTGTAAGTTATGAAGTATTTCTAGGATGCTCTCTTCTGCCAGCCTCTTTATTGTGTTCTGTCTGCTTTCTAGGATGATTGATGAAGTTGGTGACATCATGTGAAAATCATGGCACACAATAGCACTAATTTTGGAAGAGGCTGGGGGATTGTGGTCTGTTTAGAAAATCAATCTGTATCTTCTTGCTGGGCCATGCTTTCAGGCAGACATCTAGACTGTAGAGGTAAAATCCAGATGTGGAATAATTAGAAAGAGAGAATTTTGCATTGTCTCCAATTCCCCGCTCTATTAGGAAAGAAGGTAAGACAACTTCCATGCTATTAATAATCAAGAGTATCCATAGCTTCCAAAAGCAATGGCCTTGAGAATTTGTAAGGTCTTTACATGAAGTCTGCAAATCATCATTTGTCAGTTTTGATTCAGCTCAAGCTTAACATTATATTTGCAAACAATACTGTTATTTTGGTTCTATAGCTAAAAGTTTCTCTCAAAAGTTATTAGCTCATTTGACCTTAACAAACAAGTATCTCTATTACTCCTTTCAGCAAACGGTTGTCATGTTTTATTATGAGGCTATTTAAATTATTTACATCTCTTTTAAATAGTTTAGGTACAATATTCAATGATTTCTAGTAGCAGGGGTCTATATAGAAAAATTTATTATTCTTCTATGCTAGTTCCGTATATTTACATCCTCAAAATAATTCCAACATTATTTTAGTTCCATTAGGTTAAGTTACTAAACTTTCTTGACAAGGAGGACAATCTACAGCACATATATTTGATTATTTTGATTAAGTTCTTCTTCATATATGTGTATATTTAAATATACAACATAAAATATACATAGCACTATATATACACACACATATATATAAAACAATAACTTAATCTCTAAGTTAAAACATAAGACGCTGGACTAGCAAAGGAATCTAGACTTTTTGTTCTCCTTCACAATCTATGGGATGAAAAGAAAGTCATTTGGGTTTTTATTTTCTTGCCTTTTTAAACTAGGGGAGATAATATATCAAACTTTGATTTCAACAGCAGGAAAGTGCCTGAATAGCCTGTGCCATCACTGAGATGAATTTCTTTAACCATCTCCCTTGTCTAGGATCAAGAAGTTAGAGGGCCTGGGAGCTGTCATTTCTGGTAATTCAATATCAAAATGGAGGAAAGATAGAATAAAATAAAAGACTTAGCATTGATTCTGAATTACTTAACGCTGTCTTACTGAATTCCAATGAAGTCTTATCATGGAAAAGAAACAGTCTCTCTCTATCCTAAATGTCACTTTGGGAAACTCTTGGACCTCATGCTCATTTTGCTATGTAAATAGAATTAATTTTATCTTGAAAGAGCAGAGGAGTGGCAGTTAAGCGACTTCTATTTCCTATGCTGCCACTAAGTACTGCTGCTATCAACTCGTATAGGGTACTTCAAATTCTTTGGATCTCTGTTTCCTCATTTATAAAGGAAGAGATGGGTCTAGAAGCAGCAATTTTCAAACTATGCCTCTGAATCCCTAGGGCTGTGAAAAATCAGCAAGTCTTAATGCAAGAGGGAAGAAGAGCTGGTGGAACTCAGGACAAAGACCAGTATTTTCTTCCTCATCTCTATATATGCTACTGCTGCTGCTAAGTCACTTCAATCGTGTCCGACTCTGTGTGACCCCATAGACGGCAGTCCACCAGGCTCCCCCATCCCTGGGATTCTCCAGGCAAGAACACTGGAGTGGGTTGCCATTTCCTTCTCCAATGCATGAAAGTGAAAAGTGAAAGTGAAGTCACTCAGTCGTGTCTGACTCTTCACGACCCCATGGACTGCAGCTTACCAGGCTCCTCCATCTGTGGGATTCTCCAGGCAAGAGTACTGGAGTGGGGTGCCATTGCCGTCTCTGCATCGCTATATATAGACCTTAGCAAAATTTAATTTGAGAAAAGGAAAATGACTTAAAAAGTCTGAAAACACTGAATTTAAAAAGTTATGATTGCTAAGATTTCTTATGGTTTAATTTTGATGTGCTACCAATTTGTTTCAAAACTAGTCCAGTGAATATTGAGGTGGCAAGAATTGTCATGTTCATGACTTCTTTTAAATACAGTTATATATATATATATATACATATACACCAACCTAAAACTAAAACTAAAACTAAAACTAAAAGCTGTATCTTGCTGAATGTAGGATCTTAGTTCTCCAACCAGAGATCGAACCCATCCTCATCGTCCCACCCCTGCGTTGGAAGCACAGAGTCCTAACCAGTGGATTGACAGGAAAGTTGGCTGGTCTTGAGTTTTCAGAATACAGGGACTGGATATTAACTGTTTGGATTCTCAGTCCAGAACTAGTTCTGGGATTTGAAATACTCAGAATGAATATTCTTCAGAAAAGTGATGTGAAGTAAATTTACAACAAATTATCTATATAATTACAGTGAAGTAATTATCTTTCAAGATCTTCATAAAAAATGATAGTGGTCCTCTTTTAGACATCTATATTCAACCATTCAACTCAATGCAACAAATATTGTGCTGATTGTGTGGTATTGTACATTTAAAGAGGTGTCATGCATGAAGCTCATCTAGGGATCAGAGGAGTTAATAAGACCTACAACCTTCATAATTAAAATGTGAGACAGTACATGATTAATGCTGTAATATGAGCATGACCAAAGTGCTTTGGAAACTCTAATGGAAGGGTTGCATACAGAACCTGTACTTTGACTTGGAAGAGCAATAGGTTTTCAGGCAAAAACCCAGAATGAGATGAGGGCAATGTAGAAAATCATATGCATGCCTAGTTGTGTCTGACTCTTTGTGATCCCTTGGACTTTAGCCTGCCAGGCTCCTCTGTCCATGGAATTTTCCAGCAAAAATACTGGAGTGGGTTGCATTTACTTCTCCAGGGGACCTTCCCAGCCCAGGGATTGAACCTCTATCTCCTGTGTCTCCTGCACTGGCAGGTGGATTCTTTACTACTGAGCCATCTGGGAGGTCCATAGAGAACTGTGGGTGAAAGGGATTTCCTGGTACATGAAGAAGACTGCATTAGATACAGAAATTGTATAGGTTTTGCAGTAGTTGGGGAGAAGTCTGGAAAATGAGGTAGAAGACTTACTTAAATACCATACTAAGGAGTTTGAATTATTTCCATGAAAATTAGAACTCACCAAAAGAGAAGCAGAAGAATTCTAGTTTACGAAGTTTTGTCTGCTATTACCATATAAAATGATTTGAAGGGTAAACTTTGAAGATGCAGAGAATAGTCCAAGCAAAAGAGAACTGGAGGATCCCAGGGACGGGGGAACCTGGTGGGCTGCCGTCTATGGGGTCGCACAGAGTCAGACACGACTGAAGTGACTTAGCAGCAGCAGCAGCAGCAGGAAAAGAAAGTAGCAAATAAAGTTGATAGTAAGATAAACTAGAGGATAACAAGTTCAACATACTTCTGAAATGTATTGAATAGAAGATATGTGACAAAGATTATTACCCAGGACTTCAATTCACTAATATTAAATTCAACACTTTTGATGCCTTCCAAATTATTTAAAATATTAACAAAATTAATAATTAGCAATATTCATGTTTATTTTTTTATGAGCTGGTAATGTTATTCCTAAATCTGTTGTCACACTTGTCATACTTGCCATTAGGTAATCAATCTATCAAGGGTCTTATTCACAATTTTAACAACTGATGCCTTAAATGTCTCATTTTCCTATTTTAGGGTTCAGACTTGGAATACTTCTTAATAACTTTAAATAAAATTCAAAAACACCCATGCTGATAACATATGTGAATTTAGAATGCTCTAATTTTAGTACAAAACCAAGTTATCATCTAATATTTTGCTTAAAATAAAAATAAACTATCTCTTATCAGTAAAATTCGACAAAATCTCTTCAATGCAAAATGAATGTCCCATCATAAATTGTAAAATGGTACCTCCAAGATGGGTGGTATTGACAGAAGATCCAAAGATAAGAATGTGCCCATGAGCCCAGGGGAGATGTTCTGGAAAAGAAACAGGGACATACTCGAAGTTACACGGTGCTGCTGAGTAATGACAAGATTGGATTCTGCTATGGACTGGTGGTGGACTGGGATGGAGTCCACTTAGGAATACAGGAGGAAAGGAGGTGGAAAATGAAAGGGCAGATGCCTCTAGGATGCTTTGGTCTCATACTACTATTCTCCAGCCCCTCTTCACAGAGGACCCTCAGGACCTACCTACCACACCCCTTCAGGACTCGCTCGTCTTCACTTCTTGAGCAAAGGCTGTGGGATGGCTAGGTAATTTGAGGGATCTTTTCCTTAATAATTTACTCAGAAGTGTAACCATCAGTCATCTAAACCCTGAAACCCTGATCTTGTCTTTGAATGAGGGATATTGTAATACAGTCAATGGTGTTGCTAAGAGTTGGACACGACTGAGCGAATTCACTTCACTTTTGAAAGTATCATTTATTACAAATGCAGAGCACTGGATAGATTTTAGTGTTATATGCAGATAGAAGCATTCTTACACTCCACAAAATTCTGACTTTTTTTTGGTAAGACACTACTGGTAAAGAAACTGCCTGCCAGTGCAGGATACATAAGAGATGTGGTTTGATCCCTGGGTCTGGAAGATGCCCTGGAGAAGGGCATGGCAGCCCACTCCAGTATTCTTGCCTGGAGGATCCCATGGACAGAGGAGCCTAATGGGCTACAGTTCATAGGATCACAAAGAGTCAGACACAACTGAAGCAACTTAGCACACACACACTTGACTGAATAAAAATCAACTGGTCAAAATTGCTTCTGAGTTTCAATTGTCTCAAATGTTTTATTGTATTTTTCTAAACAAATAGGCAATATTCAAAATCCTAATGAAGCATTTATACTATTCTAAAAGAGAGAGAAAAGCAAGGGGCTAGTTAACAAAAAATTCAGGATAATGTTATCTATGGAAGAGAGTGGGAAGAAGAATATACATGTCTATTTATTTACATATTTATGTGTCTTACATGTATGCTATAAATCTATTGTTTAATTCATTTGATCTTTGATAAATTACTTACAGGAGAGAACTATAAAATGTGGTACAAATAATAATAATGATACCATAATTTTCAACTATTAAGGCTGTGGAATTAAGCAACTGACTGTTTCTCAGTGTTCTGAATTTTCTGTTTCAATCTATTAAATAAATAGCAACGGTCCCCAATCTTTTTGGCACCTGGGACCAGTTTTGTGGAAGACAAGTTTTTCCACTGTCTGGGGCAGGGAGGGATCACTTGGGGATGATTCAAGTGCATTACATTTATAGTGTACTTTATCTCTATTGTTATTATATCAACTCCACCTCAGATCATCAGACATTAGATCCTGGAGGGTAGGGGCCTCTGAAATAGGGCAGTAAGTACTATGGGGAAAAGGAAAACATAAAATCAAAAAAGACAGAGGTATGGTGCAGAGGAATTTCTACCCTCCCAGAGAATTCTTGCTTGAATAGGACTGGTGGTGTGAACAGCCTGTATAAGACACAGCAAGAGACTACCCACAACTGGTGGTAAGGTGTGTGTGTTGTCCCTTCCTCGAGTTCAAATCAAAGTGTAAGAATTCAGCCACATGATATCAATCAATTATCTTCATTTTCAAGATAATCACTGCTGCATTATTTCCTTTCAAAATTTTAGATTAGTATTTATTGGTTTATCAATACTAGTGTAAGACTGAAAATGGAGAGCTGATATCATTCTTGAAAATGCTCACCTGAGTTATCAGTGGTCTGTTTCCTGAGGAATCCACCTCAGTCATTACTCTGTGTTTGTGTCTATTCTTCCTGTTCAAACAATATTTGCTCTGAATAGTTGAAAAATGTCCTAGGCTTTATTATGAAGTGGGATCTTCATTTAGGCAGAATTGAAAGTAAACTCTATGCCCTGGGAACATTCATGACTTTTGGTCTCTTTAACCTGAACTGGAGCTGAATCAGTAGCCTAAAGGTGAAAGCCTCTAAATCCTTTTATTACCCCAAACCCTATAATCTTTTTGTTTTAACCAAGTATACACAAGAAAGGTAGCAGAACTTCCCAGTTAACAAGTCAAGAAATCTCTACCTCAGATAAGAATCCAGCACTTTGGTTTACTCTCGGCACAAAATATTTAAAATCTAAAGAGGCCCTTTGGTGGGTGTGTGGGTTGAGGGTGGGAGGGGTTTGTTTATTTTGATGACCAGATATATTCTTTTGTTTTGTAAAAGCCACATGCCCATTTTGTCTTCTTAGGAAATTTCTGTTTCTAGCACCCTATCATTATTTGCTATCAAACTTCATATCTTTTGTTTGAAGCATTTAAAAATAAAAGTAGTTGTTTAATTAATTTTCTCTTGAGCTTAATTTAGCAATTATCAAATCAGGTTTGTCAATACAATGACTGAATCTTATGTGACCCAGACATTAACATTTTAAAAATCCTCTGTAGCCTTTTTCTATTACTTCAAGTTATAGTAGCTACAAACCAAACCTTGATGGGGTCAATAAGAAACAAAATGTACTCTCCTCTGTCATTTCAAAGTCATCTATTAAAGTAACTCAGATATAACATTTGACTACATTGGAATACAAATAGAATAGAATAATGAGGCTTATGTTTAGAAATGCAAAGAGCATTTTGGAAAGTATTTTAGGAAGAATTAATCTAATTCTAACTATTAATATTCTTTCAAAATTTGATTTTCATTCTTGTACATGTGGATGCCACAAAAATGCTATTTAAGGTTTATCTTTCTTTTCCCCTTTCTCATTCTCATGCTGATATTTCCTGCTGTAATCTGAAACACTTTAGAGGATAATTTTTTTTCTCAGACATATGAAGCTGATATGAATATCAAAATGATATAGCGGAACCAGGAAGAATAACATTTGAAATCATAGTAGGTTAGGTGAACTCATATTTAACTAGGTTCTTGGTAAGTATGCAGTGTATTATTAATGACTGCTTATTTCCTCAGGAACCATGTTTGTTTTTGGCAAATTAATTTTATGCTGTGATGTGGAATAATACTTAGCTTTCTGTAACTGTTGAAAAGGCACTAGCAATATTATATCATATGTTATGTTTAATAGTCATTGCTAAGTCTACCCAGAAATATGTAAGATGGTTAAATAATAGCATTCATTTTTGCTTTCACTATTCTTTAAGCTTCCTAACACTAGAAAATACCAATGAAAGCTTAAACATTGTTATATATGACCGGAACTCAAAGTTATTTTTTGCCATCATTTTAAGGAATACTGTGCATCTTATTTATCTTGATATCCTATGTACAGAAAGTGACATCTACTGGAGAAAGCAGAACTGAATATTTACTTTCCAAACTACTTCCCTGCCAAACTTCCAGACAAACTGCACTGTCCTCAAGATTATCCCAAACTTTGAAAGCAAAGAAAGATTTTATTTAGTTCAATATAGAGTCTGGGTTGTTCTGGGTATCATTTTTTCAAACATGCCCTTTGGGAAAAAAGTGGTTATGAGGGTCACACAAAATATCTCATAAGCAATGTGATTGGAAGAGTCTGGAAAACACAATTTTAGCACATTACCTTAAGGGTAAAACTGAAGTTCTAAATAACCATAAGCCATTAAGTGGCAGATTTAAACAGAATTCCTTTGTAACAAATAGCTTGAAAACATGTTTGGAAAATATGTAACTTCTTTAAATGGTCTGGGAACAGGAGTTGTAAAACATAGTATGGGATTAGACTATATAATTTCTCTCTCATGAAAAGGCATCCCCATAATACTTTGAAGCCTAACCATTTTATTTATTCATCTTGGAAAGATGTGTGTCCAACTCCATGATCGAATATCAAATCTCTGTTCTTAAGGCGTTACGGGATTCTTCCCAGATGTTTTTCATCTTGGTCAAAATTAATGGCATCAGCTTCTTTCTTGTGACAATAATTCTCAATCTTTAAGTAATCACTCTTTCTTAAGGACAAAAGCCTTTCTTAATGCAAGCTACTCTGATAGCCATTTTCAAGATGGAGAAAGTGAGACACAGCTATATTTGATAAGTTTGCAAATATCATAAGAATATGTCTAAGGCCTGTCTCTTGGGTTCTAGATTATTGCCTCTTTGATATTACCAAGGCTGCTTCCATATTTAAATTCTGCTCTCTTATTCTCTGTGGTTTGATATCAGATTTTCTATTTCTAACTGTTGTTATCACCTAAAATATTTTTGATTTTTGTTTTTGTAACAATGCTCTTGCACTCCCTCTGCTGGCCTTGCTAATTAGCAAAGCCAGTGGCCAAAGTGGTCCTGGTGTGTATCAGTGCTACCAAGCAGGTGACTGGTGAAAACATATGATTTTGTGTTGGAACCCAGTAAGAAAGTCATGTTGATTGGCTTTCATAGGCAATAAGGCAAAGAAAATTTATTTGTAGATGGTGAAAACAAAAAGCATAATTATTTATATATTTTAAAGAAAGAATTTAATGGAATGAACAAATTCACAAATCTTAAAAATCTGCCGTCCTTTTCAAAACAATAAAACCAGTTATCCATATTCTATTAAAATATATGTATATTTAGTAAAAGGCATTTTACTACAACGTGTATCAGTTTTGAATCTCTGTTTTCACTCTGGAGGGTTAAATGAAAGGTTGCCTGGCTTTGTTGGTCAGACTCTGGACCCCAATTAGATATGTAGCTGTCCAGTGGATCAGCGTCCCACTTCTTAGAGTTCCATTATGGAGTTACAAAGAGAATGACAGCACTTGGCAAATCCCAGGCCTAATCATAGCATAGAGAAGTGACTTTTGGAAGGTACATTACCAAGCAATTAGGACCCATTTAATAAATTACCCCTTATAGAACACTTTGAACCCTAGTGGTCTGAAGAGGTTAATGCACCTCCCACAACTGAGTGCTACTCACTTTCCACGGGTAACTTCAAGGCCATGGTTAATCCAAACCTTCTTCTCATCAATGGCCTCTTACTCTTGAGTCACTTCTGTAGCCTGGCATCAGTAAGGCCACACACTTGCATTTCGCCTGTGCATTTCACACACATCATTTTCTTCCAGCTGAATCCATTGGGCGGAGTATTCACAAGGCCAAATGACTTTGTGCTGCCTGTTAACTTCCTTTGGCTTTCATGCTTCTTATTTGCAGTCTTTCTGTTTTTCTTATTTATAGAGTCTTAACTTCTGGGTTTAGTTTAAATGTTACGTCTGATGTAATATAGTTTCCTCTAAAATTGTTGAGTAGCAACCACATTTTAAATGAATCCAATACACAAAATTAGGTTTCAGGATATTATTAAATTTGGAAAAAACCCACAGTAGATATGTATTTGTACACTGGAATCTTAACATGGTTAGATACTAAAAAACATTTAAAATGTAACTGTAAGGGAGAAAAAGCTTAGTTTGATGCTAGAATATAATTAGACTCATTGGATTTTAATTTTTAAAATAAATTCAACTTGAGTTTTGGGGTTGAAAATGCTGATGAAACACTGAGTACTTTTATGTAAAAAGATAGCCAAGGGATGGAATTGGAATAGCTAGAAATAGAAAATTCCATGTTCATAATGGCTGACTTTGCTTTAACATATCACTGGTTTGCTGAATGACATGCCTGTAAATCATGATCAAAATCATCATGCTTCCTAACACATTTATTGAATATTTACTCTATCCAAGGCTCTCCTGAAAGCTACAGGACATGAATAAGCCATGACCTATGACTTTAAGAAGCTGATGATTGTATTGTAGAGCTCAGGTGTAGGTATGTGGAAAAAGAACCATAGTGAGTAGAAGATTACAATACACACCAAGATTGTGTGCGTCTGGGAGTGTCTAAGGGAAGTCAAAGAATGAAGAGGAGTCTCTATTCAGAAAGGCCTGATGGAGAATGTGGAGTTTGCTCAAGCTTATGGTAGGAAAGCTATCACAGGAAATGGCTAGAATAGATTTTGGAATCATACAGACAGTATCTTGGTTCATCTTCAAAATCAGAACAATCTTTGAAACTAGTGGGTTTTAACCAAAGCTGGCTTTATAGGAGGAGTATAATGTATGTTCTACTGTTTTAAAACAGTTAGCGTGAGTGTGTGTGTGTGTGTTTGTATGATTGAGCCCATTTATAGTAAAGCTACACTTGTTAAAAACAAAGTACCCATGTAGATTAACAAAATAGCATGTAGAAGTGATCTCAGTTGAAAATAGAAAAATGAAATTCAGTAAACTCTGTGTCAGCCTTTCAGAAAAATAAAATGAAATGCTCCAATGTTGAGAAGTAATTAAGGTTGCCTATAGTTGTTATGTCTGTGAATGTATTTTGTAGGCTAAGTTTGGGAGGCAGCTTTTCAACATGAGAGCAAACATTTTTTTGAATATTCTACTTTGCTTTACCTTTACTGTTGTTTAGTTGCTAAGTTGTGTCTAACTCTTTTGTGACCCCCATGGGCTGTAGTCCACCAGGCTCCTTTCTTCATGGGATCTCAAAGGCAAGAATACTCGAGTGGGTTGCCATTTCCTTCTCCAGGGGATCTTCCTGACCCAGGAATCAAATCCTTGTTTCCTGCATTGGCGGGTGGCTTCTTTACCATTGAGCCACCAAAGAAACCCTTACATTGATTATATACAGAAAAAAGAAATAAGAGAAAACACATTTTCAGTCAAATACTGTAATATAATATGGAAAGCATTGACTGTTGTCAATCTGATAATTAGGATGTATTTTCAAGTTGTTTTTTTTAAGCCAACATAACTCTAAAATGACAGAAATCCTTTTCCAGGATATTTAGTGATTCACTGAACGAGTCATACCTTTTGAAAAGTCTCTGCTTCTTTTATTGTAATTTGGAAGTTTTCCATATTATAGACTGTGTTTTCTTACATGCCCATAAGAGACAAGGACTATGTAAATCTAGGTTCCATGTGAATCTATACAACTATTGTAACATGAGTTTATATGGCCTGAAATTCTCTTATATTTGCTCTGAATAACTTGATTCTTATCCAAATGTTTAAAAAGTTGTCCAGAGATGAGACACGGTCTCTACCACGTTATAATTGCAAAGGTTTTTGGAGAGACCTGAGGATTGTGTCACACACTAGATGTGGTACCCCATTGGGTATGCCTTTCCTTGTTGTGTCTTGAAAGCTACCTCTCCTTCCACAGCAGAGTTGCAAATGAGAAGTGAACTACTATATTTTGTGGTAAATAAACATTTGAAAAACCAGAGCCCAGCTCTTAGGTGTGTTGGTGCGATTATAATGTTTTCCATTTGTACCTAGAAGCACCTTAATTTGATCATTTACTCCATAAGCAAAGCATTACCGTGTACATTATTCCCTCTTGTTTTTGCATCTTGCATTATTCACACTAACACCAAAGCAGATTTATTAATACCAGCCTGCAAATGGCTTTATTCCTCATACTCTGAGAATTTACATCCTGGAATAAACAACACTTATGGAGCAATAAATGTAGCACAAGTGGAAAAAATCACATTGTCTGTTGTATTTTTTCCTTCTGGCATTTTAAGTGCATTCAAATTATTGATCAGCAAAACTTACTGAATGACCACTGTGTTTGGGCACTGCATCCCAAGATACAGAACTCTAAGACGAGCTCTTGTCTTCAAAGAATGCAGAGACTAGCTGGAAAAGGAAAACACATGGGAAACACCAGCAAACGTAATAGTACTCTATAAGCACATAATAAATAGTATAGTGTAAGCTATTCATGGTGTAGACCCAAAAGTGAAGAAAGTCTCTCAGTCATGTCCGACTCTTTACAACCCCATGGACTATATAATCCATGGAATTCTCCAGGCCAGAATACTGGAGTGGATAGCCGTTCCCTTTTCCAGAGAATCTTCCCAACACAGGTCTCCCACATTATAGGCGGATTCTTTACCAGCTGAGTCATCAGGGAATCCCAGGAATACTGGAGTGGGTAGCCTATCCCTTCTCCAGGGGATCTTCCCAACCGGGGAATCAAACTGGTGTCCACTGCATTGCAGGTGGATTCTTTACCAGCTGAGTTACCAGGGGAAGCCCCTGATGTAGAAACACACCATCCAATATGCAACCAGGTGGGAGCTAATGGTAAAGAACCTGCCAGCCAATGCAGGGGATGTAAGACACACAGGTTTGATGCCCAGGTTGGGAAGATCTGGAATGGGAAATGGTAACCTGCTCCAGTATTCTTGCCTGGAAAACCCCATGGCCCGAGGAGCTTGGCAGGCTACAGTCCCTGGGGTCACAAAGCGCTGGACGTGACTGAGCGACTAGGCACACACACACCAGAGGAGGCAGGTCATGGAAGAAAAAGGAAAACTTTGAATGTAAAACTAGTTTGTGGGATATCCTTCCAATCTTATAAGGGGTGACAAGTTCTGAGTATTTAATCTACCAATAAACACAGATGCCAATTACTGAGTGCTTAGAATACAAAATTTACATATAGAAATTTTCATTTAAATGTTAGAACTAGCATATAATGCATATCTTATCATATTTATTTTCCAGAAGAAGAGGCTGAAGTTTGGGCTGGCTTAGTGAATGTCATAAAACCAGGAAAGAATTGACCTTAGTGGGTTTGACCTCAAATCTGTAGTAGAGGCAGATTACCAAGAAGTTTTACTCTTTTGGGTCCCACATGTATATGTATCCCTTCCATGGGATATGCTCAAGGAATGTGTTCCCATAGTCATGTGCTTTTGGAAAGTTTGCCAAATTAAGCTATTTTCATCATAATCAGTTAGGACTACTCTGTTCATTCTGACTTCCCCTCAGTCACACCCTCCTTCATGTGAGGTAGTTTTGGATCAACATTTTGGAGGATCCAGCTAAAGAGAGAGTTCAGTTGACTATACACTTGGTTTAGGTTTAGGGAGTTTCTATGTGTTTCACAGTTGCTTTTATGTGTAGTTAGGGTTTTTCTCACCCTCTCAGAGTAGGCATTGCTACCCTGAGTTCTCTTACTGTCCACTCCATCAGCTGCTGCTGAGTCCATTCTTTGAAGTTTACAGCAGCACTCTCCAATGGAAGCATAAGGTGGATCACATCTATAATCTTAAATTTTATATAGTCAGTTTAAAAAAAGAAAGCCAGGTGAAATTAATTTTTATCATATTTTATCTAATCCAATATATCTAAAATATTGTTTCAACATGTAATTAATATTTTTAAAATTATTCACGAGATATCTTACATTCCCTTTATCATACTATGTCTTCTAAATTCAGTGTATATTTTACAAGTAAAGCACTTTCAATTCACAATCACCATATTTCTTTTAATTTATTTATCATTGAGGTAATGGGTTTATACTATGATATAAATTTCATGGTACATTACATTTCTACTTCTTTGTACACGACAGCATGCTCATCACCAAAACGTCAGTTTCCATTCATTACTCTACAGATGATCTCCTTTACCCGTTTCATCCTCCTCACCTTCCCACTCCTTTCTCTCTGGTAACCAGTACCCTGTTCTCTGTATCTAGGTGTTTGCTCTTGTTTGACTTGGTTTGTTCATTTATTTTGATTTTTGTTTGTTTTTTTGCTTGCTTGGGTTTTATATTCTACATATAAGTGAAACCATATGATATGTGTCTTTCTCCTCCGGACTTATTTCACTTAGCGTAACACCCTCGTTTCATTTGCATCATCACAAGTGGTAAGAGTCCATTATTTTGTATGGCTGAGTACTACTTCTTTATATACGTGTGTATGTAGCACAGCTACTTTATCCATTCATCCATTGATGTGCACTTAGGTTGTTTCTATATCTTAGCTAACAATAACTTCATTTCAAATGCTCAAGAGCTATACTTATCTAGTGGTTGCAATCTCTGTGTGTTAGTCGCTCAGTCGTGTCCGACTCTTTGCGACCTCATGGACTGTATATAGCCTGGCAGGCTCCTTTGTCCATGGGATTCTCCAGGCAAGACTACTGGAGTGGGTTGCCATTTCCTTCTCCAAAAAGGCTGATGAAAGTGTGTAAAATCAAGATGATAACCGTACTTGGCAGCACAGTTGCAATAAAGCATCACTGAGATCTGAGGAAGTATTTTCTTCTTAGGAGTTCCTGCTTTGGACTGAGTTAGTTTCAGACAGTGAGTCACCCCAGTGTCCTAAATCCATCAACAGGAACACAGATCTCTAGATGTGTAAAATCACAAGTGGAGAGTTCAATTCTCATTGAAATCTAGTCAAAATGAAATATACTGCTTAATTAAGCAGCTTCTGCAATTATAAAATAAGGCACATTCATTTTTCTTTTTGATGTGAATCATGCAAAATCATGGTCTTCCCTGGTGACTCAGATGGTAAAGAATCTCCCTGCAGTTCAGGAGACCCAGGTTCAGTCTTTGGGTCGGGAATATCTTCTGGAGAAGGGAATGGAAACCCACTTCAGTATTCTTGCCTGGAGAATTTCATGGAAAGAGAAGCTTGGTGGTCTATAGTCCATGGGGTCACAAAGAGTCAGACATAACTGAGTGACTAAAACTTTCACTTTCATGCAAAATAGCATTTAAGAATTCCTATGTTTTTAGACACAAGTCAGTAACAGGACTCTGAGCAATGAGTATGACCATGTGGTCTCACCTGTTTTTACATCCTAATGTATAGGATTTTGTTTTAGCTCATTTTTGACATGATGGAGTCTAATGACCCCAGAAGATGAAACATGTCAAAACTGGCCTTGGCAGAGCAAAATGAACTAAAGCTTTCCTAAACTGCTACTAATAAAAAACAGTATCTGATAATCATACTATAGGAAAGAAAGAACTTTCTTGCTTTTCAATTAAAAAAAGAAGTATGCAGCCCAAAAGTAGTGTCTTAGAGATGTCAGACAGTTAATGAATAGAACCATGATGTAATTTTTCTGAGTTTTGTGATGTTCGTGGTACTTAGTGGCCTTCAGTCTTTGTAATTTGTCATAATTTATTTCTTATCCTATGGAAAGATTCATTTTTGAGGACCTAAGATAGCATTGGCAATTTTTCCTTGCATATATTAATAGTTTCCCAAATTGTATATGTATGAGGTGTTATCAGACGTGAAGTCATCCTTGAACTGTACTGTATAGCTTCACAGGCATTATTGTGGGTTCTGGGGAAGCATACACAGACTATGTAAAGTCACAAAACCTTAAAGAATTCGTCATTGGTTCTTGTAACTTCCCTTTGTGAAACAGTGGGTCAGTGAGCTCTCCATTATGCAGCTAGAAAAAGTAGAGCCCAGATGGATACTACAGCCGGTATCCCAAATTCCACAACTGAGGCTGATGATCGTGTTCACCTCATCACTGTTAGGTAGTTAGAATAGGAAACAGGAGTCCAGAACGGCGGTGGCTAAAAGATAAGGAAGAAAAAAGACGCGAAAATAGAACAAAGGAAAGTCCGAGGACTGGAGTGAGACCTCAGATAGAACAAACAGCACTCCTGGCTAGCCCAATTTACATAGGCAGGCCCAGGGGGGAGGAAAAGACATATAAAAAGAGGAGCCAAAGGGTTCTCTCTCTCTCTCCCCACCCAGTGCTGGTGCACTCCCCCACTCTCTTCTCTTTGCATCTTTGAGTTGGCATGCCCTCACGCCTGCAGGATGGATTTTCCTGCTATTTTCTAAATAAAATAGAGCTGTAACATGGAGCTGTAACACTGATTTGTCTAAGAACTATAATACGGTCTATTCAAGATCTGAAAGCTATAACACGGTCTAAGACCCAAGAGCTGTGATGCGTCGAGGGCTTTAATGTCCATCACTCCAAATCTTTGTTGTGATGAGACAGAACGGAGAGGCATACTCTCACCTGACATCATGAAGAGATTAGACTGCCTCCAACAATATAGCAATGCAGAGATAAGATGGTGACTAACAAGAAAGACATACGTACATACAGACAGACTGAGTGAAGGAGGGTGGGAAGAGGTGAAGAGGTGAAGGACATAAATGAACTTTTATTAAGGGCCTGACTCCATAACAAATAAAGAAGAACCTACGATGCATTCCATTCTTACTGCCTGATTTTATGACTTTGTCAGACCTGTCTGGGCTGCTCATGATCCAACAAGTAATGAGGGTAAAGAAAGAAGGCTCTGGAGTCATTCTCTAATTTCAGATATATCGTGAAAACAAAAACTTACCCATTATATCCAATGACACTGTAAATATTTTCCTTGAGAGTACAAATACTTCCTAATTTGATCCAGGTTTGTAAAGCAGTCCTTTTAAAACTCATTTAAGAAAGCATCTTAACTTAGATTTAGAAATGTGCGTCTTGCTGATCATTATTATGTGAAACAATAGTTTTGACTCATGTTTCTTGAATCTTTTTCATATGGATTGCTGAATTTAACATTGAACACTCACAAGATACAAAATGATTATTTAAGACTCCCAACTAGATTTCTTAGGAATCAGGAATACATGCCTTTCAGGGACATTTCATGATTATTTTTATATGCAGGGTCACACTATTTTTTGTGACTTTTATATCCAGAGACTGATCGGACTATTTGCTCAGTGTCGTCTTGAGTATGAAGGACCTCACGACAAACACTGTGAGTGGATGTTCCTAAAACTGAAAGAGTATCTTCCATGTGGTTTTATTCTGTATCTATACAAAGTAGATATGAAATATATCACCCTCTGCCCATTCTCTGCTTCTTAATGTGGTTTTCTTTGGAACACATCCTAAAATTGCATTTCCCATATTGTGGGCGAGGTGCTTTCAAATATTGTTTGATGACCTCATTACATCAAGTATCATCAAAGGCTCTCAGATCATGCTACTCTTTGAAATAGTAGAGAGAATTGGGCTCCACAGTGCAAACCATTTTGAATGACTGAACTTACAAACAGGTTCAGTTCAGTTCAGTTCAGTCGCTCAGTCGTGTCCGACTCTTTGCGACCCCATGAATCGCAGCATGCCAGGCCTCCCTATCCATCACCATCTCCCGGAGTTCACTCAGACTCACGTCCATCAAGTCCGTGATGCCATCCAGCCATCTCACCCTCGGTCATCCCCTTCTCCTCCTGCCCACAATCCCTTCGAGCATCAGAGTCTTTTCCAATGAGTCAACTCTTCGCATGAGGTGGCCAAAGTACTGGAGTTTCAGCTTTAGCATCATTCCTTCCAAAGAAATCCCAGGGCTGATCTCCTTCAGAATAGACTGGTTGGATCTCCTTGCAGTCCAAGGGACTCTCAAGAGTCTTCTCCAACACCACAGTTCAAACGCATCAATTCTTTGGTGCTCAGCCTTCTTCACAGTCCAACTCTCACATCCATACTTGACTACTGGAAAAACCATAGCCTTAATTAGACGGACCTTAGTCGACAAAGTAGTGTCTCTGCTTTTGAATATACTATCTAGGTTGGTCATAACTTTTCTTCCAAGGAGTAAGCATCTTTCATTTTCGTGGCTGCAGTCACCATCTGCAGTGATTTTGAAGCCTCCCCAAATAAAGTCTGACACTGTTTCTACTGTTTCCCCATCTATTTCCCATGAAGTGATGGGACCAGATGCCATGATCTTCGTTTTCTGAATGTTGAGCTTTAAGCCAACTTTTTCACTCTCCTCTTTCACTTTCATCAAAAGGCTTTTAGCTCCTCTTCACTTTCTGCCAAAAGGATGGTGTCATCTGCATATCTGAGGTTATTGATATTTCTCCTGGCAATCTTGATTCCAGCTTGTATTTCTTCCAGTCCAGCGTTTCTCATGATGTACTCTGTATATACAAACAGGTAAGAAGTGTTTAAATATGAGAAATTTGCAATTCGTGGATGCTTGGATCTGTAATAGGGAAGAACCTTTGTATTCTATTACAAGTTAATCACTAAAAGAATGTTGCCTGTAAATTTAAATTAGACATAATGGCCCATCTCTGGGAATCTCGCCTCCTAGGTAATAAGCATTAAGCTAAAAAAACCATTGTTTAGCTCACAGGAAACAGCTTGACCAGGCCCACATGTGAATGACTGAAGGAAGGAAGAAATTGACACATCCCGTCTGGAGTCTGGCTGGAACCAGGTCTTTACCCTCTCTGCTTTTGGCATAAAATAAGCCTGAATTCTAACTTGGAGAAGATAGTTCTTTGGGACACTTAATTCACCATCTTCTCAGTCTGCTGGCTTTCTAGATAAAGACAGTATTCTTTGCTCCAACAACTCTTTTCTCAGTTTATCTGCCTGTTGTGCCCTGAGCAGTATAAACTTGAACTTAGTAACAGATCCAGTCATTTTTGTTTCTTTGTAAGCTTCTGTTGCCTTCACTGTGAGGAGTCTATCCTATGTGGAGTGAAGATACAACCCAGACAGGAGAGTGCTATGCCTGCTTCCATTGAGGGTGTTATCCTCAAAGCATCTTTACAGACAGTGCCTGAGGCAGAAGTGGCCCCTGATGACTTCAGGTGTAATAAATATCCTCCAAAAATAATCACGCAGCCAGGCCAAAATATTAACCTTGACATCAATGTTATATATTTTCATAGCAGAGTGTATTTCTGACATTGCAATGGAATTTAAAGATGAAAATAATTTTCAAAAACCTCCCTGGTGGCGCTAGTGGTAAAGAACCCACTTGCCAGTGCAGAAGAGGAAAGAGACAGGAGTTATATCCTTGGGAGTTGGGAAGATGCCCTGGAGGAAAGGCATGGCAACCCACTTCTGTATCCTTGCCTAGAGAACCTATGGACAGAGAAGCCTGGCGGGTTACAGTCCATGGGTCACAAAGAGTTGGACACGACAGAAGCATCTTAGCACAGCATGGCACAAATAAACTGATTACAAAACAGAAATAGAGTCACGTTCATGACACTACAGAGTCACATAGAGAGTCACATAGAGAAATAGAGTCACATATAGAAAACAAACTTACGGTTACCAAGGGGGAGCCGGAGGGGATAAACTGGTAGATGGGGGTTCACATGTGCTAAGAGCCTATTATATGGCACAGAGACTTCTATTCCATACTCTGTAATGACCCATATGGGAAAAGAATCTAAAAAAAGAGTGGTTATGTGAATAAAACTGGTTCACTTTACTGTACGGCAGAAACTAACACAACATTGTAAATCAACTATACTCCAATAAAAATTAATTTTAAAAAATCCTATTGTACAAGCACAGTTTCTGGTAGAGTTCTTTTTGCTAACTTAGGGGCACCTCCACAAAATTATAATGAGTTTCATCAATTTGAACTCTCTGCATGGAAAAGTTTAATCCAGACATTCAAATGCCTTGATATCCAGGAGCATTATCCTGTAATAATTATTAATGATACTTGCAGTGCAAGAATTTGGGCTGATCTAGAGCAGTGAAAGTTGTCCAAAAGTCCAATTTCAGTGCAGTGAGCTGAAGTCATCCAAGACATCACTACTGTGGTATAGTTAGCTTCTTAAAGTTATTTGTTGCCAAGGAATATCCTGAGAAATTATATTCCAGTAACTTTTGTTTACTGACATCTGAAAGTGCTGGCATTGGAGAGTAATATGGATAGTTAAAAATTATGAGTACCTAGTTTTTCATAAAGATTTCAAATCATCGTCTTTCAATTCCAATACTTGTTGGAGGTTTGAACACTAGCTAAAAAGAATCATTTATTACTTATTTATATAAATGCCTTATGTGGAAATGTAAATATTTTCAATTTTTCATTGTCTATTTTGTACCAAGAATGGGAACTTTAAATAAGTTCAGCTAGAAATGATTACACTTTGTTACGTGACTATGGATTATTCACTGATTAAAGCTCTCTGCCCTGTAGTGCCTGATTCCCTTCTGTTCTGCATGCCTCAGAACTGCTCATTGCAACCCTGGCTTAGAGATGTTTTTCTTCCCCATTCCTGAGAGTTTTACAAGTAGTAGTATAATTATTGTACATAATAGTTATTTATTTAATGCATAAAATGGAGAGAGAGTCTTAAAAAGACCCATTAACTAGTATATATGATCATATTAACTACATAAACCATTCTTAAGAATATGCTAAATTAATTTGTAAGTTTACTGCCAGTTTTAGCTCCTGTTCAGTTCTCATGATTGTGTCTCCACCCTCCACCCTCAGTAGAAACTGAGGCCATACTGGCATAATAACCAGTAAATGGTTCTATGTATAAGGAAGAAAGAAATGAATTTGTTAGCACATGACTTCTTGGCATGTTGCTAAACTTTCATTTTCATTTCTTGTCAAAATTGCCAAATAATCAGTTCAAATTCTCTTAATTTTGACTTGACTGTCTAACAATTATGAGCATCTTTTGTGATCTGTGTATTGAAATATTAAAAAAATAAGCAGTACCAGCTACTTCCAAGTTAACAATCTTGTGTTTGCCTCTTATTTGTGATTGATGCTACCAGAGCTTAAACCAGACTCCCCTCCTTTGGAACTAGTTTACTGCTCTTTATTTTCTGTTTTGAAGAGAAGGGATTTAAGTGCAATGGGTTTGTTTGGACTTTAGAAAGAATTGATCTTATCAACCTTGGGGGGTCATTTGCTTTTGAACTCCAAGCATCAGATAAAGGTGGACCTCTTGATCAGATGATTTCAAGTCATGGTTGGGGACTCCCAGAAAGTAATTCATTTTTGCAAACTGGTGAGCATAAAACAATAATAGTTTGGGACCAAAGTTCATAGTTTATTTTAAAATGGTGGAATTCTGAAGACTTGATTTTAACTTAAAACATTTCTTTAATGATTTGTTCATTGTTAATGCTCAGAAAATATTACCCATTACAGTCAATCCTTTTTCTTCTTTACTCATCTTTTAGAATGATTTTGCTTGTTATGACTCAGATAGGAATTACTTTCCCATGAGCAAGTTATTATAGATTAATCTAAATTAAATCTTATTCCATTTAAATTTTTTCCACCTAAGATCTTCCGTTGGGTTTGTAGTTCTTTCTATTTTGGTGCTCACAGCTATTTACTTTCTCCATGAGAGAATTAATTTGGACATTTAATTTAGCACTGGTCCCAACCCTATTCCTACAGAACCCCACTGTCCCCAATTTAATGATGCTTTACTAATAGCTGCTTATTATTTATAGTTCATCAGTCAAACTGAGAATAATCCTAATGTGACAGAATCTTACCAATGTCTCTATTCATTTTTGTTTCCAATGGAAATCCTGGAAAATTGAAGAAGCTGCTTATAGCAATATATTAAATAGTCTTCATGGTGTGTTTTGGAGAGAAAATGGCATACTTGTGCCATTTTTATTTGCTTAGGATAAAATTTTGCTACTTGTGATGAAGTCCTAAAAATAAGTCCTCATCTGGTAGAAAGAAGAGGGGAGGATTGGAATATCCCATTTTGGAGAGCCTGGCCTATCTTCAGGCTTCTCTGGTGGTTCCAATGGTAAAGAATCTGCCTACAATGCGGGAGACCCAGGTTTGATCCCTGGGTCAGGGTCCATTTTCATTACCTTTGGGCTATCAAACTTTTCTTGCTTTAGTCATCTAAAGACCAACTTCCTTTTCACCTAAGTTTTTAAAAACTGGGAGTGAAACAGTAATTCAACTGTATGACACAGTGAGAATAACATAAAATAATAGATATAAATAAGTTTGGATAATTGAAATCACTAACATGCAATTTTTTTACAGGAAGATGACTTTGATAATCCACTCTTTGGAGGATATACATTTTAGGAAGCACTTCATAGTATTGAGTATTTTGCCTGCTTTTTGTGATATTAATGGCATATACGTACAATGAACTATGTGGTATGTGCATATTTCATTTGTAAAATAAGAATATCCTAAGGAAATATTTTATTGTACAATGTATTTCTTTTAATATTATATTTGAAGCTTCAGAGTGCAGAGTTCCAAGTCTTAGAGGGAGTTTTATAGCAAAGGTAGGACACGACTGAGCAACTAACACAACAGGAGCAGGCTCATCCAGGAAGTCTCAGGCATCCACTTATGCTCTGTAGGAACTGCTCCCTTAGTGACTCTCTGGCCCTTTAGTGTTTTCAATTTTCCGTCCTCCTCTAACTCGGTTGCCATGACCTTGCAATAAATACGGGCTTTTTCTATGTTGAAAACATGTTGACTTGATTCTCCTATTTGTAATATTTAAAATTTTGACTATATAATCTGAAACCACTGTTACTCATTCTTTTCTGCAATCTTTTTTCTGGTTTCTAGTATTCACCATTCTTAAGAAACAACTCTTGTGCAAATCCCCTATAACCTTTGTGGGTGGAGTGTGTGGAGGTAAGTATATGAAGCTGAGCTTTTGAGAAGCTGCCAGGAATGGTATGCTCATTAAGATTGGGCTGACAGTACTGAAAGTCACTGCCTCAGTGCTTCTGGGTGGAGCAAAGGTGGTCTATTAAGATGATAGTTAGGTGCAGCTGCTTGAAAAGAACCCAGATGCCACAAGACCTCCAGAGCCTGGAATTCTTTTAAGCAAGTACAGTTTAGAGATTCATATGTTCATGTACAGAAAACCATTAAGACCCTGAGTTGAGATATAAATTTCCTGATTCCATAGTCAACAATCCTCTATTAAGTGCTAATATCAATTGGAGGAGCTATAGATAAACTATTTCCCCTGTAAGTTCTAAGATAGAGTCCAAGAATGGGAAGTCATGACTCCAAGAGAAAAGGGAGGAAATAACAGTGACTCTAGGCTACATGAATTTACACTGCCACTGTCTTCCTATGCTTAGTGTAATAGAGGTAATTCCTTATCCCCCTCTTTGTGTGAATGAGAGAAACACCAAGTACAAGCTTTAAATTACTCAACAACATGAAATAACAATTCACTATACAACCTTTGCAACAAAAAAGCAGATTCTTTTGAGATTTTTGAGAAAATAAGACAGGAGTTGAGAGAATGTAAATCTTTATTAAAATAAAGGAATGAAATAAATTCTCAGTACTATGGATACTTATATAAAATACTGTAACATCAATGTTAGGAAAGGGTAACAAGGATGGTTAAAGAAACAGGAAAGTTTTACATATAGTGAAATTGGCCAGGAAAGACAGAGACATGAAAATTAGCTTGATGGAAATCGTTAGCTTTTTGAAGGCTCTAGTGAAATTTGCCAACTAATAGGAGAATAGGAGGTCACACTGTGAAATTAATAACCAGTAAATTTAGAACAAATAAAACAGAAATGCTTTTGCACAGCATTTAAGCAGCCTGTGGCACTAACAACCGCAGGAGGTCAGAGAGTTAAATGCTGTCGAACTGGAATTTAAAAGAGTAGAGTAACATTGTCACTCTTACCATCATCATTTGCAGTTGGACGATGATTCGGGTGACTTTACCCTTTGCTTTAGAATTTAATTATGATCGCACTTTGTGAAGAGCTAATAAGGATGTAAGACAAACAGCAAGAGTGAAAGTAGATAAGGGCCCCTCTCTATGAGCATACTGACATATTGAACATAAGACAAGTATTAGATGATACCAACAACTGCTGAGTTTCAAAATTTGTAGGTATGTGGGTAGTTCAAACCTTGAGAAGTTTTCATTTAAACTTCCCCTCTTCAGGTAGGACAACATGCAATAATGCTTGGGAAATTAGAATTCCTTTTAATTTACAGAATCTACTTGAAGAAAGAATTTTTTTTTTTATCATTCCACTCCCCCTAAATACAAATTTTAGTAACCTGTTGTCTTCTCTTGATCTGTTAACCCCAGATGGCACCCCACAAACAATATCTTTTGGCAAATACTGATGTGATGATGATGCTGTTATTGGTCCATGGTCCATTGTCTTCCATACCACAGGAGCAATAGCATCTCATAGGGACAAAAGATGTTCCACCTAAGATCATCAGTGCATCAAGCATTGTAGAAGCCAAGCCCTAGTCGCAGTTCTAAAAATGAGTCATTTTACAACAGTCTTAAATGTGACTTTCAGTTTTATTGCTAACCATAATCAATGCCTGGCCATTGATTACCACCGATCTTTTTATGCACAGAAGGAGACATAGGTGCCCAACCCCCTTACTTCTCTATCCCTAGCATATTATTGTTAGGTTGAGTTAATGTTCAGCTAGGAATTACTTGGTGTGATGGGGAAGTAAAAAGATAGGAACATTTAATTTTTCATTAATCTCTTCCTTGCCATAATTAGCAAAGGTGTAAATATTAATACCTTTGATCTAGATGTAAGTTGAAGCTATCATTCATAAACTCATTGCCACAAAGGCCACATTCTTCAAAAACAATGACACCTGACCACTCCACTCAGCATCTTAATTTGTTCATATTTTGGCTGCTAAGCATTATGCTTTTCTGTTCTTGTAATATAAAGAATCGAGCTCCATCAGTTTGTATTATTTTTCATTAACTTCAGAATTGTTAGGCTGAAATTGAACAATGTATTTTTTGGTTATTCTCATTCTCTTTTTCTCCCTTTTAAAATGTAGTTGGCTTTTTCCCTCCTCCCCTAAATAAATAACTTTTTATTTCAGTATTTTCATTGTAATCATGGTTATAATTGACAGCTTTAGGATACCAGGGGGCACAGTTGAGGTCTCTTTTTCTTTTCAAACACCCTTCTCAACCCACAGCAAGGGCTGTTTTCCTTTGTTTCTTTGCTGTCTGAGAAGAGGCAGAAGATCAGAGAGAGTTCTGGCGGTGGTAGAATATTACATTCCATTGTAACTAGTGGTTTACATAGACTGTGCAACCAAATAGCCCATAAATACAATTGAAAATGACTTTTCCTTTTCCTTTTCAAATCCAGCATTTTCATAAATCTGGAGGAAAATTTGTGGTTTTGAAAACCTGAGATATTTGTATCCACTTTTTAATTGTTGATATGATGTCAGACCACCATGCTGGATATTTTTAGTACCTATCCCCATGACTGATGGTGTGTGTAGAAATCAGAAGTAAGGGTATCACTCCTGGCAGAACTGGAGTGAATTAGAAATTCTGTTTTCAAGACATTTTAAAATATTCACTTTTTAACCTCCTTTTAAAGCTGCTTCTTGCTGTATTTTGCAAGGGTGGGGATTTCATGCATGATGCCTACACATGTGTACATAATACTCTCTACCTTTTGTCTTTAATATTCCTTGGTTTTTAATTATTAAAGATAAGTATTTGAATTATAAATATTCTAGTTATACAGGAATAGGCAAAGCAGGCATATACCCTCAGGCAAAATTCTTCCATTATCCATAATCCTTCTGCCTCCTGCCTCCATTTCTCTGCTTCCTATCTTTATGTTGCATCAAAAAAACACAGAGATATTCTTTTAAACTAACCTTCTCCTCCCCACTTAAACCATAGAAATCCCTTCTCAATATGTATAGAGGCCTCTTCCTTGAAGTGGGATGTCATACTTGTCCTAAATATAATAAAGTGCTATCTTCAAGGCATTTCTGCATCCCAAACACTCCGCAGAAACCTGCCGAGTCCTCCCATCTAACCAGTCTGAATGTCACAAATCATAGCCCAGAAACTGCTTTATAGTGAATCATTAACATTGTCAGGAATGACTTGGTAGAGGAAAAAAAAAGCTTTCCATTATTGAACTAGGGAGAATATACAAATGACAGCATTGTCATCCCCTTCCTATTGTTTTATAAAGCTCAGAACTGATTAGGAAGAGTTTATTACAGAGGAATACACACAGAGCTTGCGTTATGTTAGGTGTTTTCATACCTTTCTCCTTACATTTTTAGAGCTTGGTCATTTATTCTAAATGTTTTGTTTTTAACATTCTGCTTGCAGTTCTGAGTGAAATTTTATAGGATGAATATACCCAATGTATGGTACATATGTGTGCACGTTCAGTTGTGTTTGAGTCTTCGCAGCCCCACGGACTGTAGCCCACCAGGCTCTTCTGTCCATGGTATTTTCCATGCAAGAGTACTGGAGCTGGTTGCCATTCATACTCCAGAGGATCTTCCTGACCTGGGGCTTGAACCCACGTCTCTTGCTTCTCTTGGATTGGCACACAGATACTTTACCATTAGCACCACCTGGGAATAAAGGTGTTAAAATGGGGATATAGATGTATGCAAAATAGCTGACCGGAATATTTGTAGGTGAAAATCCATTCTGGGGGCCGCTAGTCTAGGATCTCTGTCCTCCAAGTTCTTTTGCTCAGCAGGGATGACTAAAAAGGACAGGATGCTGCACCAAGGATGAGTGAGAATGAGTTTGGATGCGTGTTCTCTGTCTTCTCTGAGCTTACATCCTCCAGCATTGGAACAGTTAATCGACAGTTGATTCCCTAATATTCCTTTGTCTACTTTACTTTATGTTGATGTGTATAGTGGATATGGTAGTGCACAATCAGATTCCCACTGGTATGAACGTACTCCTTCCCCAGGGGCCATGGCGTTCCTTGCCATTGTCTTACAGTTGAGTGCTCCTCCAAGAATTGCCCTGGCCAAAGGGAACTATCTTTCCCAAAGTTGCATTTCCCTTCCCAAGGTCTAGCCTGAATCCCATGACTAAACCATGGTTCAATTGAAGATATTTCTGATGGATCATCCTGAGCTCAGAACTCCTCATGGGATTGGCTGAGGTCTCAGTTGTGACTGTACTGCAATTCAACATTGCTCTCTGACAAATCCTTCCTCACACATATATCAAGAGCAGTCTCCAGTGAACCATTTGTATCCAAATCTCAAGCTCAGAGTCTGTTTTATAGGAAACTCAACCTATGACAGTTATAGTGGGGATGGTTCTAGGGGGTAGGCTCTAAAATGAGACTGTGGAGTTGAATTGTCTACTTGCTGGCTGGCTGGTGATTAAGGACACCATTGCCCCTTCTCTCAGAATCTACCCTCAACATCGCTCCTGGTTACCAAAACAATATCAAGGATTAAAATAAAGCAGGGGTGCAATTGTTAATACTTTCTCTGATCTTTAATTGTGATGGGATATCAGCAGATGAGAATGCACTGCAAAGTATAATACTGCAGATGTTTGAGAGTTTAGGGGTAAATAGTAATTAAAAGACTATAGAACTACAGAGCTGTTGCTGCAGCTATCCAGCCACTGAAAAAGACATGAAAGATTGAAGACGATTAATCACCAAATTAAGGTAAAGTTATAAGGCCCCCTTGGCAGTGTATAAACAGATACCCATCTCCTGTAGCTAGAAAGTAAAATGTCTAAGGCTCTGACTTAAGACTTACTAGTGAAAGTAGATTATCTTCAGAGAAGGTTGAAATTTTGATTCCAAGTTATCTTTGACAAGATTTGGGCCAGGGCTGGGTCACTGGGCTAATAAGCTTCAAAGTCTTGAATCTCTAGATTCAAGAATCTGCCTGCAATGCAGGAGACACAGGTTCTATCCCTGGTTTGGGAAGATCCCCTGGAGCGGGAATGGCTACCCACTCCAATATTCTTGCCTGGAGAATTCTGTGGACAGCAGAGCCTGGTGCGATACAGTCCATAGGGTTGCAAAGAGTTGGATACGACTAAGTGACTAATACTTTTTTCCTTTTTCCTTTCACTCTGTCAGAGACTCTAAGGGAAGGAGCAAATATATT
This sequence comes from Oryx dammah, assembly GCF_014754425.2. Lineage (NCBI taxonomy): Eukaryota > Metazoa > Chordata > Mammalia > Artiodactyla > Bovidae > Oryx > Oryx dammah. The sequence goes on along the minus strand of NW_024070210.1, from coordinate 69,621,793 downwards.
ACTTTAAAGTTTAAAGAAAGTGATAGCCCACACCAAATGAAGCAGAAAGCACCATGGTGCTGGTAAAAGAAGGGATCTCTGGGACCTGCCCCCACCCCCCAGAGAAGTGGGAATCCTATAGTGGATTTACATAAGGCCCAAATCACCACCTGAGTGTGTTCTATGGGATGGCCTGGATGAAACTGTTTACCAAAATAAGGAATGGATTGGTGAGCAGGACAGGAGGACCACTGAAATGCTCAGTGTATGTCCACTGTATATCAGGGCTCATGCATGGCAGGAGACGCTATTATCGAAACAGTTTCCTGCCAGGCTCCTCTGTCCATGGAATTTTCCAGGCAAGAATACTGGAGTGGGTTGTCATTTCCTTCTCCAGGGGATCTTTCCACCCCAGGGATCGAACCTGGGTCTCCTGCATTGCAGGCAGATTCTTGACCAACTGAGTTACGCGGGAAGGCCAGTAGGGATGATAAGATACAGAAATCCTAGAGGCCAGGTGGTGGCATTTTATTATTAGCAGCAAGGAATGCACAATTTTCATAATGAGTGGCAGGGTTGGAATACCTCACCCACAGAGAGCTAGAGATGGTTGACAGAACCTGGATCACTGAGAGCAAGATAGAAGGGGAGTTGACAAGGGCATTACTAAATCTATAAAAGCAAATGAATTCAGGGATGGATGATTATAAAGCTGAAAACAACTCACCTAATAATAAGGTATGATTACTTTTCTTTTCTAGTTTCTGTACCTGAGTCAGCTTATAGACCCAAAATTCTTGACAGAGGACCCCACCACTCATAAACAGTACATATAGTTCTCTTAGTCTTTTCCAAAGGGGACTTCTGACTCATTTTCTTGGGTAGCTGTTCACTGAGGAAGGGGAATACCCAAATATTTTTAGAGCTGGTGACATACATACAAATACCATACTGGACTAGTGAAAAGTGCTAGAGTAAGAATATATATGGACTCACTGACAGTGGAAATATGCTTGGATGTTTGGTTAAGATCCTGGAAAGAGAAAGATTGGAAAGGTGGCTTCAGTAAGTTTTGGGGAAGAGGCATTTATATGCACATATGCATATGGTCACAGAGTGTGAAGACTTTTGTATCACATGCTGATACTCACCAGAGAGCATCATGATGGAAAATGCACTGAATGACCAAATAGGTGGAATAATGAGCAAGGGGACATCAGTTAGCCTCAGTCATTAACTGCCCAAGTGTTGGCACAATGTACATATGAACAGAATAACCATGGTGACCAGGATGGGAGCTATGCGTGAGCCCAGGAACTTGAAATCTCACTCACCAAGGCTGATATAGCAACAACTACTGCCAAATGTGAAATCCGCAAGCAGCAGAGACCAATATTAAGACCTCAATATAGCACCATTTCTTGAGAGGATCACCAGCCACTTGTCAGCAAATTGATTGCAATGGATTCCTTTGACCCTAGAAGGGCAACAATTTATCTTATTAGAATAAATAATGTTCCAGATTTGGATATGCCTTTTTTTTCAGTCCACAGAGCCTGTATTGGTTTTCTAAGCTGCACTGTGACTTACCATAAATTTAGTGGCTTAAAATAATGTACATTTATGCTCTTATACTTTCTGTAGGTCAGAAGTCTGCACGTAGATTAATAACTGGGCTTTCTGCTTCAATGTGCTACTAGGTTGCACTGCAAATGTAGACCAGGGCTCTGATCTCATTAGTGGCTTGACTCAGTTCAGTCACTCAGTCGTGTCTGACTCTTTGCGACCCCATGGACTGCAGCACTCCAGGCTTCCTTGTTCATTACCAGCTCCCAGAGCTTCCTCAAACTCATGTCCATAGAGTCAGTGATGCTATCCAACCTTCTCATCCTCTGTTGTCCCCTTCTCCTCCTGCCTTCAGTCTTGCTCAGCATCAGGGTCTTTTCCAATGAGTCAGTCTTCGCATCAGGTGGCCAAAGTATTGGAGTTTCAGCTTTAGCATCAGTCCTTCCAGTGAATATTCAGGACTGATTTTCTTTAGGATTGACTTGTTTGATCCTCTTGCAGTCCAAGGGACTCTCAATTCTCCAACATCACAATTCAAAAGGATCAGTTCTTCAGCACTCAGCTTTCTTTGCAGTCCAGCTCTCACATCCATGCACAACTACTGGAAAAACCATAGCTTTGACTAGAAGGACCTTTTTCAGCAAAGTAATGTCTGCTTTTTAATATGCTGTCTAGGGTGATCATAGCTTTTCTTCCAAGGAACAAGTGTCTTTTAATTTCATGGCTGCAGTCACCATCTGCAGTGATTTTAGAGCCCCCCAAAATAAAGTCTCTCACTGTTTCCATTGTTTCCCCATCTATCGGCCATGAAGTGATTGGACCAGATGCCATCATCTTAGTTTTTTGAATGCTGAGTTTTAAGCCAGCTTTTTCACTCTTCTCCTTCACTTTAATCAAGAGGCTCCTCAGTTCCTCTTCACTTTCTGCCCATAAGGGTGATATCATCTGCATATCTGAGGTTACTGATATTTCTCCTGGCAATCTTGATTCCAGCTTGTGCTTCATCCAGCCCTTATTTACAGTCAGTGCCACTATCTGAAAGCCTAGAGGATATCCAATATTCTGACACAGGATTTCACACCACACTGCATCAGACTGTGCTTGTATGCAGTGGACACAAAGTCATGGGGTTTACTGGTGCTATCACACATACATACTACTCAGAATCTGCTGGCCAGTAAAGCAATGAAACTGCTTTTTGAAGATATGTCTAAGACATCAGCTTGGAGATGATATTCAGATGGTATGGATTTCTATCTTCCATGATTCAGTATATAACCTAATCAATGAAAATTTTATGATGCTATGTACCAAAAAGATGGAATATATAGGCCTGGAAACAAAAGGTAGAAGCAGGAATGGACTTTTTGAAACGTCAGTCCTAGTGATCCACAGGAATCTGTCCCTACAATTCTGTAAGTCTTGAGGTGCTAGTTCACAAAAGAGAAACCATTCACCAGGTTACACAGTAAGAGTACAACTAAACTTTAAGCTATAACTACCCACTGGTCACTTCACAATCACTCATACCCCTTGTGCCAGGAGAACAACAGACAAAAAGGAGTCACTATCCTGGCAGGGCCAACTGACTCTGATCATGAGAAGGGGGTTGGGCTGCTATTATACAAGAGGGCTAGGAAAACTGCATTCAACTCCCCTTTTGATACTCTCCTGTTCAAAGTGAAAATGAAGTGAAAGTGAAAGTTGCTCAGTCATGTCCAACTCTGTGTAACCCCTTGGACTGTAGCCCACCAGGCTCCTCTGTCCATGGAATTTTTCAGGCAAGAATACTGGGGTGGGTTGCCATTTCCTTCTCCAGGGGATCTTCCCAACCAGGGACTGAACCCAGGTCTCCTGCATTGCAGGCAGATTCTTTACTGCCTGAGTCACCAGGGAAGCCCCTCCTGCCCGATGTTGATGATAAATGGACGAGTGTACCAGCCGCCTTCTGAGAAGGATATAGTGAGAAGGGCTTCAAAGATGGGGATTTCCAGAGGAAACAAAACAGTGACTTGAAAAGATATCGCCACCTCATGTTCATAGCAGCATTTCTTTCTTTTCTTTTTTTTTTTTTTATAACAATAGCCAAGACATGGAAGAAAAGTTATGACCAACCTAGGCAGCATATTAAAAAGCAGAGGCACTACTTTGTCAACAAAGGTCTGACTAGTCAAGGCTATGGTTTTTCCAGTGGTCATGTATGGATGTGAGAGTTGGACTGTGAAGAAGGCTGAGCACCAAAGAATTGATGCTTTTGAACTGTGGTGTTGGAGAAGACTCTTGAGAGTCCCTTGGACTGCAAGGAGATCCAACCAGTCCATTCTGAAGGAGATCAGCCCTGGGATTTCTTTGGAAGGAATCCAAAAAGCTGAAACTCCAGTACTTTGGACACCTCATGCGAAGAGTTGACTCATTGGAAAAGACCCTGATGCTGGGAGGGGTTGGGGGCAGGAGGAGAAGGGGACAACAGAGGATGAGATGGCTGGATGGCGTCACTGACTCGATGGACGTGAGTCTGAGTGAATTCCGGGAGTTGGTGATGGACAGGGAGGCCTGGCGTGCTGCGATTCATGGGGTCGCAAAGAGTCAGACACGACTGAGTGACTTAACTAAGACATGGAAATAATCTAAATGTCCATCAACAGATAGATGGATAAAGAAGTCATATTAAATATATAAGAAATTATTCAGCCATAAAAAATGAGAAAATCCTACCATTTGCAACAACATGGAACTTGAGGGTATTATGTTAAGTGAAATAAATCAGACATAGAAAAAAATATACTTAAGTATATCATATTATATAAGTATGATGTATTATGTAAGTATGATATCACTTTTAAGTGGCATCTAAATAAAAAACCTTATAGAAAAAGAGATCAGATTTGTGGCTACCAGAAGTGGGGGTGGATAAGGGGAGGAAAAATTGGAGGAAGGTTGTTAAAAGGTACAAACTTCCAGCAATAAGATAATAAATACTAAGGATGTAATGTACAACATGACTACAGTTAATACTGTTGTAGGGTACATAGGAAAGTTAGAATAAATCCTGAGTTCTCATTACAAAGAGAAAACCTTGTATTTCCTTTTTTAAGCTGTATCTATATGAGATGATGGATATTAATTAAACTTATTGTGGTAATCATTTCACAATATATGTAAGTCAAACTTTTATGCTATACACTTAAAACTCATACTGTGATGTATATTAATTGTATCTCAATAAAACTAAAAAAATTACGTTGCCATTCATATGCTAACAGATATTTCCACAAGTGACAACGATGAGAAGGAATGGATTTATAGACAGAATTCCAATAAATTCTACTTGCAACTTTTCCTGCCCCTGCCCCCATACCCCAAAGATGAGGCTTTGATGCAGGTCACTCTCTCCACCGTCCTCACTGGTCAGTCAGAAACCTGTAGGGATAGTACCTGTGGCTGAGGGAAGTCTAGAAGGGGTAATGGAGGAGGGACAGGAAGAGTATTAATGTGGCCATGAGATTAGCTGAGGCAGTAGGCTGTAGTTTTTCTTGCTAATCTTCTCTTGTTAGTTTCTTCGGGAGAAAAAGGTTACTGAGAATCCTGGAAGAGCTGCTTCCAGAGGTGGTGAACTTATTATTTGAAACAAGCAAATGTGAGTGGAAAAAGAGGTTGACTGTAGTGGATACTGGGTTGTGCTGCCCAGATTCCCCCTCTAGGACCGAGATGCTCATTCCCCAGCTGCAAGGCGTGCTGCCGCCTGATGGCTCTCAGCTGAGTTCAATCTAGGGTTTATGCTCCACCAAAGACAACCACCTTGCCCGGGGTAACAGCTCCCACCAGTGACTGATCCATACAGGGGTTACAAAGGTCTGGTCCTTTCCACTCAGTGTGGGACATCTCTGGAGGACTATCCCAGATTCAAGGCACTAATAGGATTGCTGTTGCAATCTAATCACATTTCAAATCTCTCTCTGCTTCCTCTACTTCCCTTATTGTACTGGAGAGCAATTCCCAATAAACCACTTGCATTCAAATCTCTGTCTTAGGTCTACTTCTGGGGTATGTGACCTCCAAAAATATGGGATTCCTAGAGTGAAAAATTTTGATAGAATGAACTCAATTGTTTACTAAAATGAATTAATTGCCCAACCATTGGCCTCTGTTTATGGATTAGACTGGCTACTGATCTGCCAGGACATACTGGCCCTGATTTCCTTCATGGGAATATCATTATAAGTTACTGAATATATTTTAAGAACCATTTAAAAACTCAGAATGTTATTAAATGTTTTTCTTTCATTTTGAGTGAGACAACATATGTTAATGCTAAGAAATGTTGCATTCTCTCTGCATACTAAGTGTAAGTAAAGGAAGCTGGTTTGATCAATATGTTTTCTACAAACATGCATATTATGTATATGCTGTAAATTAAATTTACCACCTTCATAAAAGGCAATTGCACCACATCTTGTATATATCTAGCTGTCCTCAAAGATAAAAATATATTGAACTGCAAGCGGTTAAACGCAAGGCAAGAGTGCCATCCTGTGTAACACTCAGCTAGGCAAAGGCAGAGAGAACTAATCTGACTTGACATCACTGGCCCTGCTTCACCATCTTGCTCTTGGCAGAATTCCCACTGAAGTTCATATGTGCTTTGCTATAGGACCATAGAACGGAGTTCATGGATTTTCTCCAGTGCAAATATGTCAGACTTTATTCCTTGGGCTTCACATTTGAGTATATTTTCATGTGAAAATCTAGATGTAGGCAGAGACTGAAAGAAACCAAGTGGATTAAAAGCATCATAAGGACATCACTTTCTGCCAGGAACCAACTGGGTTGTATCTGCATGTTTTTTACATAGTTCTTAAATATCATACAGAGGATACCAAATTCTTTATGTATACAGAAAATTATCACTCAGATTCAGTTAACCTAGAAATGACTTAAGTCAGAGAACTGGCTCTGTAACATTCTAATTTCTTTAGTGAAGAACAACATGAAGTGATTTACTCCTAACATTTCTAAAAATATTTTAATGGCCCCTATGGTTGGAACCAAAATATCCTTGGGTAACTACAAAGAGTAAGTGTTCATCATTCTTACATCTTAGAGTAATGCCAGCTTTATACCTGAATAGAAAGTTATTTACAAGATAGTTTATCTTTTTTAGCATATGTCCATGCTGTAGATAATTAGGAAAATATAATGAGCTATTACATGCATTGTATGATCTTTGATTTATGTTGAAAAATATGTGTTATAATATATATTATACTGTCTTATATTATATACATGTGTATATTTTTGTCATGCTATATGGTCTGCAGGATCTCAGTTCCCTAACTAGAGATTGAATTGGGCCAGGCAGTAAAAACCCAGAATCCTAACCACTAGGCCACAAGGGAACTCCCCAACTGTCTTATAATATTAAATAAAAACACAAAGAAGATGAAAAGTTGTACATATTATACATACATTATATACTGTAAATTACCTATCCATTTCGCTACTGTAAGAATGCACTGAAAAATTATTCACTAATTAAAATACTACTCTGATGAATACTTTTGTGCAAAACATTCCCCACATTTTGGATTATATTTGAAGATTTCAGTAAACAACTGAGTTAAAGGTGTGGGCACTGTAGTGTTTAGGATTTTGACAAGTGTTGTTTCATATATCTTTCCTATATATAAGAATATTCGTTTCATTTTATATGGTGCAGCAGAAAGTTTGAAGAATAAAATATATATGAATCTTGCTTTATTGTTATTGATTGAAATGTTTTCTGAAATAAATAGTAGGAAAATACTCCCCAAATTTTACCTTAAAATTTTTTTCTTTTTAAAATTGAGATATAATTGGCATATAATACTGATTAAGTTTAAGGTGTACAGTATGTTAATTTGATACATTTATAAATTGCAATGTGATTAACACCATAGTTTTAGCTAGCGCCTCTATCTCCAGGACTTATTTATCTATCTGATGCAGGTTTGTATACTTAAATAGCATTTCCTCAAAATCCCCCCACTCCCCAGCCCCTGGTAATCATCATTCCACTCTCAGTTTTTATGTTTGGCTTTTTAAGATTCCACATATGACATTATACTATATTTGTCTTTCTCCATCTGACATATTTCACTTAGCATTAAGTCCTCAAAGTCCATCCACCTTACTGCAAATACCAGGGTTTCCTTATTTCTCATAACTGAATAATATTCCTTTGTATATAAATACCACATCTACTCATTGGTTAATTGATGCTTAGGTTGTTTCCATATCTTAGCTATTGTGAATAATGCTGCAATAAACATGGGAGTACAAATATCACTTCAATACCCTGTTTCCATTTCCATTTTACCTTTATCAGCAGAAATATATCTCAAATTTTATGCCTTATACTACATATATTTTATACTAGTTTGAAAAGACAATGCTTTGCACTGCAAATTGAAATATAATCTCTTAAAAAGAATAAAATAAATTTCTTCTGTTATGAGCAAGAATATATAATTTACTGTATTTCTTTGGTTTGCATTACACAAATGTTAGTTCCTTTTTTCTTTCACTTCCCCTGCAAAATATCCTGCTAATTTCTAGACCTGAAGACTTTGTCTTTTACAGAGTCTGTAACAAGGGACCAGCGTAATCTTGCAAATAACTACACATGCTTTTACATCTATAGAAAGGTATTTACAAGGTCATCCTCAATTACAAACTCCATTTGAACTACCAATCTCCAAACAATCCAGTGGTTTATTCTACCTTAGGTGTGTTTTTTGTAGATTGTTGTGTTTATGTGTATTTGATTTACATTTCATATTGCTTTGACAACTCTAACATTTAAACAGTAAAATATTGGAATGTGGTAAGTATAGAACTTTCAGATTCTACCGGTATGATCTTGGTGTAGCATACACCGTCTCATATGGGATAGATACCTGCAACCATTTTTAATAAGGAATTACACTGGTAAAATTCTATGTAAAACCGAACAATTGGCCAACTTTTGGGGGCACCTGTAAATACTCACAAGGGCTTTCTTGGTGTCTCAGACAGTAAAGAATATTCCTGCAATGTAGCCAACCCGGGTTTGATTCCTGGGGCAGGAAGATTCCCCTGGAGGAGGAAAAGGCAACCCACTCTGGTATTCTTGCCTGGGAAATCGCATGGACAGAGGAGCCTAGTGGGCTACCCATGGAATTGCAGAGTCAGACATGACTTAGTGACTTAACAGCGACAACAACAGTATACTCACGGACTTCTAATCACAACCAGCTTTTAGGTTTTGTTCAGCAAGTACATAGATATTTATTATTATCAATATCATTATTATTATCCAAACTAGAACATTTCTGTAAGTGAAGGGAGGATGCTATGAAATAACAACTACAAACAACAGGAATGAGCCATGCTTAAATGAGGGGCATATTTTCACCCTATTTGTAAGGCATAAGGGGAATTATCATCATGGGTGATAACGTAGTTTGTGGAGCCAATTATAAAATGAAAGCATGAGGTCCTTTGTTAGAAAAGTATTAAGAATTTCAAAATGGTGATCCCAGGGAATTAAACCAAGCATGGGGTCTTTCTGGGTGCGGGGAATCTGTGTGATGCACAAGTCACATGCCCATGGAGCTGGTTTTGATTATCACCAGTTTCAGAACATTTCTCTCCACGTCAAGAAAATGCTAATACATATTTTTGCCTCATTTCATTAATTTTTAAAAGTTTTAAACAAATTTATGATCACTTTGCTAATTTAAAGTCCATTTGTATAAAGTAAAATTTAGTGGTCTCGAGCTCTTTGTTTGCAAGCTTATTGCAGAGGATTAGAATGGAGGGCTAAAAGGAATGAAATTCTAGGAATTTCATATCTAAGGAATTAAAGAGGTTTTTTTGTTTGTTTTGCTCAGAATTAGCTAGTGTTAACATTATTGATGAAATTTTTTCTTCTAATCATTTAGGAGAGTCCCCTATTTATAAGTAAATGTGAAAAGTGAAAGTTGCTTAGTCATGTCTGACTCTTTGCAACGCAATGGACTGTAGCCTGCCAGATTCCTCTGTCCATGGAATTCTCCAGGCAAGAATAGAAGAAGGGTAGTGCCATTCCCTTTTCCAGAGGATCTTCCCATCCCGGGGATTGAACCCAGGTCTCCTTCATTGCAGGAGGATTCTTTACCATCTGAGCCACCAGGGAAACCCATTTGTAAGCAAAGGGTTTCAGTTTAGGAAATATAAACATTTGATCTAAATACTTACTAGGAAAAAATATGGCTTCCCTTGTGGCTCAGTTGGTAAAGAATCCACCTGCAATGTGGGAGACCTGGGTTCAATCCCTGGGTTGGGAAGATAACCTGGAGAAGGAAAAGGCTACCCACTCCAGTGGAACAAATACAATAAAGAATGTTGCATAAACATCTGTAAAGAACATAGAAAAGCACAATTAATGCAGAGAGAAAGAGGTTGGGAAAAGGATGAAAAATACCTAGCATTTATCAAGAGGTAGACATACCCTTCCCTGGTGGCTCATGGATAAAGAATCTGCCTGCCAATGCAGGAGACACAAGAGATGTGGGTTTGATCCCTGGGTAGGGAAGATCCCCTGCAGAAGGAAATGGCAACCCACTCCAGTTTTCTTGCCTGGGAAATCTCATGGACAGAGGAGCCTGATGGGCTATAGTTCACGGAGTCTCAAAAGAGTTAGACATGACTTACTGACTAAACAACAATAAGCCATACCTCTGGCATTTGGATGATGTAGCTGAGTGACAAGTGGCCATCAGGTGCTTCTGCTTAAGGGTGAAGAGCTTGGATGGCCATGGAATTTTGGAGAAATTGCCTAGGAACTGAAACACAGCTTATAAAAAGAATGACTCCAAATGTGGTTCTGTGAACTAAAGGATTCCTGAAAGGAAACTAAAACTAACTTTAAAACAAACAAACATGAAAGACAAAGAACAATGTTAAGGGAAAATAAAATTATGGCATGGCATCTGTTGTGGATTCTTACTAATGAACATGGGTCATACCTCTTAGATGGATATTGATTTTCACACTAGATTTTTTTTTTTTACTGTGCTGTGTGATGAAAAAGAGGCTTTATTCAGAGGTATGTAGATTACTATTCTCCACAGTATGATAGTCATGATACTGGAAAGGCTCATTACCATTCAAAATCTCAATATTTTATCTGTTGGTCTAAGTCTGGAATTTTCCAATAAAACTAGTTTCCTTAGAATCATGTTGTAAGGAAGTTGAGTTGCAGGCACAGCAGAATTAACATATTCCTTGAGGAAATGTAATAGTTTTTGTCTTGTTTACCTTTGCTTTTAGTCTGATTAAAATCTAATTTTTCAGTTAGAGTAGAGTTATAGTTGGTTCTCTCTCTCTCCCTTTTTCTCCAGATGGATAGACACAGCAGCACATGGTATGGAGAGGATTGGATTTCAGTTCAGTTCAGTTCAGTTCAGTCGCTCATTAGTGTCTGACTCTTTGCAACCGCATGAATCGCAGCACGCCAGGCCTCCCTATCCATCACCAACTCCCGGAGTTCACTCAGACTCACGTCCATCGAGTCAGTGAAGTCATCCATCCATCTCATCCTCTGTCATCCCCTTCTCCTCCTGCCCCCTATCCCTCCCAGCATCAGAGTCTTCTCCAATAAGTCAACATGGAGAGGATTTAAGCGTCCTCAAAAAAAGAAAAAAAAAGTGGGGGGTTCCTGATCAGAAGCCTGTTTTAACACTATGGACAGATTCTGGAGAAGAGGAGGAGGGCTGTCATCCCACAAGCCCTCAGGAAGATGGATGGCATTTTGTAGGTCCAGAGGAAGCAGAGCGTATCCTTCAGGGGGTTGAAACACATTAACAGCAGCTACACAGGTTGGGTGTGAGTCCTGTTTCCAAGGAGACTCCTTCTATGGAGTGGCTATGCGGGCAAAGGCCTGTGGCCTAATTCCAACAGCCTATTGGAGTATATCAAAGGTTAGTTAGGGTTCAAGAGCAGGGTGAAAAAGAAACATTCAGACTTTTTTTTAAAACTCTTTTCTTTTTTAAAAAATAATTTTATTGATTTATTTTATTTTTGGCTGTGCTGAGTCTTCATTACTTTGAGACATTACTTTGCCATCAAAGGTTCATCTAGTCAAAGCTGTGGTTTTTCCAGTAGTCATGTATGGATGTGAGAGTTGGACTATAAAGAAAGCTCAGCACCAAAGAACTGATGCTTTTGAACTATGGTGTTAGAGAAGACTCTTGGAGAGTCCCTTGGACTGCAAGGAGATTAAACCAGTCAATCCTAAAGAAAATCAGTCCTGAATATTCATTGGAAGGACTGATGCTGAAGCTGAAACTCCAATACTTTGGTCACCTGATGCGAAGAATTGACTCTTTGGAAAAGACCCTGGTGCTGGGAAAGATTGAAGGCAGGAGGAGAGGGGGACGACAGAGAATGAGATGGTTGGATGGCATCACCGACTCGATGGACATGAGTTTGAGGAAGCTCTGGGAGCTGGTGATGGACAGGGAAGCCTGGTGTGCTGCAGTCTGTGGGGGCACAAAGAGTTGGACAGGACTAAGCAGCTGAACTGAACTGAACTGTATCTTCATTGCTGCACAAGCTTTTCTCTATTTGTGGTGATTGGGAGCTATTCTCTAGTTGCGTGTGTGGGCTTCTCGTTGCAGTGGCTTTTCTTGTTGCGGAGCACAGGCTCTAGAGTGTGCAGGCTTTGGTAGTTGTGACAAATGGGCTCAGTAGTTGTGGTTCCCAGGCTCAACAGTTGTGGTGCACGCGCTTTTTTGCTCTGCGGCATGAAGGATCTTCCCAAACTAGGGATTGAAACTGTGTCCCCATATAGGCAGGTGGATTCTTTACTCCTGAACCACTAGGAAAACCCCTTGGACTTTTAAAAGTATACTGCTAATAACCAGACACACAGTCATAGTTCAAATAATGATTTTGGTACCTACATTTAAACTGCTATATTTAATCAAGTTACACCAACCCCATTTGTATCCATGGCCTGCAAACTTCAACCACTTTATGGAATGGTCTGATTCTGAAAGGCAGCTGTGGAAGCAAAGTGGTATCTGCTTAAATGGCTCTAGGTTTCCAGGAAGGGAAGCTAATAGGGATTGAACTGGAGACCTGACTAGTACAAATTCTTTATGTGGCATCATTTCTAACTTGAAAAAATCTCCCTGGAAAAGGTGGAATTACACAGACAAAAGCAAGGAGAGAAATCCATGTATGACTGAGACCATATCTTTGGTTTTCAATGCAGACAAAGCCTGTGTAAATTTCTAAGCTGTTGAGGCTGAAAACTGTGCCGTAAGTTTTATTTGTGCACGTGTACTAGGTTGGTTAAGTCGTGTCGAACTCTTGGCAACCCTATGGGCTGTAGACTGCCAGGTTCCTCTGTCGATGGGATTCTCTAGGCAAGAATATTTATACGGACTGCCATTTCCTTCTCCAAGGGATCTTCCTGATCCAGGGATTGAACCCATGTCTCTTATGTCTCCTACATTGGAAGGTGGGTTCTTTACCACTAGCGCCACCTGGGAAGCCTTGCGCAGTTTTAAATTTCATTAATAAAGATAAGTTGGTAAAACATACTCTTGTAAAAGTTTTTTTTTTTCTTTCTGCTATGCTTTTTTAGGGCTTCCCAGGTGGCGTTAGTGGTAAAGAACCCACTTGCCAAAGCAGGAGACATAAGAGATGCAGGTTCAATTCCTGGATAGGGAAGATCCTCTGGAGGAGGGCACAGTAACCCACTCCAATATTCTTGCCTAGAGAATCCCCATGTACAGAGGAGCCTGTGGGCTATAGAAAGGTAAGATTCAGCCAATAATTCATAAGAATTTCCAGGTGGGTTCAGGTAAAATATCTGGTGCCTTGCAAAGTCATAGGCTACCAGTTCTCTCCTTTGGGAACATAATCAGAAATAATCGCTTTAGTGAAAAAGAGGCTAATGCTTACTTTTCTGGTGTATTTTTTGACTCCTAAGACATTCAACTAGTCTCCTTAAAGTATGTGGAAAGCTTGAATAAATGGTGATAGAAAATTTTGAGGATCATCCTGGGAGAATGGGAGGAGAATTGGTCTTGGGATTCAATCTAACTGTGTGATTTGGGCAAATCATTTGCCTCTGGGAGCCTCAGGATTTTTTTAGCTATAACATGCAGGTAATAATATCTGTTCTGCCTGCTGCACAAGGTATTGTAAAGACTAAATTAAACTATACAGGTGAAAAAACTTTTAAAAAGTGATGTACACGTATAAATATTTTTAAATATTTGTCAATAAGAAGAAAGTAGTTCACAACCAAAGGATATACTTAAACCTTGTACTGTAATTATTACAACTGCCTATTCCAAACCATTTGCATAGTGAGATATATTAACTGTTTATAAAAGTGAATTAAAAACCAAAGGGATTTAGGTATTTTTTTAAAGAGGAATTTTCCCTGATAAACCACGAGGCCCTTGTGTTTGCTATTATTCATTGCTGTCTCATCAGCGCCTAGCATATCATGGTTGGCAGATAGTGGCTGACATATTACGACTACTCAGTAAATCTTTAATGAAGGAATGCCAGGAGTTTGAGTATCACTGAGAAACCCTTAGTTTACAGAGTTAAAACTAAAGCCCCAATAGAATTTTAAACTGAAATTATTTCTACATATTGAAATATTGATACCAGTGAGTAGAGTGACCTTCTTAAAGAACAAGGCAGTTTTGTTGTTGTTGTCATTTTTTTAAGACAGAAGTTCCCCTATAAGAAGTTTTGTTTATCATAAATATTCAAGGAAACTTTATTCATCCATCTGGAAACTTACATTTGTCAGCAAAAAGGCATTGTTCTGTGGATATCTACTAGAGTCCATTCAACACAGTAAGGGTTTTTTGCCTATTTTGTCAGAGGCAGTTGGACTTGGAGAAAAATATATTATCTTATATCTAAAAAGTAAACACACATTCCGAGCGTGTTGGGGTGAGCCACTAACTACCCATTTAAAACAAATCTTCCCATTTGATTTTCAGAGCAAAAATGGAAACTGTCTGTTTTGATTTAAATCTGTCCCAGAGCAGTTTCCATGAGTTAACACAGCTGAATTGTAAACCCAGGACCAAATAAACAAACAAATACCCAAGTGGCTTTGAACAACAGAATCACTGCATGGTTTCCAGTGGGTGCATCTTTCTCCTCAAGCCTGCATTATAATTAAGAGGTTACAACGGAAAGCAACCTGGGACAATGGCACGGGGAAGAGACTGCTAAAATAATGAGAGGAAAAACCCGGGACAATCTGTTTAATAACCTCATGGCCGTTGTTCACATCTGAGTGACAAACAGTCTAACATGGCAGAGCTCATGTGTCCTCTGGCTGTTCAGCACTGCCTCCACACTTCTTTACTGTGCCAGAACAACTTAACTTCTTTTTACAGCCCTCACACACATTAAGTCGACAAGGGACGGAGAGAGTCTGCCATTGCAGCTTGGGAAAGATAGGAGGGTGATGAGGAATTGGGTCAGACTGATTAAGGGATAAAGATAAATCTTAACTAGACATACAAAGGGCAAGATAGATAAATAACACACACGCCAGATATATAAGTGTTTGGTTCTGTCTATAAGCAATAATCGATATCCTTTTGTTTTTCAGGTTTTTTTCCCCCGAGTTTCAGGCTATAACAGTTTTAAGAAATTTCTTAATTGGACTCAAATTTTCATTACAGTAGCTAGGGCATTTGAATTAATAGAAACAAAATTTAAAAAGAGTTCTAGAAAAGGTACTTTGACAAATTTTAGGATCCTCTTTTTGATGGGTGTGAAAATTATATTGAGAAATGTTAAGAGTTTGAAGGGCAGAGTGCTTGACACTTTTTTATGGACACATGCAGTTTCAACTCTTTACCTAGTTTTTAATTAGTGACTTTCCATAGCTGTTATGTTTGTGAGTAGATGGCACCCCACTCCAGCACTCTTGCCTGGGAAGTCCCATGGACGGAGGAGCCTGGAGGGCCGTGTCCATGGGGTCGCTGGGAGTCAGACACGACTGGGTGACTTCACTTTCACTTTTCGTTTTCACGCATTGGAGAAGGAGATGGTAACCCACTCCAGTGTTCTTGCCTGGAGAATCCCGGGGACGGGGGAGCCTGGTGGGCTGCTGTCTATGGCGTTGCACGGAGTCGGACACAACTGAAGCGACTTAGCAGCAGCGGCAGCAGTTTCAACTAGGCCAATTGTTCATTGTAAGGTGCAAAAGGACCAGGGATCAGCAATCTATGTGCCTTTAGGGTACAGGGATGACGCATAAGTACATACATTTGGCCAGTCATGAAATAAAAGGGACCTGCAGGGATTTTCATTTTATCCATGATAAACTAGTCCTCCTAAAGAAGAAATATAAAAGGTAAATTAAAAAAAAAAGCCACACATACATGAACGAAACCAGAAAAAAACCCTTTGAAGGCATTAGAGCAACCAAAGAATCTAGCAAAAAGGGCAACATTTTCAGATGAGCCAGACCTTGTCTGCTCTTATTCTATTCCTTAGGGCTAGTGTTAGAGTCTGCTGATTCCAAGCATGGTGCCTAAAGACTGAAGGGAAAGCATTAGTTTAGAGTTTGTATCAGTTTCAGTGGGCTCGGCAGACAAAAGTTACAGTTTAAGGTTACCAGGAGAGCCAGGACTTAAGGGAGGAATGGGAGCTGCAAAGAAGTAAGCTCAACAAACTACATGGAATTTCCCCCAAGACATGTGTAACCCTAAATTGTACTTGAATGAAACCAAAACAACAACAACGACAACAACGACAACAAAAACAGGACACTTAAGTAAAAAGCATCTGCTAAGAGCCAAAAGGCCAAGCAAGGATATGGCAGCCTCAACATTCTGGAAAGACATAATCTGAAGTTCTGGGCCAGCCACGAAGGAGGAGCTATGAAACCCCTAGAGCTTCACTTGAGACCTCCTGAAGGTCTATGCCCTGGGAGTAAGAGCAAACAGAAATATACAGCCTTGAGTGATTCAGAGTTACCTTCACATACTCTATTTGCCAGAAGAAAATTAAATTTTTCATGAAAGAGATCATCCAGATCCTTTAAACTTTTCTTACATAATGTTTGACAGTCAATCAAAATCAGCAGGCATCCTAGGAAACAGAACCAAATGAACAAAAATGAAAACAGGCAATAGAATCAGAACAATAGAATATCAAGAAATTTCAGTTATGAGATTGGCATTAAAGTAACCATGATTAAACTGTTCAAGAAAATAAATGAAAAGATGAATAATTTACCAGCAAACAGGATTTTTTTAAAAAGAATAATTAACAGAAAATTCTAGAATTAAAAAATATAACAACTAACATTAAAAACTCAATTGGTGGGTTTAAAAGTAGATCAGAGGGATGAAAAGCAAAAATAAAATAGTAGAAAATACCCAGGTTGAAGCATGAATTGCAACAAGGATGAAATAATAGGAAAAAAAGACAAATGAAATAGTGAAGAAAGCCATCATATGTATGTAATTGGGGTCTCAAAATGAGATGAGATAAAATAGTGAGCAAGATATTTGAAAATATATTGGCTCAAATTTTCCAGAAATGCTGGATCTATTTAGTTGTAGATTCAAGTTCTACAAACCACAAGTTTTTCTTTCTAAAGTTATACTTAAGTATATGCTGGTAAAGATGTTGAAAATTAGAGACAAAAAATATAAATTTTAAAATCGTGCTTCTCTCCAGCAAGACTGTCAAAAAAGAAGTTGCCCAGAAGAAAAGGTTATACAGTCAAAGTGCTGAAGGAAAATAATAACTACTGGCATCACATTCTATCCAGAGAAAATATTCTTCAAAAATGAAGGCAAAATAAAGATATATTCAGGCTAATAAGAATGTAGAGAGCTCATTGTCAGAAGGTCCAAACATAATAGACATGCCAAAGGAGACTTTTTCTGGAAGAGTGAAAAGGGTAACAGAGAGATGAATGTTAATGCAAGAGGAAATGAGGAGCATCAGAAAAGATGAATGAGTAGCTATATGTTTATTGACTTTTGAAAGCAATAATAATGAGGTCTTTAAAACAGTCTTCATTAGGTAGAATTATAATATATAATCACAATAGCATAAAAGAGCAGGCAGTGAATAGAGTTACAGTGTTAATTTAGAACAATAAAAATACTCAAATAATCCAAAACAGAGTAAGAAAGAAAAGAAGAATGAGATACACGAAAAACAAATAGGTTGATGATTTAAATCCAAATATATCAGTAATTACATTAAAAAATGGACTATATACTTTTAATTAGGCTATACAAGCTTTAAAAAACTGTAATTGCCAGATTGGATTAGCAAACAAAAATTAACTATATCCTACTACAAAGGATGAAACGTAATAAAACAGTTAAGCAAAAGGGTGAAAAGGGATTTACCATACTAACACTAACCAAAACAAGGTTGGTATAGTTCCACTGATATCAGATACAGTAGACGTATTTAAATTTCTGTTATTAATTTCTAGATTTATTGCACTCTGGTCAGAAGACATACTGTATATGATTTCAACCCTTTGAAATTTCTTGATACTTGCTTTATGGTCCAGTATATGTTGAATGTGTATATGTATATATTTGATAATTTTGTTATTCAATTCTTATTTTTCTTTACAGATAAATTTTTTAAAATACCCAGTGGTAATTATGGATCTTTTATGTCTCTTTTTGGTGGAATATTAAAAAAAAAATTTTTGTACTTTATATTTTGAAACTGTATTCTTAGTTGCATATAAATTTAGGGATATTCCAATTAAACTGATCATTTCACAGTTAGAAAATTTTCCTCTTTTCCAGTGAATATGAGTGCTAGCAAAGTAATGCTCAAAATTCTCCAAGCCAGGTTTCAACAGTACGTGAACCATGAACTTTCAGATGTTCAAGCTGGATTTAAAATAGGCAGAGGAACCAGAGATCTAAGTGCCAACATCAGTTGGATCATAGAAAAAGCAAGAGAATTCCAGAAAAACATCTATTTCTGCCTTACTGACTACGCCAAAGTCTTTGACTATGTGGATCACAATGAAGTGTGGAAAACTCTTAAAGAGATGGGAATACCAGACCACCTGACCTGCCTCCTGAGAAATCTGTATGCAGGTCAACAAGCAACAGTTAGAACCAGACATAGGACAACAAACGGGTTCCAAACTGGGAAAGGAGTATGTCAAGGCTGTATATTGTCACCCTGCTTATTTAACTTATCTGTAGAGTACATCATGAGAAATCCCAGGCTGGATGAAGCACAAGCTGGAGTCCAGATTGCCGGGAGAAATATCAATAACCTCAGATACACAGATGACACCACTCTTATGGCAGAAAACAAAGAAGAGCTAAAGAGCCTCTTAATGAAAGTGAAAGAGGAGACTGAAAAAGCTGGCTTAAAACTCAACATTCAAAAAACTAAGATCATGACATCCAGTCCCATCAGTTCAGTTCAGTTCAGTTGCTCAGTTGTGTTCGATTCTTTGTGACCCCGTGGACTGCAGCACATCAGGCTTCCCTGTCCATCACTGACTCCAGAAACTTGCTCAGACTCATGTCCGTCAAGTCGGTGATGCATTCCAACCATCTCATCCTCTGTCGTCCCCTTCTCCTCCCGCCTTCAGTATTCCCAGCATCAGGGTCTTTTCTAATGAATCAGTTCTTCGCATCAGGTGGCCAAAGTATCAGAGTTTTAGCTTCAGCATCAGTCCTTCCAATGAATATTCAGGACTGATTCTCTTTAGGATTAACTGGTTTAATGCCCTTGCAGTCCAAGGGACTCTCAAGAATCTTCTCCAACACCACAGTTCAAAAGCACCAATTCTTTGTTGCTCATCTTTCTTTATAGTCCAAAGCTCATATCCGTACATGACTACTGGAAAAACCATAGCTTTGACTAGACAGACCTTTGTTAGCAAAGGAAAGTCTCTGTTCTTTAATTTGCTCTCTAGGTTGGAGAAGGGAATGGTAAACCACTTCAGTAATCTTGCCTTGATAACCCCGGTACCATCAGTTGAGATCAGTTCAGTTTAGTCACTCAGCGGTGTCAGACTCTTTCTGACCCCATGAATTGCAGCACGCCAGGCCTCCATGTCCATCACCAACTACCGGAGTTTACCCAAACTCATGTCCATTGAGTCAGTGATGCCATCTAACCATCTCATCATCTGTCGTCCCCTTCTCCTCCTGCCTTCAATCTTTCCCAATATCATGGTCTTTTCAAATGAGTCAGCTCTTCGTATCAGGTGGCCAAAATATTAGAGTTTCAGCTTTAACATCAGTCCTTCCAATGAACACCCAGGATTGATTTCCCTTAGGATGGGCTGGTTGGATCTCCTTGAAGTCTAAGGGTCTCTCAAGAGTCTTCTCCAACACCACAGTTCAAAAGCATCAATTCTTCGGTGCTCAGCTTTCTTTATGGTCCAACTCTCACATCCATACATGACCACTGGAAAAACCATAACCTTGACTAGATGGACCTTTTTTGGCAAAGTAATGTCTCTGCTTTTTAATATGCTGTCTAGGTTGGTGGTAATAACTTTCCTTCCAAGGAGTAAGCGTCTTTTAATTTCATGACTGCAGTCACCATCTGCAGTGACTTTGGAGCCCCCAAAATAAAGTCAGCCACTCTTTCCACTGTTTCCCCATCTATTTGCCATGAAGTGTTGGACCGGATGCCATGATCTCAGTTTTCTGAATGTTGAGCTTTAAGCCAACTTTTTCACTCCCCTCTTTCACTTTCATCAAGAGGCTTTTTAGTTCTTTACTTTCTGCCATAAGAGTGGTGTCATCTGCATATCTGAGCTTATGGATATTTCTCCCAGCAATCTTGTTCCAGCTTGTGCTTTCTCTAGCCCAGCGTTTCTCATGATGTACTCTGCATATAAGTTAAATAAGCAGGGTGACAATATACAGCCTTGACATACTCCTTGTCCTATTTGGAACCAGTCTGTTGTTCCATGTCCAGTTCTAACTGTTGCTTCCTGACCTGCATACAGGTTTCTCAAGAGGCAGGTCAGGTAGTCTGGTATTCCCAACTCTTGAAGAATTTTCCGCTACAAACAAAGCTAGTGGAGGTGATGGAATTCCAGTGGAGCTATTTCAAATCCTAAAAGATGATACTGTGAAAGTGCTGCACTCAATATGCCATCAAATTTGGAAAACTCAGCAGTGGCCACAGGACTGGAAAAGGTCAGTTTTCATTCTAATCTCAAAGAAAGGCAATGCCAAAGAATGCTCAAACTATCACACAATTGCACTCATCTCACACACTAACAAAGTAATGCTCAAAATTCTCCAAGCCAGGCTTCAGCTGAGTTTTCCAAATTTGCTGGCATATTGAGAGCAACACCTTTACACCACTAGCTTTGTTCGTAGTGATACTTCCTAAGGCCCACTTGACTTCACATTCCAGAATGTCTGGCTCTAGGTGAGTGATCACACCATTGTGATTATATGGGTCTTGAAGATCTTTTTTTGTACAGTTCTCCTGTGTATTCTTGCCACCTCTTCTTAATATCTTCTTGCTTCTGTTAGGTCCATACCATTTCTGTCCTTTATTGAGCCCATCTTTGCATGAAATGGTCCCTTGGTATCTCTAATTTTCTTGAAGAGATCTCTAGTCTTTCCTATTCTATTGTTTTCCTCTATTTCTTTGCGTTGGTCACTGAGGAAGACTTTCTTATCTCTCCTTGCTATTCTTTGGAACTCTGCATTCAAATGGGTATATCTTTCCTTTCCTCCTTTGGTTTTCACTTCTCTTCTTTTCACAGCTATTTGTAAGGCCTCCCCAGACAGGCATTTTGCTTTTTTGCATTTCTTTTTCTAGGGGAGGGTCTTGATCCCTGTCTCCTGCACAATGTCATGAACCTCCATCCATAGTTCATCAGGCACTCTATTAGATCTAGTCCCTTAAATCTATTTCTCATTTCCACTGTATAATCATAAGGGATTTGATTTAGGTCATACCTGAATGGTCTAGTTGTTTTCCTCACTTTCTTCAATTTAAGTCTGAATTTGGCAATAAGGAGTTCATGATCTGAGCCACAGTCAGCTCCTGGTCTTGTTTATGTTGACTGTATAGAGCTTCTCCATCATTGGCTGCAAAAAATATAATCAATCTGATTTTGGTGTTGACAATCTGGTGATGTCCATGTGTAGAGTCTTCTCTTGTGTTGTTGGAAGAGGGTGTTTGCTATGACCAGTGTGTTCTCTTGGCAAAACTTTATTAGCCTTTGCCCTGCTTCATTCAGTACTCCAAGGCCAAATTTGCCTGTTACTCCAGGTATTTCTTGACTTCCTACTTTTGCATTCCAGTCCCCTATAATGAAAAGGACATCTTTTTTGAGTGTTAGTTCTAAAAGGTCTTGTAGGTCTTCATAGAATCGTTCAACTTCAGTTTCTTCAGCATTACTGGTCGGGATATAGACTTGGATTACCGTGATATTGAATGGTTTGCCTTGGAGACGAACAGAGATCATTCTGTTGTTTTTGAGATTGCATCCAAGCACTGCATTTTGGACTTTGACCAGTCCCATCATTTCATGTCAAATAGATGGGGAAACAATGGAAACAGTGA
Source organism: Oryx dammah (assembly GCF_014754425.2). Taxonomy (NCBI): domain Eukaryota; kingdom Metazoa; phylum Chordata; class Mammalia; order Artiodactyla; family Bovidae; genus Oryx; species Oryx dammah. The sequence continues at coordinate 69,599,638 of NW_024070210.1, read as the reverse complement.
GAGACTTTTTTTGGGGGGGAGGGTGCTCCAAAATCACTGCAGATGGTGACTGCAGTCATGAAATTAAAAGACGCTTGCTCCTTGGAAGAAAAGCTTTGACCACCTTAGACTGCATATTAAAAAGCCAGAGACATTGCTTTGCCGACAAAGGTCTGTCTGGTCAAAGCTATGGTTTTTCCAGCAGTCATGTATGGATGTGAGAGTTGGACTATAAAGAAAGTTGAGCACCGAAGAATTGATGCTTTTGAACTGTGGTGTTGGAGAAGACTCTTGAGAGTCCCTTGGACTGCAAGGGCATCAAACCAGTTAATCCTAAAGAGAATCAGTCCTGAATATTCATTGGAAGGACTGATGCTGAAGCTGAAACTCCAAAACTTTGGCCACCTGACACGAAGAACTCACTCATTGGAAAAGACCGTGATGCTGGGCATGATTGAAAGCAGGAGGAGAAGGGGATGACAGAGGATTAGATGGTTGGAATGCATCACTGACTTGACGGAAATGAGTTTGAGGAAGCTCTGGGAGCTGATGATGGACAGGGAGGCCTGGATGCTGCAGTCCATGAAGTCGCAAAGAGTCTGACACAACTCTGACTGAAGTGAACTGAACAACAGAGAAAAAGTATCAATTTGTATCAAAAGTATCAATTTGAGTGAAATAAAAAGATACAAATAAGAGATATTGTGTTTATGGGTTGGAAAAATTAGTACTGAAAAGATATCAATCCTTTCCAATGTATGTCTGTATGTGTTTGTGTGAGTTTGAAAATGAAAAAGTTAATCCTTAAATTTGTATAGAAATCCAAAGGGCCAAGGTCAGCAAATAAAATTTGACAAAGAATATAAAAGTAGTTGAACTTACCTACACATGTGGCTATATACTGCAATATAGTAGAGAATGAGAATCTTTTTAATTAATAATCATAGATCAATTGTGTATATATATATATAAATGACAATTACCCTATTTCCTACCAAACAAGATCAATTATAGACAGACTGTGGGTGTAAAATTTTAAAAGGTTAAACAATACAGCTTGTAGAGAATAACAAGAAGAGATGTCAGTAAAATATGGTCCAAAGGAAAAATTAATCCTGCCACCTATTTTTGTAAATAAAGTTTTATTGGAATACAGTCACATCCTCTTATTTATATATTGCCTCTGACTGCTTTTGTTCTATGATAACAGAACTGAGTGGTTATGACAGAAAATGTAGGGCTTGCAAAGCAAAAATTTTACTATTTCTTTCTTTATAGAAAAAGTGTCAGTCCTTGACATAGAAGAATATTGTCATGTAAGAGGTAATGACTTCTTAACTGAATGCAAAAATACAAATAAATCATAAATAAAAAGATTGTTAAATTATACTTTATTATCATCACAAATCTCTTTTAATTATAAGACATTATTAAGACAGAGTGGTAGAAAGTTTTTGTACTTTGTTTCTAACTGTGGTTCAGTGTGTTATTTAGTCATTGTTATTTTATCCCTGCTTTCTTTTGCCTCCTTAATCCTCCCGTCTTTCCCTCTGCCTCTTTAATCCTCCACTCCTCATCCTCCCTTCCTTAATCTCTAGGGAGAGTCTACTTCCCTGACCTAGAGACTTTGGGCTTGGTTTTGTGACCTGTTTTGGCCAGTGGCATGTAAATGGAACTGACATTTTCCATGACTGAACAGATGCTTTTAGAGGCATTTTTAGTACCTGTTTGCTCCATCTCCTGCTCTAACTTTGAACCATAACAGGGTATCTCAGACAGTGAGTCCGTCTACAGCTTGTTTTCTAGAATGAGAACACTTGTGAGGCCAGGAAAAGCTGAGTCCTACTTAACCTGGCAGAGTCCCAAAGAGCTGAAACAGATCTGCAACCAATATGGAAAGTAAATATAAAATATATATTTGTTATTCTAAGACTATAAGATTCTGAGGTTGTTTATTAAATGACATAATCTCATGAAAGCAGACTAACAGATACAAAAAGGATTCATATCTAGAAAAAATATTGTGCAAATCAATGAGAAAAATAAAAACAACACAATTAGAAATGTGTAGAGAAGATACCCAAAACAGCCAATAAGCATATAACAAGTTGCTCAAAATACAACTTAAGTGGAAATTAAAATAAAAAATATATGTCACTACCTGTCCACAAGAATGGATAAAATGAAAGAAAAAAAGCTTTGATAAAATTAAGTGTTGACAGGGATGTATAACAACTCTAACATATGATAGTGATTGTGGTTTAAATTGGAATAAGCATTTCAAAAACAATTTGGTAGTATCTACATGAATATATGCATAATTCTATTACCCAACTGTCAACTCTTGGAAATATACCCAATAGAAACAAATATAAATGTGTTTAAAAAGGCATTTGTAAGAATTATGGAAAGCAGTATTTGTCAGTTCAGTTCAGCTCAGTTGCTCAGTCGTGTCCGACTCTTTGCGACCCCACGAATCGCAGCACGCCAGGCCTCCCTGTTCATCATCAACTCCCGGAGTTTACCCAGACTCATGTCCATTGAGTCAGTGATGCCATCCAGCCATCTCATCCTCTGTCATCCCCTTCTCCTCCTGCCCCCAATCCCTCCCAGCATCAGGGTCTTTTCCAATGAGTCAACTCTTCACATGAGGTGGCCAAAGTACTGGAGTTTCAGCTTTAGTATCATTCCTTCCAAAGAAATCCCAGGGCTGATCTCCTTCAGAATGGACTGCTTGGATCTCCTTGCAGTCCAAGGGACTCTCAAGAGTCTTCTCCAACACCACAGTTCAAAAGCATCAATTCTTCAGCCCTCAGCCTTCTACACAGTCCAACTCTCACATCCATACATGACCAATGGAAAAACCATAGCTTTGACTAGGCGGACCTTAGTCGGCAAAGTAATGTCTCTGCTTTTGAATATACTATCTAGGTTGGTCATAACTTTTCTTCCAAGGAGGAAGCGTCTTTTAATTTCATGGCTGTAGTCACCATCTGCGGTGATTTTGGAGCCCCCCAAAATAAAGTCTGACATTGTTTCCACTGTTTCCCCATCTATTTCCCATGAAGTGATGGGACCAGATGCCATGATCTTCATTTTCTGAATGTTGAGCCTTAAGCCAACTTTTTCGCTCTCCTCTTTCACTTTCATCAAGAGGCTTTTTAGTTCCTCTTCACTTTCTGCCATAAGGGTGGTGTCATCTGCATATCTGAGGTGACTGATATTTCTCCCGGCAATCTTGATGCCAGCTTGTGTTTCTTCCAGTCCAGCATTTCTCATGATGTACTCTGCATACAAGTTAAATAAGCAGGGTGACCATATACAGCCTTGATGTACTCCTTTTCCTATTTGAAACCAGTCTGTTGTTCCATGTCCAGTTCTAACTGTTGCTTCCTGACCTTCATACAGATTTCTCAAGAGGCAAGTTAGGTGGTCTGGTATTCCCATCTCTTTCAGAATTTTTCACAGTTTCTTGTGATCCACACAGTCAAAGGCTTTGGCATAGTCAATAAAGCAGAAATAGATGTTTTTCTGGAACTCTCTTCCTTTTTCCATGATCCAGCGGATGTTGGCAATTTGATCTCTGGTTCCTCTGCCTTTTCTAAAACCAGCTTGAACATCAGGGAGTTCATGGTTCATGTATTGCTGAAGCCTGGCTTGGAGAATTTTGAGCATTACTTACTAGCATGTGAGATGAGTGCAATCGTGCGGTAGTTTGAGCATTGTTTTGCATTGCCTTTCTTTGGAATTGGAATGAAAACTGACCTTTTCCAGTCTTGAGGCCACTGCTGAGTTTTCCAAACTTGCTGGCATATTGAGTGCAGCACTTTCACAGCATCGTCTTTCAGGATTTGAAAGAGCTCTACTGGAATTCCTTCACCTCCACTAGCTTTGTTCATAGTGATGATTTCTAAGGCCCACTTGACTTCACATTCCAAGATGTCTGGCTCTAGATTAGTGATCACATCATCATGATTATCTGGGTCGTGAAGATCTTTTTTGTACAGTTCTTCAGTGTATTCTTGCCACCTCTTCTTAATATCTTCTGTTTCTGTTAGGTCCATACCATTTCTGTCCTTTATCGAGCCCATCTTTGCATGAAATGTTTCCTTGGTATCTCTAATTTTCTTGAAGAGATCTCTGGTCTTTCCCATTCTGTTCTTTTCCTCTATTTCTTTGCATTGATTGCTGAAGAAGGCTTTCTTATCTCTTCTTGCTATTCTTTGGAACTCTGTATTCAGATGCTTATATCTTTCCTTTTCTCCTTTGCTTTTTGCCTCTTTTCTTTTCACAGTTATTTGTAAGGCCCCCCCCAGACAGCTATTTTGCCTTTTTCCATTTCTTTTCCATGGGGATGGTCTTGATCCCTGTCTCCTGTACAATGTCACGAATCTCATTCCATAGTTCATCAGGCACTCTATGTATCAGATCTAGGCCCTTAAATCTATTTCTCACTTCCATTATATAATCATAAGGGTTTTGATTTAGATCATACCTGAATGGTCTAGTGGTATTCCCTACTTTCTTCAATTTGAGTCTGAATTTGGCAATAAGGAGTTCATGATCTGAGCCACAGTCAGCTCCTGGTCTTGTTTTTGTTGACTGTATAGAGCTTCTCCATCACTGGCTGCAAAGAATATAATCAATCTGATTTCGGTATTGACCGTCTGGTGATGTCCATGTGTAGAGTCTTCTCTTGTGTTGTTGGAAGAGGGTGATTGGTATGACCAGTGCATTTTCTTGGCAAAACTCTGTTAGTCTTTGCCCTGCTTCATTCCGCATTCCAAGGCCAAATTTGCCTGTTACTCCAGCTATTTCTTGACTTCCTACTTTTGCATTCCAGTCCCCTATAATGAAAAGGACATCTTTTTTGAGTGTTAGTTCTAAAAGGTCTTGTAGGTCTTCATAAAACTGTTCAACTTCAGTTTCTTCAGCATTACTGATTGGGGCATAGACTTGGATAACTGTGATATTGAATGGTTTGCCTTGGAGATGAACAGAGATCATTCTGTCATTTTTGAGATTGCATCCAAGTACTGCATTTTGAACTCTTTTGTTGACCATGATGGCTACTCCA
>NW_024070210.1:69460750-69594572 GCF_014754425.2 Oryx dammah | reverse complement strand
CAGTAGATATAATGGTTATCTGAGTTAAATTCACCCATTCCAGTCCATTTTAGTTTGCTGATTCTTAGAATGTCGACGTTCACCCTTGCCATCTCTTGTTTGACCACTTCCAATTTGCCTTGATTCATGGACCTGACATTCCAGGTTCCTATGCAGTATTGCTCTTTACAGTATCAGATCTTGCTTCTATTTGTTTTTTTTTTCCAGTATTATTTGTAGTATCCCCAATATGGGAACAATGCAAATATTAATCAACAGCAGACTAGATATATAAATTGTGATATATTTCTTAAAAAATACTATAAAGCAATGAAAAAGAAGAAACCACTGTAAAGCATATTAACATACATGAATCTCACAGGTGTAGTGTTCAGCAAGAGGACCCAGATGCAAAAGAGTATATACCATATTTTATGTTTTATAAATTGCAACAATAGGCAAGCTGATTTTGGAGAAAGAAAGATTACTGGTTACCTTTAGGTAAGCACTGACTTAAGATTTCTGCATTCTAATATATGTTATATTTTGAAAAACTATCTACAAAAAAGGAAGAGTGGGTCTATTAACTAACTGGGAGTATTGGGGAGGTGAGTGTGCACACTAGTGCTCACACTGACACACATACACACATGTATTGCTCAAAGGAATTCAAACAAAACAAACATATTTTGAGGGATAAAATCAGTTTACATGCTTTCTGCTTAAGCAATTTTTTTTCATTTTGTACCAACTAAAATTTGAAGATTATTTTTTTCTTCATGTAAAAGTTATATTAGGCATAAAACTAAGATAATACATAAATAATTTATAATGCCTTCTATTTTACTTTTAAATCTTACAGTCCCAGAAAAATATGCAGTAGTAATAGGTCCCTGGTGATACTAACAACTGAATGTGAACAACTATTTTAGAACAGTATTTCTATTAAATGTAGAGTTAGAATATAAGATCCACAGGGGCAAGTATTTCATTATGTCTGTACACTACTCTATGCTACATTTCAAGAAATTTGCCTTGTTTGTGGTAAAACTCAATAAATATTGAATTAACATAAAATTAGATACTTTCTTTGTTCAACACAAATAATTTAAATACTATAGTTACACTGTGTCTGCACATCCCCATGCTCAAACTTCTAGTTTAGGATGGCAACCTAAGAGGATCCTGAATTCACCTCCTTCTAAGAACCACTGAAGCTCCAGCTACATACGAAACAACCTCATCTGAAAAAAAAAAAAAAATGAAAAACTGGCATGAGGCAAAGGAGAGAAAACCCATATGGAAGTAGGTAGGAGAGGTTGGGGCAGAATCTCACCAGAAACCCCATCCTGGGCATGGTGACCCATAGTAGGGATGGAATTCAAAACCTGGAGCTTCTCACTGACTAGCAAAGTGTTTGAACCCCACAAAGGCACTCCCAATTTTTGAGCCCTGTACCTGGAGGTGAACCTCGAAACATATAGCTTTGAAAACCTCATGTCCATGACACTTCAGTTCAGTCGCTCCGTCATGTCCAATTCTTTGCGACCCCATGAATTGCAGCACGCCAGGCCTCCCTGTCTATCATCAATTCCCGGAGTTCACTCAAACTCGTGTCCATCGAGTCAGTGATGCCATCAGAAGGCTATAAGGATTTTTTAAAAAAAGCTCTTAAAGTGCTCATGATATTTGGACTAGTTTGTTATCTGTATTTGAATCTGTTTCTTTTTCCTTATATTCCCTTGTTGGTTGTATTTTTTAGATTCCACATGTAAGTATTTGTCTTTCTGTCTGACTTATGTAGCATAATACTCTCTAAGTTCATCCATGTTCGCTCAGTCATGTCCGACTCTTACGACCCCATGGACTAGACAGTCCATGGAATTCTCTAGGCCAGAATATTGGAGTGGGTAGCCTTTTCCTTTTCCAGGGGATTCTCCCAACCCAGGGATCAAACCCAGGTTTCCCACATTGCATCCTGATTCTTAACCAGCTGAGCTATCAGGGAAGCCCCCTTGTTGCTGCAAGTGGCAAAATTTCATTCTATTTTATTGCTGAGTAGTGTTCCATTGTATATGTAGATATACCACATCTTCTTTATCCATTCATCTGTTGATGGACTTAAGTTGCTACCATATCTTGGCAATTGTACATAATGTTGCTATGAGCACTGGGGTGCATGCATTTTTTCAAATTAGTGCTCTTGTCCCTTTTCAGATATATACCCAGGAGTCAGATTGCTGGGACATAGGGTAGCTCTATTTTTAGTTTTTTGAGAAGCCTCCATACTGTTTTCCATAGTGGCTGCACCAATTTACAATCTCCTCAACAAAGTACAAAAGTTTCCTATTCTTTCCATCTTAGCCAACATTTGTTATTTTTGTTCTTTTTGATGATAGCCATTCTTAAAAGTGTGAGGTGATAGGTCACTGTGATTTTAATTTGCATTTTCCTGATGATTAGCTATGTTGAATATTTTTTTGTGTGCCTGTTGGTTATCTATATACCTTCTTTGGAGAAATGCCTATTCAGGTCTCTGGCATATTTTTTAACTGGATTGTTTGATTCTGATGTTGAGTTGCATATTAACTCATTGTTAGTCATAGCATTTGCAAATATTTTCTCCCATTCAGTAGGCTGTCTTTTCATTTTATCAATGATTTCCTTTGCTATGAAAAGCTTTCATGTTTCACTAGTTCCCATTTATTTATTTTTGCTTTTATTTCCTTTGCTTTAAGAGACTGATCCCCCAAAAAATTATTGAGATGATTTATGTCCAAAAATGTTCTGCCTACATTTTCTTCTAGGAGTTTTATAGTATCCGGTCTTATATTTAGGTTTTTAATCCATTTTGAACTTGTTTTTGTAGATAGTGTTAGAGAATGTTCTAATTTCATTCTTTTACATGTAGCTGTCCAGTTATCTCATTTTTTGAAACTTTCATTCAAAGAAAAAGTTGACCTGAAGATGGGCCTCAAATAACTAGTAAAATCTGGACAGTCATAGAAAAGGGACAGAAATACTTATTTTATTAAACAAAGTCATACAGTCTATGGGAAAAGTACAAAATGGTAGAAACTACTGAGATTAGCTTGCTGGTATCAGAAGGCATATGTCAGGATTAGAGGAGATCTGGAACAAGCAAAATGATCCCATCTGTGAGTGGTCTAGCCTTTAAGAGCCTTTCTAGCAGAGTGTGTCCATCAATTGTCTTGTTATAAGTTAGATTGTGATTCAGCAGGCTTGGTTTCGGCCTGAGATACTACATTTCTGATAAGCGCCCAAGTGATGCTAATACTGCTGGTCTATAGATGCACTTAGAAGAAAGAGCAAAGTTCAAGAATACTTAACAAGGAGATTTCAAGTTTGATATGTTGGGAAAGAGTTATGTAGGACTGGAAAGGGAAGAAAATAGGTAGATTATGTTACGAGTGAAAACAATAATAATCACTTGCTGAATTTTTACGTAAGTTATCTCCAATTCTTATCTTGGTTAGTTACAGAAGCAACCAGCAAGGAGCCAGGAATGTCAGTGTGAAAACAGGGATGAAGAGGGACACAGGAACTTTATTAAGACAAAGAATGTCAGAGATGACTAGGAGAATAATGAAGACACAATGCACAATAGCATGCTTCAGTGTTTGCTTTGGAATCCCATAGCAATAGTAACATGTCAAGGACATGAGGTTTCCTTGCAGGCCTGGAATTACTTTCAAGCACTCAAACAGACCTCCATGTGAGCTTGCAACATCCTCTTTTATATTCACAAAAATCCAGGTCATCAGTTGACTTCAAAAAGAAAACTGTTGAAATTAAGCTCTTCTCTTTTGGTTCTTTGCCAGTGTTACTCACCTCCCCCTGCACCTCACCATCACCAGTAATTTTCCTTTCAATGCTTGTGTGTGTGCGTGCTCTGTTGTGTCCAACTCTTTGCTACCCTATAGACTGTAGCCTGCCAGGTTCCTCTGTCCATGGGCTTTTTGTGGCAAGAATACTGGAGTGGGTTGTCATTCTCTCCTCCAGGGAATTTTCCCAGCCCGGGGATTGAACCCACGTCTCCTGCATTGCAGGTGGATTCTTCACTAGTGAGTCACTGGGGAAGCAGCTTGTAATCACCCAGTGTAACAGTCTAAGTTCATGTTAGAGACTGGAGGTTTTAAATAACGTCACAAGATGTACATTAGTCACCTGCTAGTTGAGCACTGGAATTCTAGCCTCTCACCTTACAAAGCAGAATACTTTGGGGTTTGTAGATAGTATAAGAGATGTGTAGACATTTGAATACAAAATTAAGGAGAATCTCTCCTAAGTCCAATTGTGATAATGAGTGACTTAGAAGCATCTTACAAGGTTAAGAGGGTGGAATTGGCCACCCTACTCTTTTATGAAGTAAAGGGAAATGCTAGTAGTGGGTTCATCCTAGGACAGATGAATGACCTGCTGTGTCAACACTGTCCAGAGGTCAGTATCCTCAGGGACGAGGATCTAAGGCCAGATGCATGTAGGATCTGCTCCCTGCATCCACTTAATTTTCTATTGCTAATATATGAATTTTCAATATGTGTTTATTCAGCTGCTGCTCAGTTATAAGTGGTTTGTTTTTTTTTTGCTAGAAAATAGCAAATTAACAGGGATATATATTCATATCCCATTAGTCTGCTTTATGAAAACAAAACTTTAAAGTTAGCTAAAGCATGTTCTATTCATCTTAAAACATCATCAGGGTCAGATGCATAAAATTTTCAGATAAAGAGGTGTGCAGGGCAATGAGAATTGTATGTATCTTTTCATTTGTGTTTAAATAATTAGAAATAATTTTTCTCATTCTTATCACAAAGTAGTACATTATCACTATAGAAACAGGAAAATACCAGTAAGTAGAAGAGAATGTAGTCACCCATAGTTCCACAGCTTAGTTAACATTGTGCTCTGTATTTTTCCAATCTATTTTCTATGCATGTTTTATTTGTTATTCGACATAGTGGTTAATGTCCATATTAATTTGAATCCTGCTTTTGAAAGCTAACATTATACCAATTCTTAACAGATGAAGCCTTCTGGGGGCATTTTTTAAAAATGTTGAAGTTATCAAGCCTTTCACCCTTGGAAGGTTAAGAGGATTAAAATAAATAGATACTTCTATTAAGTAGAATGCTCATCCCAGGAAACAGCTTTTGCTTTCAGTGGTAAGTCTTGGAAAAAGCAGTTTAAAACCTTTATAGGATGCATCTCTATTTCTATCAGACCTTGAAAAGGAGATTGCACTGTGAGGAGGTAAGATTTTTTTTTTCTTGCTGAATATTTGAATTTGTGTAAGAATCCATTTCCAAAATTTTAGTTAATGAGGTAGATTCAGTTTTTGTGTGTGTGTAGAAAATAGACACGGAGATGATTTTTTCTCCCTTACTGACCTCCTCCATGGCCTTAAATTTTCTTTTTAATTTGAAATACAGACTATCAAGGTATATTTACATAAAATAAAATGCACCTACTATACAGGCTGGTGAATTTTGGCTTATTTCTACACTCATGTCATCACAACCGCCATCAAGACACAGAACAACTCCATCACTCCAAAAAAGACTCTGGTGCAGCCTCCCAGGTATTCTCTTCCCAGAGTCAGACAACCATCAGTCTACTTTCTGACTCTGTATACTAGCTTTGTCTGTTCTAGAGTTTTCTACAAATAGAATAATAATAAATGTTCCCTTGTACTTCCCTTCTTCTGCTTAGGGAAATATTTTTTAGATTCATTTGTACTATTGTATCAATTTGTTCTATTCTAAACCTGAGTAGTGTTCCATTGTGTGAGTGGTTCAGAATTTGTCTGTTCACTAGTTGAAGGACATTTAGATTGTTTCTAGAAACGTTCATGTATACGGGTTTTGTATGAATACAAATTTCCATTTCTCTTGGGCAAATACCTCAGAAACAAGATTTCTGAATCGGTTTAACTCTATGAGGCACGGCACACTGTTCTCCAAAATGGTGGCATTACTTTGTATTTCTAGTCAGAATGTCTCAGAGTTCCAGTTGTTTTGCATCTTCATCAGCACTTGGTGTTGTCAGACACCTTGACGATCTGAAGAGGTAACTCCATGTAGTTTTAACTTGCATTTCTCCAGTGACTAATGATGTTGAGCAGCTTCTCATGAGCCTCTTTTTTGATCACTTACATGTTTTCATTGGGAAAGTGTCTGTTCAAATCTTTTGTTCATTAAAAAAAATGACTGCTTGTTAGGGCTTTAAAATAAGTTTTATTGAGGTATAACTGATGTAAGTAACTGCACATCTTTAAAGGTACAATTGGGAAGTTTTGAGATATAAATACACATGATACTACCACCAAAATCAAAATAGTGAGCCTAGCCATCACTCCAGTACTCCATGCTTCATTACCTACACTCCATGGCCCCTCTGTGTAACCACAGGCTTCCCCAAGCACTTCTTGATATGCCTTTTAGAACTAGAGACACTACTCTATTCAAAATAGATAATCACAAGGACTTATCGTATAGCACAGGGAATACTGAATTCTGCTCAATATTCTCTAGTAACCTAAATGGGAAAAGAACTTGAAAAAAATATATGTATATATATATATACACACACACACAATTATACAGTGGAAGTGGGAAATACATTTAAGGGATTATCTCTGATAGATAGAGTGCCTGATGAACTATGGATGATAGTTCATGACATTGTATAGAAGACAGGGATCAAGACCATTCCCAAGAAAAAGAAATGCAAAAAAGCCAAGTGGCTCTCTGAGGAGGCCTTACAAATAGCTGTGAAAAGAAGAGAGGTGAAAACTAAAGGAGAAAAGGAAAGATACACCCATTTGAATGCAGAGTGCCAAAGAATAGCAAGGAGAGATAAGAAAACCTTCCTCAAGGATCAGTGCAAAGAAATAGAGGAAAACAATGGAATGGGAAAGACTAGAGATCTCTTCAAGAAAATTAGAGATACCAAGGAAACATTTCATGCAAAGATGGGCTCAATAAAGGACAGAAATGGTATGGACCTAACAGAAACAGAAGATATTAAGAAGAGGTGGCAACAATACACAGAAGAACTGTACAAAAAAGATCTTCATGACCCAGATAATCATGATGGTGTGATCACTCACCTAGAGCCAGACATCCTGGAGTGTGAAGTCAAGTGGGGCTCAGGAAGAAGCATCATTAAGAACAAAGCTAGTGGAGGTGATGGAATTCCAGTTGAGCTGTTTCAAATCCTGAAAGATGATGCTGTGAAAGTGCTGCACTCAATATGCCAGCAAATTTGGAAAACTCAGCAGTGGCCACGGGACTGGAAAAGGTCAATTTTCATTCCAATCCCAAAGAAAGGCAATGCCAAAGAATGCTCAAACTACCGCACAATTGCACTCATCTCACATGCTAGTAAAGTAACACTCAAAATTCTCCAAGCCAGGCCTCAGCAATACATGACAGTAAACTTCCAGATGTTCAAGCTGGTTTTAGAAAAGGCAGAGGAACCAGAGATCAAATTGCCAACATTCGCTGGATTATCGAAAAAGCAAGAGAGTTCCAGAAAAACATCTATTTCTGCTTTATTGACTATGCCAAAGCCTTTGATTGTGTGGATCACAATACACTGTGGAAAATTCTGAAAGAGATGGGAATACCAGACCACCTGACCTGCCTCTTGAGAAACCTGTATGCAGGTCAGGAAGCAACAGTTAGAACTGGACATGGAACAACAGACTGGTTTCAAATAGGAAAAGGAGTACGTCAAGGCTGTATATTGTCACCCTGCTTATTTAACTTATATGCAGAGTACATCATGAGAAATGCTGGGCTGGAAGAAGCACAAGCTGGAATCAAGATTGCCGGGAGAAATATCAATAACCTCAGATATGCAGATGACACCATCCTTATGGCAGAAAGTGAAGAGGAACTAAAAAGCCTCTTGATGAAAGTGAAAGAGGAGAGTGAAAAAAGTTGGCTTAAAGCTCAACATTCAGAAAACAAAGATCATGGCATCTGGCCCCATCACTTCATGGGAAATAGATGGAGAAACAGTGGAAACAGTGTCAGACTTTATTTTTCTGGGCTCTAAAATCACTGCAGATGGTGACTGCAGCCATGAAATTAAAAGACGCTTACTCCTTGGAAGAAAAGTTATGACCCGCCTAGATAGTATATTCAAAAGCAGAGACATTACTTTGCCGACTAAGGTCCGTCTAGTCAAGGCTGTGGTTTTTCCAGTGGTCATGTATGGATGTGAAAGTTGGACTGTGAAGAAGGCTGAGCACTGAAGAATTGATGCTTTTGAACTGTGGTGTTGGAGAAGACTCTTGAGAGTCCCTTGGACTGCAAGGAGATCCAACCAGTCTATTCTGAAGGAGATCAGCCCTGGGATTTCTTTGGAAGGAATGATGCTAAAGCTGAAGCTCCAGTACTTTGGCCACCTCATGCGAAGAGTTGACTCATTAGAAAAGACTCTGATGTTGGGAGGGATTGGGGGCAGGAGGAGAAGGGGACGACCCAGGATGAGATGGCTGGATGGCATCACTGACTCGATGGACTCGATGGAGTCTGAGTGAACTCCGGGAGATGGTGATGGACAGGGAGGCCTGGCGTGCTGTGGTTCATGGGGTCGCAAAGAGTCGGACACAACTGAGCAACTGAACTGAACTGAACTGAACAGTCCAATATAAAATAAAAATTTAAAAAATAATACATATTTCAACCACATAAATAAAACTAGAGAAATCTTTGTTCTGTTATTTAAGAGGTTGCTTTAGTTATAACATACAGGTTTAACTTACCACAGTCTACCTTCAAGTGGTTTTGTTCTATGTAGAGTAGATCAGCTTATAAAACTGTTTCTTCCCTTCCTTGACTTTAGCTATTACCATTCATTTTACATGTATGACAGTTTATAAACGTCACAATACGGTGTTGTTATTTTTATTTAAAAACCAATTGTATTTTATTTATACTTTTTAAAATTTCGTACTGTGATATGAAGAGCTGACTCATTTGAAAAGACCCTGATACTGGGAAAGATTGAGGGCAGGAGGAGAAGGGGACGACAGAGGATGAGATGCTTGGATAGCATCACTGACTCAATGGACATGGGTTTGGGTGGAGTCCGGGAGTTGGTGATGGACAGGGAGGCCTGGCGTGCTGCGGTTCATGGGGTTGCAGAGTCGGATGTGACTGAGTGACTGAACTGAACTGAGTGTGTTTAAAATATATACCTTTAATTAATAACAATCTACCTTCAAATAATATTATATTACTTCCTGTGTAGTGTAAGCAACTTACAACTGGATGCACCAAAGTCCTCTTTCCTATCTTATGTGCTATCTTTTCAAAAACATTAACTTATATGTTTTATGACACAGTATTGCCACTGTTTACTTTAGACAGGTGGGCTGAGTCTCTTGGTCATGTCCGACTCTTTGTGACCCCATGGACTGTAGCCTGCCAGGCTCCTCTGTCCATGGGATTTTTCCAGTAAGAATACTATAGTGGATTGCCATTTCCTCCTTCAGGGGACTCAGGGTCCATTCCCGACCCAGGAATGGAACCCATGTCTCCTGCCTCTTCTGCATAAGCAGGCGGATTCTTTACCACTGCGCCACTTCGGAAGCTTCAGGCAGTAAATTATATTTTAGGATGACTAAAACTTAGAAAAAAAAGTTTCAGAAGACTTTTAGCTTCATTTTAAGTTTCCAGGGACACTCCTTTCTTTGTGTAGCACTCAGTTTGTCTGGTACCACATTTCCTTTTGCTTGAAAATTTTTCTTTAATATTTCTTATAATGCAAGTTTTCGGGAAATTAATTGCCTCAGCTTTTGTTTGTCTGAGAAAAGTTTATTTTCAGTGGGTGTAGTATTCTTGCCTGGCTTTTGTCCATTCAACACTTTAATGGTACTATATTGTTTTCATTCTGGCTTTCGCACTTTTAAATAAGAAGTCTGCTGTAATTCTCATCTTTATCACTTTAAATATAATGTCTTTTTTCCCCCCTCTGGCTGCTCCTTCAGGATTTTCTCTTTCATCTTCAGCAGTTTGAATATACCATGACTAGATTTTAAAATTATTATTATTGTTATTATCATTATTAATATGATCACTCTTTGTGTTTTCTGAGTTCCTCAGATTTTTGAATTGATGTATTTCATCATTTTGGAGAAAATTCTTGGCCACTATGCGTTCAATACCTTCTGCCTAATTCTCTCTTCTCCTTGGGATTACAGTTATACATATTTCAGACTGCTTGGTCTAGCTCTTGGATTCTCTTTTCTGTTCTGTTATTGATTTTATTCCTTTTGGTTTTTGTACTTTGTTTTATTAAATTTCTGTTGTCCTATCTTAAAATTCACTGATTCTTTTCTTAGTTGTGTTGATTGTGTTTATGAGCCTGTCAAAGACATTCTTCATCCTTTTACCATGATTTTTACTTCTAGTATTTTCATTAGACTTTACCATCTGTTGGCTGAAATTCCCTATCTCTTAATACATTTGCCTATCTTTTAAACTTGAGCCATTAGCATGTTGAGTACTCACTTTTAATTTTTTGTCTAATACATTCAATATCTTTTTATCTCTGGGTCTGGTTATGTTGATTCCTTAGTTTATTGACAAGAGATTTTTTTTTTCTTCTCAATGCTGATATTATATGTAGAACAGTGAGGATCTAAGTAAACAGTGTTTATGCCTAAAGAATGGGTGAGGCTCTTCTGCTAGGTCATTACTGTTGGAATTTGCATCCATGTACTCAGTAGTTGAGCTCTGCTTGTCTTTGGTTGTTGTTGCTACGATTATACTCTGTGCAGAACCCAAACTGCAAACCCCTCTAGCCCTGTGTTTTGTGCATAGTATGGGCTGGAGGGTTTTTAAAATGTTCTTTCTCCATCTTCTGCTTTTGTCCTTCTTGACCCTGTGCTTAAGAGGGGGTTTTGTCTTCACGCTCTTGCTTTCTTATAATGGAAAACGCCTCAATGTTTTCTAACTTAGAGGTGGGGGCAAAGGTAATTCTCTGTGTTCTATCCCAAGCCTCAGTTTTAGATCTGCCACCTATCCTGGGATCTCAGTGATCCTGCTTCTCCTCCATGTGGCAGCTGGGGAATTTTGCTTTGGGGGGGGGTCTTTTGTGTGAGTGGGTTTCCAGTCCCTTTTCCAGCAGTTGTTGTTTAGATGCTAAGTCATATCTGACTCTTTTGTGACCCCATGGACTGTAGCCTGCCAGACTCCTCTGCCCATGGGAATTTCCCAGGCAGGAATTCTGGAGTGGGTTGCTATGCCCTTCTCCAGATGATCTTCCTGACCCAGGGATCAAACCTGCATCACCTGCATTGCAGCTGGAATTTTTATAGCTGAGTCACCAGGAAGCTCAAGCCTCTAGTAGTAGGAGACCACTAACTGTCCTAGCACCCAGGACAATTTTTTATTTTTTCCCTGAGAATATAGATAGGAACTGTTATTTTACTCTTTCTTCAGATTCAGCAGGTCTTCATGTGCCCTGGGAGTAATATGTTTTCTGCCCTTTATCCATTGGGTTAAGAGTCTTATTCCATAGAGGAGAAAATTTGGTAGGGCTCTGAAGTTTTTCCATAGCACTGGTTGCTCCCCAGTTCTGTACAACTGAGAGGATTTCTCTGGTCTCTTGCTGTGCCCACACTCTTTCTCCTTAGTGTTCAGTGGATGTCAGTGGAAAAGAACCTGCAGGTAGACTCCCCTGAGTCAGCAGGCCTTGGGGACTTTATACTTTCATGCCAGTTCGCACTGAGCCTGTAGAAGTTTGTTAAACATTTTAGCTGAGATCTTACTCACTTAGTGGTGTGCAGCATTTCTTCCCCACATATTCTACTAAGATTGAACCAGTACTCACTTTCTTTCTCTTTGGATGGGCTTGTCTTTCCTTAGATTTCAGGCTACTTGATTGCTTTGTAGTGTTAGTTGTTGAATAAACCCAAGAAAAGTAATTATCTTTAGGTTTCTATAGGTTTAAAATATTATTGTTAGGGCCTTTGAGGTTGACATGTACACTCTGTTATATTTAAAATAGATAACCAACAAGGATCTATATTGTACAGCACAGGGAACTCTGCTCAATATTATGTAATAACCTAAATGGGAAAAGAATTTGAAGAAGAGACACATGTATATGCATAACTGAATCACTTTGCTGTACATCTGAGCTAACACAACATTGTTATTCAACTATATTTCAATGTAAAATAAAAAGCTAAAGAATTATTGTTAGAGTAAGAGTCTTATTTCATTTTGAATACACTCCTATAGTGAACTTCCCCTGTAGCTCAGAGGTAAAGAAACTGCCTGCAATGCAGGAGCGGCAGAAACCTCAGGTTTGATCCCTGAGTCAGGAAGATCCCCTAGAGGAGGGCATGGCAACCCACTCCAGTATTCTTGCCTGGAGAATCCCCATAGACAGAGAAGCCTGGTGGGCTACAGTCCATGGGGTGGCAGAGAGTTAGACATGACTAAAGCAACTTAGTATGCACACATAGATACAGATGTCTTTAAAGTATTAACAAAATCTTTTGTGTTTGGGACATACCTGATGTATTTTCCTTTTTACTCAGAGAATTTGGTATGCATGGCACCCTGGTCCTATTTCCCAAGCTTCTCTGAAGCCCTTTTGGGAAAAGAGGTCCATGGTATTCTATAAGAAATATTGTATGAATAATTTGGGACTTTGGGAATGAGGTGACTTTTACTAGCTTGTGTTCAACTATCTGTGTCAAGCTGAAGCATCTGGGAAGTTACCAAAAGCATAAATTATAGGCACAGAAAAATAAACTTCTGGGCGCACTAGTTTTTTTTACCCACAAAGTCTGAGTGTTGAAATTATATTTCAAAATAGAATATACATTGTGTCATTGGGAATGAAATAGCAGTGCTACACTGCTTAAATACGCACATTTAAGTTAGCCTTAAAAACAAAGATATTTACCGACGACTCCAGTAAGGTAGATCCTATTCACATAGTTCAAAAATAAAATTACTATCATAAATGATTGACTTTCAGAAAGTGGCCATGGTAAATATGTTATATATTAACTCTAGTAAGTGGGATTGCTCTCAACAGTTCAAATGTATTGTCCACTGATGGTGATGTACTTGGAAAAACAATTTTCTCTAAAATGTTATCAATTTCTTCTAAGTTCTACAAGAAGTATTAGTATTATTTCAACTATGATAGGCCAACAGAATATTGTGTATATTATTAAATAAGATTATCTGGTATATTATTAGTGTACTATGACTAGTGTACACTTATCCTATCTCTGCAGAAAAGCAATGGATTAATTAGCTTTGACAGTGCCTCTGATTCTCATGTGAAGTTTTGAAGATGATGCATTAAATATTATATTATTTTAACTCCTCATTTCTCCATTTTGCGGCTTTTAAGCTTCATGAGGATAGCATAGTAAGGGAAGGATTCTTTAACAGTCCACTGAGTCTCTTCAAGGAACAGCCATTGAACTCTCAGTACGTTATTGTCATTTCTAAAAAACGTATCTTTCTCCCTTTTTTCTTCTCTTTCTCAGTTCTTGAGTACACTAGTGAAGACTCATGTTTTGGAGCTGGTCAAGCCAAGTAAGACAACAAACTGAAATTTGTTGAACTGTTTTGTTGGTTTCATTAATCTTGCTCTTTTTGAGGCTGTCATTAGTTATTTTTAAATATTTGAATTAGTTGTATTTATCATAAATTAAACTCAAGGCTTAATTAGCATTCTCATGAAGGATGCAATTAAAAATGTGAAATGAAACAAAAACAACAGCTAGTACTTCTGCAGACTCAGCTTGCTTAATTTTTCAAAGCGCTGTTAATAAAACCAACATAACTAATTTGAATTTATGAATGGATAAATAGACAATGGAAAAGGAAAAATTTTCTTTGTGTTCAGAACAAAGTGAAACAAGAAAGCAAAGTTTCCTTTATAAGTATAAAACGAACCATGTTCAACTAGAGTGCTTTTGCAAACTGAGTCAATATCTTAGTAATGTATCTAATGTCAAAATTCTTAATCTGGGAGTAGACTGTGATATAATTCCACAAGCAAAGTATTTATAGAATGACTAAAATGAAAGTACTTATTAAGTGCCAGAGGTATGCCCCCAAATCACTGTTGCTGTTGTTTAGTTGCTAGGTTGTATCTGACTCTCCCGTGACCCCATGGACAATTGCCCAGGCTCCTCTGTGCATGGGATTTCCCAGGCAAAATACTGGAGTGGGTGGTCATTCCCTTCTCCAGGCGATCTTCCCAACGCAGAGACTGAACCTGAGTCTCCTGTGTTGCAGGCAGATTCTTTACTGCTGAGCCACCAAGAAAGCCCAATCATTGTGATAACAAAAATCAATCAAACAACAACAACAAAACATTACTTCCAATTTCCAATATACCCCTGGGAGCAGCACTGCTCCATTGCGATCCATAGGCTTAGGTCACAAGGCCAAAGAGCTGGCAAGGGACAACAGCCTCACAGCTTTGAACTTGGAAAGCAGATGTGCTAGTGGGACAAGCAGAGCTTAGGCAGCTGACCCTAAGCCAGCAGTCAGGAAAACTGGCAAATAACCTGATTTATACCACAGAAACTCAAAAAGGCTCAAGAGTTGTGATCATATATATCTCCAAAAATGGAGGTGAAGGTAGGTTAAAGCACTGGGGTATTGAAGTCTGTTTCAAGTTGAGTCTGGAGGTACTGACTGAAAAAAAAAAAAGTGAATATTTCCACCTGAATGAAAGCTATTTGGTTTCCAGTATCCTGGCAGCCTGTACCGAAACTGCTGGTCTAGAGCTTGTAGTATTCTTCTCTGGGACTCACAAAAGCCTAGAGGAACTAAAGGTAATAACCTCAGGGTGGCTCAGATGGTAAAGAATCCACCCGCAGTGCAGGAGACCTGAGTTTGATCCCTGGGTTGGGAAGATCCCCTGGAGAAAAATTGCATTATTGACTTCTTTGAGATCGCAGAGTCAGACAACTGAGTGACTAACACTTTCACTTTACCTGATAAAACAACTCAGCCAGCTCACCATACAGTGAGACTCTTGTTTCCTTTTTATAACCCTATTTTGGAGCTCAGATTTGTAATCAATCTATAGATACTGTGCTTAGCTGCAAGTAGGAAATCCACTACACAGTTGAGAAAAACTTCAATATATAAATTGGAGACTGAAACTAAAAAAATGCGACTTCAGGTGGTGCAGTGGTAAAGAATCCACCTACCAATGGAAGAGATGCAAGAGACATGGGTTCAACCCCTGGCTCAGAAAGATCCCCTGGAGGGGGAAATGGCAACTCATTCCAGTATTCTTGCCTGGAAAATTCCATGGGCAGAGGAGCCTGGTGGGCTAAAGTCCACGGTGTCACAAAATGTCGGACACAACTGAGCACGCACACACAGGAAAAAAGAAGTAGGCTTCAAAAAAGAACTTTTTGAAGAAAACTTCAAAAAATAATCATTAATATCCTTACAAAATAAAACACTTCATTCTTAAAGTGAATAAGAATGGGTTTCTCTAAAAAGGAATATGAGAGACAAAAATAGTTGATGAAAAGGGAGGAAAAAAGCTAGAACAGAATTAGAAAAATAATTATTAGGTATGATCAGGAAATCTCCAAGAAAAGAGACTCAAAGTGCAGAGAGAAAGACAAAATGATTGAAAAGATAAGAAATTTAACCTCTTCAGGAGTTCCAAAAAGTGAAAACCAAATGGAAACCATCGATTAAGTCATTAAAAAAAAATTCCCCTAAATCGAAAGCTTTCCTTATTTTGTTTCTAGTGTTATCCAGGGGAACCCAGCAAAGAGTTGCATCTTTTTGGATTCCTTGTTGTTTAGTCACTCAGTTGTGTCCAACTCTTTGCAACCCATGGACTGAACCACGCCAAGCTTCCCTTGTCCTTCACTGTCTCCTGGAGTTTGCTCAAACTCATGTCCATTGAGTAGGTGATGCCATCCTTAGGGCACTTTTATTTAAGGAATATTGCCAATATCAATTGAAGGGAAGTCAGTGAAGCTCTAAGTCCAGGAAATGGAGAATTTGACACAAAATTGCCCTCTTGAAGCCTGAAGGACTAACCAGGAAGTCCTTAAGTCATTCTGAACGGCTTAGGATCAAGCAGTGTATAATAACGTGCAAGAGACAGTTAGTAAATGGTTATTGATGTGAACTATTCCATGCTAGCCCTTGATGATGTCCGACCAAGACTGATGGTGGTCTCAATGCATTGTCTTCTGGACATTCCTCTTGGGACTGCAGCTTAAGCAGAAAGAGATTTGGATTTAAAATATGACTTAGGCATGGTAATAGCATTTTTCTAATGGAAAAACAGGGACTCTTATCCTTGTAGGTAATTTTCTTTTTGAATTGTAAATTTATTATATGAAAAGTTTTACAAAGGTATACAAATTAAGTGACATTTAATTTGTTAAAAAGAATAAAATTATATTGAATTGGATGTGCTCCAGAAATTCTAGGCTAACTGCAGTAGCCTTAGGTTATAAATGCAAATGTATTTCATTATAATTTTGCTCTACAACTGGTGCAGCTTGCATAAATAAGCTGAGTAAAGCTAGATTGTTATAAACTGAAATTTCAATCAATGGCACCTGAGGTCCTATAACCTATTGGCATCTATTGCCTTAGAAGGTTGAAGTTTTTAGAGATGGCTTTATTATTTGGCATCTACCCGTCGACTAAAGTGACTTCGCATGCACACACCCGTCAAGATTTAGGTCATAAATGTAAATTTCTACTGTATAAAGGCAGGCTACAAAGTTTCTTTCAGATTCACTGAGAAAGGCCTATTTATAATGAATAACAGGAAACATGATTTCTTTTAGGGGAAATTTGAAAATTAAATATTTGTAAGACCATTACTTAGAATATAAAAAGTTTTATTTTTGTGATCAAGTTAAAAGGTGAATAAATTGGGTAACTACAAGGTTGCAATATGCCAATTTGGACCACTTTGATAGGACTATGTCTTAACTTGTTTTCTATCTTTCCTTTGTCTTATTGAATGTATAATCACTCTTTAGCAGTCTGGATCTTTCTCCATATTTATTTTATGTAGCAATGATTATTTGTGTCATTGGATGTAAACTGTACTTAGAAAATTGAATCTATTTGGGCCAGGGAACCAAGCAGACCAAATCTACCTTTACATGTTTGGAACTGTAGCTTTGCACATTTCTGATAGTTCTCTTGCTCAGAGTACCTGAAAATTTCTCATCCATATGGTGGTATCCAGGAGCTCTGGAAAGGAATCAAACCCTAGTGTTTTTCTATTGAAATCCGATTTGTTTCATTATTCCTTACTTGTAGGCATAACTATAATTGGTCAGCCAGGCAAATGCTGTTGTAAATGCAAAATTAGATACCGTTTTTTTAGGTGAAACTGAAACAAGGATTTTCTCACTGCCATTCAGGTCGATTTAATCTTTCTATCCTTCAAAGTCACTCAGACTGCTGGCCTGTCATCTCCTCCAAATCTGTTTGTGCTCCCCTATTTGCCCTTTCATTTTCATTCTCGATTTCTTTGGCTTAAGGAGCCCCAACAATTATGGCTACTGAAGAGTGACGTATTCAGGCTAACAGTTGGGATTTTACTCTGTTTGATATAAAATTATTTACTGGATATTGTTTGATAAGTAAAATGTAGTAAAACCAGAAGAAACTACTTCTGCCTTTTCTAATAAACACAACTCATTTAAAATTGGCTCTAACATATGTCCTTCTGGAATCTCACACTGTGTGGGATTCTCTGTGAAGAGAATCTCATCATCCAACATGATATGTTTCTGTGTCAAGTGAACACATTTTAAAAATAATTTTTGTTTTTGGCTATGCTGGGTCTTCATTGCTGCATACAGGGTTTCTCTAGTTGCAGTGAATGGGAGCTACTGTTTGTTGCGATACTCAGCTTTCTCATTCAGGTGTCCTCTCTTGCTGTGAAGCACAAGCTCTAGGTGTGTGAATTCTAGTAATGGTGGTGTGTGGGCTCCGTATTGGGGCTCGTGGGCTCAGTATTCATGGTGAATGGGCTTAGTTGCTCTGTGGCATATGGAGTCTTCCCAGAATAGGGATCAAACCTGTGTCCCTTGTATTGGCAGGCGGATTCTTATCCACTGTACCACCAGGGACGTCCAAATGAACATATTTTACTTGGAACATGACTTAATGTTTCATATCTACTTATAATTATAATGCCATTTTTTCCTTTTTATTTTTCCAAGCATCCTTTCCTGAACTATTTTTAAGACCTGACTACACGCAAAGAATTAAATAGACACAATATTTACCTGGAGGAACTTACAAGGGAGTGTGGGAAACAGGTGAGTGAAAGTAACTATGCTGCTGCTGCTGCTGCTGCTGGCTAAGTCGCTTCAGTCGTGTCCGACTCTGTGCGACCCCATAGACAGCAGCCCATCAGGCTCCCCCATCCCTGGGATTCTCCAGGCAAGAACACTGGAGTGGGTTGCCATTTCCTTCTCCAATGCATGAAAGTGAAAAGTGAAAGTGAAGTCAGTCAGTCGTGTCCGACTCTTAGTGACCCCACGGACTGCAGCCCACCAGGCTCCTCCGCCCATGGGATTTTCCAGGCAAGAGTACTGGAGTGGGCTGCCATTGTCTTCATAAGTGTTAGCAATCTGGAGAATCCCATGGATGGAGGAGCCTGGTGGGCTACAGTCCATGGGGTCGCAAGGAGTCGGACACGACTGACTGACTTCACTTTCACCTTTTCACTTACATGGATGATCTTACTATGAACTCGTCACTGTACTAAGATCACAGAGAATCTCATTTAACCCTCAGAATAAACAGTACAGGGTAGGTTAATATTGCTTTCATTCTAGCAGATAAGGAAATAGGTCCAGAGACTTTGAGTCTTTGGCCTAGATTGAAACTTTCTGGCTCCAAAAGCATAGGGAAATTTTGCACAATAACTCACACAATGTCCCCAAAGGCAGAAATGTTGATGGACGATAACAGGTATCCCAAAAATAATGCAGGTCAAACCCCAGAAATACAGATATAGTAAGGTGGGGAATGTGGGATGCGGGATGGTTTGATGGAGTAGGTAGCAATTAAACCAAGGCATAAATGACAGTAGGGTATTGAGAGAGAGAGAGAGAGAGAAATAAGGGAGGGTGTGTGTGTGTGTGTGCAAGGCACCAAGAAACCAAGCTTCCAGCCTTGAGAAAGCTGGGCTTCTTTTTGAGTATATTTGTAGCAACTTTATCTGAGTCTTATCTGAGCTCTTAGATAGCTGATGTCCATTGAGATAAATGGTTTGTCAAAGACCCCACAGCTTATAAGAAGCAGAGCCAGGACCAGGACATGTTCATACTGATACAAATTTAATTGGCTTTTATTTTTTATCACAACTCATTCAAACATAGCTCATTGTAGTCAAGAAGACTGATTCAGAGTCTTGTGCCCAATTATTTGGGGCTATACCTGGTGACTGATTTCTAGTATTAGGGAAATCACTTGACCATAATTAACCTTCCTTAAAAATGGAAGCACATAATCAGAGTGTGACTGATATTGTCAAATAAACTATGAGCTGTCAGATTTTTCAATATATGAAAACCAATTCAGAATGTTTTAGCAAAGTTAAAAAAAAAGACTTGGGAAAGCATTCCTTTGAGGTAATAATGAAAGATCTGAAGAGTGAGAGTTTTTACCTTGGAGAATAAAAGGTTAAGATATTGTCAATGTGTCAAGTTTAGATTGTCATTGTAATGTGAAAAGACAGTCTATTTCCACTTTTAGCTCCGTATGTGTTCAATCAAAAGTTTAAAAATGCACACTGAAGTTTAGAATTTGGTGTTAGAAAAAAATCAATTTCATTCACTTTATGTGTTTGAAAAAATTTTTTAATTTTTTGGAAAAAGACCCTTTTTATGTAAGCTCATGAGACTTCATAGAAATTTTATTTGTAATTTTGGTTTTTAGGGAAGAAAAGGGAGGTTAATGGTATAAGACATATATAAGATATATAATATTAATTATAAAACAAAATGTAGTATATAAAAATTTTTTAATTATATGCTATAAAAAGGAACAAGTTAGTTATTATAATATAAGCTAGTTATTATATTACCCTACTAGGCTTTAGGAAGAATTACTATGACCAAAGCTAGTTTAGGGGATGGAATTCCAGCTGACCTATTTAAAATCCTAAAAGATGATGCTGTTAAAGTGCTTCACTCAGTATGTCAGCAAATTTGGAAAACTCAGCAGTGGCCAAAGGACTGGAAAAGGTCAGTTTTCATCCAAATCCCACAGAAGGGCAAAGCCAAATAATATTCCAGCTACTGTACAGTTGCACTCATTTAACATGCTAGCAAGCTTATGCTCAAAAATCCTTCAAGCCAGGCTTCAGCAGCACATGAACTGAGAACTTCCAGATGTACAAGCTAGCTTTAGAAAATGCAGTGGAATCAGAGATCAAATTGCCAACATTTGTTAGATTGTGGAGAAAGCAAGGGAACATCTACTTTTGCTTCATTGACTATCCTGAAGTCTTTGACTGTGTGGATCACAGCAAACTGTGGAAAATTCTTATAGAGATTGGAGTACCAGACCACGTTACCTGTCTCCTGAGAAACCTGTATGCTGGTCAAGAAGCAATGGTTAGGGCTGGACATGGAACAACTGATTGGTTCAAAACAGGGAAATGAGTATGACAAGGTTGTATATTGTCACCTTGCTTATTTAACTTATATGCAGAGTACACCATGCAAAATGGGCTGGATGAATCACAAGCTGGAATCAAGATTGCCAGGAGACATATCAATAACCTCAGGTATGCAGATGATATTACTATAATGGCAGAAAGTGAAGAGAATTAAAGAGTCTCTTGATAAGAGTGAAAGAGGAGAGTGAAAAAGCTGACTTGAAACTCAATATTAAAAAGAAAAAAAAAAAAAACTAAAATCATGGCATATAGTCCCACCAGTACATGGCAAATAGAAGGGGAAAAAGTGGAAGCAGTAACAGATTTTATTTTCTTGGGCTCCCAAAATCACTGTGGATGGTGACTGCAGCTATGAAACTAAAAGATGATTGCTCCTTAGAAGAAAAGCTATGACAAACGTGAAAGTGAAAGTCGCTCAGTCGTGTCCGACTCTTTGTGAGCCCATGGACTGTACAGTCCATGTAATTCTCCAGGCCAGAATACTGGAATGGGTATCTTTTCTCTTCTCCAGGGGATCTTCCCAACCCAGTGATTGAACCCAGGTCTCCTGCGTTGCAGGCAAATTCTTTACCAGCTGAGCCACAAGGGAAACCCAAGAATACTGGAGTGGGTAGCCTATCCCTTCTCCAGGGGATCTTCCTGACCCAGGAATCGAACTGGGGTCTCCTGCATTGCAGGTGGATTCTTTACCAACTGAGCTATCAGGGAAACCTGATGACAAAAGTAGACAGCATATTAAAAAAGAGAGACATCACTTCACTGACAAAGGTCTGTAGAGTCAAAGCTATGGTTTTTCCAGCAGTCATGTCAGATGTGAGAGTGGGACCATAAAGGAGGCTGAGCACTGAAGAACTGATGCTTTCGAAGTGCGGTGCTGGAGAAGACTCTTGAGAATTCCTTAGAGGACAAGGAGATCAAACCGGTCAACTCTAATAGAAATTGACCCTGAACATTAATTGGGAGGACTGATGATGAAGCTGAAACTCGAATACTTTGGCCACCTGATGCAAAGAGCTGCCTCATTGGAAAAGACTCTCATATTGGGAAAGATTGAAGGCAAAAGGAGAAGGCAGCAGCAGAGGATGAGATGGTTACATAACGTCCCTGACTCAATGGACATGAATTTGAACAAACTCTGGAAGATGGTGGAGGACAGAGGAGCCTGGAGTGCTGCATTTCATGGGGTAGTAAAAGTCAAACATGACTTATCAACTGAACAACAACAACAATAACATTATATATAAACCATTATCATACAGGCTAGTTTCATAATTATGACATTTGCTTTAATTGACTCATTAGTATTACTTGTTTAATGACTCAAAAGATTGGTGCAACATAAAAGTTTAAAAATAATGAATGATTTAAACATAATTTGGAACTTTATGAACAATAAGAATGTGAGTGTTAGCTATATCTTTCACTGGAAGATAAAAGTAACTCAGAATGGTTCACAGATAATAATTCATTAAAATTTTTATTATTGTATATTACCAGCATATGCAACATAAGTCAAATAGTGTGATGAATTCACATACTCCCATCATCCAGAGTCAATTATTGTCAACCTTATTGCCAATGATATTCCATTTATCTTCCCTCTTACATTTTAATTTTTGCTAGGACCTTTTAAAATAAATTTTAAACTTAATGTTATTTCACTCTAAATAGTTTACTATATATTACTAACAGATGAGAGATATTTTTTGAGTGCCCACAATACCATTATCACATCTAACAAGTTAATAACTATTATTTTCTAATACATAGTCCATACTCAAATGCCTTCATTTGTTTTAAAAAAACGTGTTTGACATAGTTTATTTGTTTAGTAATAGATTCAAAGGAGGTCCAGGCAAGTGCACTTTATTTGGTTGATATGCCTTTTAAGTCTCTTTTAATCTGTAACAGATATTCCTCCCTTTTTAATGGTGTTTATTTGGAAGAAATAAGTTTATTTGTCCTGTGGCAGAGTCCTTATTGTGGATTTTACTGTTTCCTCATCATATTAAATAATCTGTTTCTTTATCTTCTACTTTCCATAAAGGGTAGTAATATTTGATTATATTTAATTATGGGACTTCCCTGGTGTCCCAGATGGTAAAGAATCTGCAATGCGGGACACCCAGGTTCAGTCCCTGGTTTGGGAAGATCCCCTGGAGAAGGGATTCTTGTCTGGAGAATTCCATGGACAGAGGAGCTTGTCAGGCTAGAGTCTATGGGGTGGCAAAGAGTTGGGCACAACTGAGTGACTAATTATATTCAGGATAAGATGACTCATTTTAAAATTTTTCAGTTCAGTTCAGTTCAGTCGCTCAGTCATGTCCGACTCTTTGCGACCTCATGAATCGCAGCACGCCAGGCCTCCCTGTCCATCACCATCTCCCGGAGTTCACTCAGACTCACATCCATCGAGTCAGTGATGCCATCCAGCTATCTCATCCTGGGTCGTCCCCTTCTCCTCCTGCCCCCAATCCCTCACAGCATCAGGGTCTTTTCCAATGAGTCGACTCTTTGCATGAGGTGGCCAAAGTACTGGAGTTTCAGCTTCAGCATCATTCCTTCCAAAGAAATCCCAGGGTTGGTCTCTTTCAGAATGGACTGATTGGATCTCCTTGCAGTCTAAAGGGACTCTCAAGAGTCTTCTCCAACACCACAGTTCAAAAGCATCAATTCTTCGGTGCTCAGCTTTCTTCACAGTTCAACTCTCACATCCACACATGACCACAGGAAAAACCATAGCCTTGACTAGACGGACCTTAGTTGGCAAAGTAATGTCTCTGCTTTTGAATATGCTGTTTAGGTTGGTCATAACTTTTCTTCCAAGGAGTAAGTGTCTTTTAATTTCATGGCTGCAGTCACCATCTCCAGTGATTTTGGAGCCCCAAAAAATAAAGTCTGACACTGTTTCCCCATCTATTTCCCATGAAGTGATGGGACTGGATGCCATGATCTTCGTTTTCTGAATGTTGAGCTTTAGGCCAACTTTTTCACTCTCCTCTTTCACTTTCATCAAGAGGCTTTTTAGTTCCTCTTCACTTTCTGCCATCAGGGTGGTGTCATCTGCATATCTGAGGTTATTGATATTTCTCGCAGCAATCTTGATTCCAGCTTGTGCTTCTGCCAGCCCATTGTTTCTCATGATGTACTCTGCATATAAGTTAAATAAGCAGGGTGACAATATACAGCCTTGACGTACTCCTTTTCCTATTTGGAACCAGTCTGTTGTTCCATGTCCAGTTCTAACTGTTGCTTCCTGACCTGCATACAGATTTCTCAAGAGGCAGGTCAGGTGGTCTGGTATTCCCATCTCTTTCAGAATTTTCCACAGTTTATTGTGATCCACACAGTCAAAGGCTTTGGCATAGTCAATAAAGCAGAAATAGATGTTTTTCTGGAACTCTCTTGCTTTTTTAGAAATGCTTAAAAAAAATTGTGTTTATGTTATACAATTAGTGTCTCAAATAAGTGAGTCCATAATTTTTACATGCAATAAAAATAAGCTATATCTTGTGTGGTGGCACATGTGGTTTAGTTGCTAAGTCATGCCAACTCTTGCAGCCCCATGGACTGTAGCCCGCCAGGCTCCTCTCTTCATGGGATTCTCCAGGCAAGAATGACTGGAGTGGGTTGCAATTTCCTTCTCCAGGGGATCGTCTCAACCCAGGGATCAAACCCACATCTTCTGTATTGCATTGTTTACTGGATTCTTTACCAACTGAGCCACCAGAGAAGCCCAAGGTATATTTTACATACAATAAAATATACTGATCTCAAGTATTCAGCCTGATATGTCTTGACAATTTTATACCCATTTCCCCACAACCTGTAAAATAAGATAAGCACATTTTTACCAATACAGAAAGCTCCTTTATGCTCCTAACAAGTCAATCTTCCCTTCTAGAAGCAACCACTTTCTGATTTCATTCATCACAGATTAGCTTTACAGTTTTTGAATTTGATGTAAAAGGCTTCTTTTTCTCAATGAAACATTTTTGAGATTCACTCATTTTGTTGCATAAATCACTAGTTCTTAGCTTTTTTATTAGTAAGGAGCAGTCCATTCTATGGTTATACCTCAAGTTGTTTATCAGTTCTGTTGAGGAATATCTGGATTGTGTCCAGTTCTTGGCTACAATAAATACAGCTTCTCTAAGCATTCTTTTTCTCAGCTGTAATATAAAGTATACAATGATTTGAGGTACATTGTGACTTCTACCACTGAGTTACTTAACAGACCCATCCCCTCACATATTTATTTATTTTTTCTTTTGGTGAGAACACAAGTCCTACCCTCTTAGCAGATTTTAATTATACGATAGAGTACACATTCTCTTTATGGGTATATGCCTTCATTTCTCTTGGATCAAAACCACAGTGTGTGCTCTAAGACATTCTCCTGGAACTTAAAATTTTACCTACTGTAACACTGCAAAATCTTCTCCTAATGTCTTTTTCTCGGAAGCTTTATAGTTCTAGCTTCTATGTTTATGTTTGAATTGATTTTGAGGTATGAAGTCGAGGTCAAGAGTCTTATTTTCTTTCAGACAATTGTACAGTCTTCTCAGCATTGTTTGTTAAAAATACTTTGCCTTTGTTGAAAATCAATTGCTTTGTTTACATGTAAATCTATTTGCTACTCCTTATTCCAATAATTAACTGTTTTGAAGGTGAAAAGTTCTTCAACTTTGTCTTTTCAAGATTGTTCAGCTAGAGTTTGCATTTCCTTATAAATTTTTGAATCACTGTGTCGATTTCTTAAAAAATGTTGCTGATACTTTGTTACTTATGAGGGATCTATAAATCAATTTGAGGAGAATGAATAATTAGCAATATAAACTCTTCCAGTTAAGAACATGCCCCTTCTCTCCACTTGCTTAGATCTTTAAATTTCTTAGCAATGATTTATAGTTTTTTGGAGGCTTTTTATTAAAGCTATTAAAAATTTCCCCTTTTTGCTTGGTACAGATAAACATTAATAAAACTAATTTTTGTATCTCAAACCTTTATCTTACAAATATGTTCCATTTGCTCATTAGTACCAGTATATATATATTTTTCTCCTCTTTGGATTTCTTAGAATAGGGTTTGTTGAGATGAATTCCCTTGACTCTGTCTATTTGAAATGTCTAATTTGCTTTTATTTTTGAGAGGTATATTTGCTATATACAGCACTCTATTTTTGCTTTCAGTACTTAAAGATCTTCTTCCATTGTCTTTTTTTAAAAATGAGGTCAGCCATCATTCTTATTTTCTTTTTCTTGCATGTATTGTGCCTTTCTTCCCCCTGGCTGTTCTTACTATTTGCTCTTTATCTTTTGTTTCTTGTGGCTTGATGTTTTGCCTAGAATCTTGTGGGTTTATATATTTCATTCATTTTAGAAAATTCTCATTATCTCTTCAAAATAAATGTCTACACCATTCTTTCTCTGTTCTTTTTCCAGAACTCCAGTTATACATATATTTGATGATTTGATGTCATTCGCCAAGTCTTGGCTTCCGCATTCAGCCTAAATATTTCTCTCTTTGCAATTCTGTTTAGCTGATTTCTACTGTTGTTTTCCAGTTCACTGATCTTTTCTTCTGCTGTGTCCAGTATGCCCTTATGCCCAGTAAGTGAATTTTACATTTCTTATATTATTTTAGCATTTCTACTTAGCTCTTTTGTATAGTTTTATATATATTGAAGTTTTCAATCTCTTTTGCTTCAAGTTTTGCTAGATTCTGTGACATTTATCAGAGTTAAAGTTCTCATTAGCTAAATAAAATATCTGGGTCATCTGTCAGCCTGTATCTGTCTTTCCCTTATTGGTCACTTTTTCGACTTCCTGACACGTTTTGTAATTTTTATTCTATGGCAGGCATCTTGTGTCAAGAACAGTAGAAACTGCCAGTAAAGGGCTTCCCCCTTCCTCTGTCAGACTGTCAGCCTGGGTGCTGAGTCAGCCTCATCTGTCGCCGCGCTGAGAATAGGTTCTGTGGTAGATTTAGTTACATTCAGTTTGTCAGTGGCTTCAGACACTTTGAGGACAGGATCAGGGCTTTTTTTTTTTTTCTCTCAGCAGGGCTTGAAATATGAGCATCAGTAATTCTCTAGAGATACTTCAGTGCTTTAAAACTCAGTCCCAGCTTTCTGAGTTACTGGAAGTTGTTTTTGCTCTCTAACCTGCCCTGGTTTTCTGTATGTCAGGACAGCTCTGTTGATCCTGCATCCTTAACTCGTTAGTATACCTCAGGGGATCTCTGTTTTTCTACCCTGCTCCCATCCTTCAGTGGCCTGTGGCCTTGAAACCTGTGAAAGACCCAGTTAAAATCCAGTGCAACTTTCTTCCTGTCCCCCAGCTTGCAACCATTGGTATCCTCTGCCTTGTGCTCTGGTGGAGACCTTCTATGCCAGACAAGTTCAGTTCTCTCCTTGCCCCTGCTGCTGCTGCTGCTAAGTCGCTTCAGTTGTGTCTGACTCTGTGCGACCCCATAGACGGCAGCCCATCAGGCTCCCCCATCCCTGGGATTCTCCAGGCAAGAACACTGGAGTGGGTTGCCATTTCCTTCTCCACTGCAGGAAAGTGAAAAGGGAAAGTGAAGTCGCTCAGTCGTATCCGACTCTTCACCACCCCATGGACTGCAGCCCACCAGGCTCCTCCATCCATGGGATTTTCCAGGCAAGAGTACTGGAGTGGGGTGCCACTAGCCTTTAGCATATGGCCCTTCCCTGGTGGCTCAGATGGTAAAGAATCTGTCTGCAGTGCAGGAGATCTGGGTTCATCCCTGGATTGGGAAGATCCCCTGGAGAAGGGAATGGTGATCCACTCCAATATTCTCAGTATTCAGAGAATTCCACGGACAGAGGAGCCTGGTGGGCTACAGTCCATGGGGTCACAGAGTCAGACATCTGTGACTAGAGCTCCTTGGTTCTGTAATCTGTCATACTGACCTACAGAAGCTATTTATAGTTTGTTTAAAAATTGAGTTTGTTTCTCTTTACTTTCATATGGAAGAACAGTTTCTCCTACTTCTACTACTGTTCTTCTATCAGTAAACACAGTCATATGAGTCTCTCTTAGGAAAGACTTGCCCATTTTATTTTTTGTTTAAAAACATTATTTTTATTTTTTGGCCACACCTCATGGCTTGTGGGATCTTAGTTCCCTGACCAGGGATCAAACCCAGCCCTCAGCAGTAGAAGCATGTACTTCTAACCGTTGGACCACCAGGGAATTCTCCAAGATTTGTCCATTTTAAAATTTAATTCCCTTAGGGTTTGTTTGTTTGTTTGTTTTTTAACTCATTAGCTCTCTATACAGATGAACAGAAACATACATGTGGACACAGGGGAAGGAGAGGGTAGGACAAATTGAAAAAGTAGTATTGACATGTATATTCTATTGTGTATAAAATAGATAACTAGTGGGAAGCGGCTATATAACACAGGGAGCTCAGCCTGGCATCTTG
The DNA here is from genome assembly GCF_014754425.2 of Oryx dammah. NCBI lineage: Eukaryota > Metazoa > Chordata > Mammalia > Artiodactyla > Bovidae > Oryx > Oryx dammah. Next base: position 69,566,417 of record NW_024070210.1, on the reverse strand, counting down.
TGATGACCTGGAGGGGTGGGATGGGAGTAGGGAGGGAGACTCAAAAGGGAGGGGATATATATATATATATATGATTATGACTTACACACATTGTTGTATGGCAGAATCCAGCACATTGTAAAGCAAATATTTTCCAGTTTAAAAAAAAAAAAAAACCAAATCATTAGCTCTCTGGTACTCTGAAAAGTTCTAATTTTGTACTTTTTAAGGTGGGGATGATGGTTGTATTGGTTTCTTATCATTACTGCAAAAATTGCTGCAAATTTAGTATCTTGAACTAAATTTATTATTTTACAGTTTTGTAGGTCAGAAGTTTGAAATGAGTATTACAGAGATAAAATCAAGGTCACAGTAAGGCTGCATGCCTTCTGGAGGTTCTAAGGGAAAATTTATTTCCTTGTCTTTTCCAGCCTTCAGGGGCCACCTGCTTTCCTTGGCTCTTGACTCCTTCTTTTGAAGTGATCTTCAAAGAGCATCATGCCAACTCCTGCTTCTGTCTCACAACCCCTAGTGTTACCCCAGAAAATAGTGAAGGACAGGGAAGCTTGGTGTGCTGCAGTCCCTGGGGTCGCAAAGAGTCGGACACGGCTTCACAACTGAACAACAGCAATTCTCACTCCTTCCTTCTAGCTACAGGGATCTTTATGATTACACTGGGCCCACTGGGATAATCCAACATCCTTAACAAAATCACATATGCAATGTCTCTTTGCCATATATGGTAACTTATTCACAGGTTTCAGAGATTAGGACATGGACATCTTTGGGGGGCCATTATTCACTCACTGCAGTGTTCTATTGCAACTTTCTCCTTACAGAGATAAGGAGATAAGGACATCATTTAAAATCATACATTTTATTTCTTTCACAAATAAAAAATTTTATAGGTAGTGCAAAAAAAAAATTTCATCATGGGTTACAGCTAAGTGTTTCTTCTTTTCCATAGTAAATCAAAGAAGGAAACCTAGAGTACTAAGGTTTGGCTACAGACTTGTATTGTTATTTATCTTCTTTGACCTCTGTTAGCTCATATGGGAATTGCTATCTTGCACAAATTTGTTGTGATTTTGGTGTTCAATGCCATAGGTATGGTTCTGATTAGGAATTCAACAAATAAAATGTTCACTCATTTTCTTTTTCTCTTTCTTTCTTTAACATATCAAATTAGAAGAATGAGGACAGGAGACTAGAACTGTAAACATGCAGTGGCAACAATGTTAAAGTTGAGAGTTTCCCTTTGAAATACTTACCAGCCATTATTTCTGACCTTTACCTTGGTAGAATTGAGGTGTGTCTTACTGATAGCTAACGGTGTAAAAGATCAGAGTTATTATCAGCTGATTTCTCAACAGAAACTCTACAAGCCAGAGGGGAATGGCATGATATATTTTAAGTGATAAAAGCAAGGAAACTACAACCAAGAATACCCAGCAAAACTCTCATTCAGATTTGATGTAGAAATCAAAAGCTTTTCAGACAAGCAAAAGTTAAGAAAATTTAGCACCACAATTCCAGCTTTATAACAAGTGTTAAAGGAACTTCTCTAGGCAAGAAACACAAGAGAAGGAAAAGATCTACAAAAAATAACCCCAAACAATTAAGAAAATGGTAATAGGATTATACACATTGATAATTTCCTTAAATGTAAATGAATTAAATGCACCAACCAAAAGACAAAGACTGGCTGGGTGGATGGAAATGTGTACATGTATGTACGTCATTTCCCACGTCACTCTACTAACCCCCTAAATTGGGTATAATTATTTTTGATTGTTAGGTTAAGCATGTTTTTATTATGGCTTGCGATTGTAATTGGAGAAGGCACTGGCACCCGACTCCAGTACTCTTGCCTGGAAAACCCCATGGACGGAGGAGCCTGGTGGGCTGCAGTCTGTGGGGTCACTAAGAGTCGGACACGACTGAGCGACTTCCCTTTCACTTTTCACTTTCATGCATTGGAGAAGGAAATGGCAACCCACTCCAGTGTTCTTGCCTGGAGAATCCCAGGGATGGGGGAGCCTGGTGGGCTGCCGCCTATGGGGTCGCATAGAGTTGGACACGACTGAAGTGACTTAGCAGCAGCAGCAGCAGCAGCAGCAATTGTAATTATCTTTTATTTATTTATTTTTTTGGTTTGGTTATTGACTATGAAAACTGATAAACATCTTTTACTATTATGATTGTGTAACTGTTATTTATTTTAATACCATGGTATCATGATTGGTAACAGAAAAAAATAGAATTCTATATCACTAAAGCTACCATTTAATAGAAAAACCTTTAATCACTTTTTAAAATCCAGACACACATTAGAATTATCGTGGAATTTTTTGTAAAATCCAAATGCCAGGTATTCGTTTTCCTTTTTTGTTGTTTTTTCTCCAAAGCTCCAGATGTGATTCTAATGAGCAGCTATTTTTAAAATCAACTGGACTATATGATCTTTTCCTTTTATCTTGATTGTTTTACTTTTTCTATTTCATATTCAGTGTTTCCATTTCCTTTAGTTTATGTTTTCTAATCTCCTCATCTCTCTCTTTTTTAAAATTGTTCTTCTTTAAGCCTTTATCAAATATAAAAGAAAAGCTTTTGTGTGTATATATATACACACATATATATATACGTGTGTGTGTGTGTGTTAAATAACTTCAGTCGTGTCTGACTCTGTGACCCTATGCACTGCAGCCTGTCAGGCTCCTCTGTCCATTGGATTCTCCAAGAAGAATACTGGAGTGGATTGCCATGCCCTCCCCCATATATATATATATATATACTATATATATATATATATAGTATGTTTGATAGAGATATTTTAGGAAACTTATGAATTTTTGCTTAGCTAAAAATTTTCAACATTTTGGTTCCGTTTGTTTGACTAAGTATGAATAGAATGCTAGATTAGAAATTTATATTCACTCAAAATTTTGATATAGTTCCATTTATTCTGGCATCTAATATTACTACTAAAAGTCTAGAAAGCTTATTATCTTATTTTAAAAAATTGAATGAGGCTTGAAACTTCTAATCCAATTCTGAGAATATAAAGAAATATTGTTATTAATAAAGAAAATTAACATGTTATACAGTATTATTAACTAAAGTACAGATTTTGTTCAAATTTCACAAAATTTTATGCTAGTGTCTTATTTATTTGCATACCTTATTCAAGAGTCCACATTATAGTTGCATTGAGCACCTTCAGCTGTATGTAACAAATTCTGATAAGTTCGTTTTTCGCTTTTATCCTATTACAAATATTTTCTAATCTTCCTTGTTTTGGCTTCTGAGGCACACCCATCATTTAAAGTGGCATTTAATTTCCAAATACATGGAGTTTTTAAAAGATTCTTTGATATTAATTTCTCATTTTAATGCTTTCTTCTTTGCAATCATCCTCTGCATTTTTTCAGTTTTTTTTTAACTTTATTGAGGCTCTCAATGGTTAAGTCAAAGATCTCTCTTGGTAAATGTCACATTGCACTTGAATGTACGTGGGTTATTTTCAAATATCTTTTGATATTGATTTCTAACATAATTCCACAGTGATAAGAGAATAGATTCTGTATGATTTCAAGACCTTTAGACCATGAACTTTTTGCCCCTTGTTTTATGTTCTTGGATATATTTCAGTGTCTCCCGGTTTATAGTCTATGGAAACTTGAATAGAATTTGTATCCTGCTATTGTGTGAAAATTGTATAAATCTTAATTATATTGAATTGGTTCATAGTGCTTTTCAGGCCTACTATATCCTACTTTTCTGTCTATTCATTCTATTAATTTTTTAGAGTTTGATATTGAAACTCCAACTAAAAAGTTTGTCTACTTAAAAAATAATTGTAATATATAGTGGAACTATATGTAACTTTGTTCTATATTTTCCATGTGTCCTGAAAATGTGCTATCATACTTTATAATTTAAAAAAATAAAAAAGAAGGATTCCACCTAAAAGAAATCAGTTATATTCCATGAGATTGGCATCCTGTTTTGTCTGCTCTCCTGAAGTCTCCTCTAGCCCAATGCAGATTCGGCCCTCACATGGTGCAAATATGTCTAACACTACATTCTTCTGACCTTTAATTATTTCCATAGTAATTGGCCCCCAAAGAAATATCCTCAAATAAGATCTTATATCATTGTCACCAGAGTAATCTGGCAATGGCTGATGGAGGAAAATCAGAACTCCATATACAAATCTTTTCTTTGTGGGCAGTTTTTCTCCTAATGAGTACCTACTCAGTACAATTAGTCATTTTATACCCTATATTTTAGAACTATTCATATGTGGCTTATAAATAGCTGGCACAGAAAAGTGGTTTAGGTTTAATCATGCCCTCTATTTTAGATGACACTAAGTACCCTGTTACTGCTAGGAAAATAAATAATAATATACTTCTTATAAAATGCTAATCCCAGTCCATTATTATTAGTTCATCCTATGGGTAGGATAGAGACAATGTGACATGTAAGTAAAAGCATGAGTGGTAATTATACTTGAAGATGTCCCATAATTAAATTAAAACCTTTATAAAAGAGAACATTTTCTATAGTTAATTTATAACATCTCTTGCAAGTTTTTGCTATGTCTATTTTTACATTTCAAGTAGTAAAAGTTACAAGGAGATATTGCGAACCATGAATGTCTAAGCACGAATGCAATTGCTGTGATGCTTTCACTTTTCTTCTTTCCTAAACAAAGTCGGTGCAAAGGAGTACAGCACTTTGAGCTACTCGTTTGTCCTGACCGGCAGGCTGCGGAACATGGATATAGCAATCTGCTTGGCTGACTCCTGCCACACATCGGGAGTCATGGAATAGGTCTCAGCAGGTTAAGAGCCGTGTACCTACGCACAGCAGAATGCTGTGATTACAGCAGGTAGGTGGCTCGCGTAGCAGAGAACTTCAGAAAGTGGGGAGTCCGACATAATGGGATGTGTGATTTATTGGAGTTGGTGGGGACACATACTGTAATTGTATGCTTGGCCTAATGTCTGATTGTTGTGTCTTTCAAACCCTCTGGAGGCCAGCCCCCCATGCAAGTGATAACCCACTGGTGCTTTTGTTGGGAGTGCAGTTTTAATATACGAAATGAATAGCAACTGATTAATTGAAGCTGGCTACATTTTTGGAAAACAAATCAAAGTGATTTGCATGAATCACAATTTGTTATATAATACATTTGGAGGGCACAAATTACCTTTTTAAAGTCTAAGACACATATATACACAGTGGAACAAACGAAACGACGATAAACTGGGCTATAACTACATAATTCATATTGAATACTGGATGCCAAAATTGATATGAAACAAATGATTTTCCAATAAACTACTCAGGCAGAGCCATATCTGTTCTAAACTTTCAATAGAATATTATTTATAATACCAATAATTCTTCCCAATTGTTAGCCATGGAATGAAGGAACAATCTATTTTACATATTAGTTTTGGGGGGGGGGGTGTATTTACAAGTTGGAAACTGATTTACAGTCATGTCCAGGAGATGTGATAAATAATAGTAAGTTTGAGAGAAGTTCTTGGAGGAAAACTTTCATGGCAAAATCATTATTACCTTGTTCTAGTTTTGAATAAAAACCAAAGTAGTAAGAATAGTGTCAGCATTAAAAGTAAATATAATCATCATCATTATATATTTCTCTGAGTTTAATATCTATAATAGATTTTTTAACTTTCACTTATTGTTTTTCTCAAATTTATTGTCTGTATCATTTTTATTGTTAAAAACTACAGTATACAAATATGAAAACTGAATTTCACACTTTATTGATAAACACTTTTAGTGTTTAGCTTTTTTCCCTCTGGTTTGGTCCTAGACATATATTAATATTACATAGAAATGTTATATGTATGTATAAATCTATATGTACATTCATATACATACATATATATGAGAAATAGTCTCAAGAAAATATATAAAATATACACAGGTATATTAGAAAGTGGGATTGTACCATATCTACCACTTTATAATTGCTTTTTTATATAACAAAAGGTACCAAACACTTTTCTAGTCAATAAATATATATCTGTACAATTATGGAATATCATTATTTGTTTTACCAAACACATTATTTTTTTACTATAATAAACAAAATACCAAAGAACATCCATATACATAAATCTGAATAAACTTGTGTGATGATTTTGTGGAGATAAGTTCTTAGAAGTGGAATTATTGAATCAAAATATATGCAGATTTTGAAGGCTTTGGTTAACATTGTAAAATCACCTTCCATAAATTTGTATCTGAAACTATTCTTCCATCTTCTTAAGCCTCACAACTCCTAACCACAAATGCAAATGTCCTTCTATAGTTGTTGAGGCCTTCTCTTCCTTTTCTATCTTCCCTTCTTTTTCCCTTTATTCCTGTATTCCTTTAGATATTAATAGATGAAGAACAAAGTACCTCTTAATTTTTAAGTGCAAAACCTTCATTCACTTAACAGAGATTTGCATAACTGAATGATGATTTTTAATAATTTCTAATCTGTGCATTAATTTACTCTAGGAAAGAAAATCAATCACCTTTAGAATTTTAGTACTCCATGGTGTCATTTCTGTGTCTGACATCTTGCTCCTGTTAGTGTCCATTAAGATATTTTCTTAGGGGAAATCAGGATATAGACTTGAGATGCTATTTCATTTCTTTTAAAAGGAAATGAACATACTATAAAACTCCTAAGCCTAATTTTTGATTACCAAAGTTGTAAGCAGGCCACATTAATCCTTAGTAAATTGAAAATGGAAATGATCCATAGAGTTTTTCCTCTCTCTTAATTCATTAGGTCTTTTTATTTAAATTTAAAATTCTTTGCATAAACCACTATCAATACAGTAAAAAGGCAACCCACAGAATGAGAGAAAATATTTTCAAGCCACATATTTGATAATGCATTACTATCCAGGATATATAAAGAATGACTAAAACTGAACAGTCACAAAAAACAAACACAATTCAAAATGGGCAAAGGTCTTTTCATTAGGTCTTTTTAACTAGAGGTTTATTATCAGGAGAGCAGCACATATCTTGGCGGATAATTGCTTGGCTTTCATAGAAGCTTTTAGTCTCTGATATGATTGTATGTATTTTACCTCTTCTTGACAAGTATATATAAAATCTGAAATTAAGAGATTTGAAAGCAAGCTAACACATTTGGACAAAAATAATTTCTGCTGTGCAAAGTTAGAATTAGTGGAGGCTTTGGTTAATAAAAAATTGGAAATTCTTTAGAAATTTCCTCTGAAAAATGGTTACATAGTATGAACTAGAAAACTTATCACACTGATAAGTTCTTATCTTTAAGAAATTTATCTTAATAATATGATATTCCAAGAAAGTCACAGCAACATTGATATAATAATTGATATATTGATTGGAAATGTTTTTTCTAGCCAAATGTATTTTCAACTTAATGGCATAGACACGTTAGGAAAATAAGTTTCATTTAATTAGTGTGTGTTAATCACTCAGTGGTGTCCAAGTAGTTCAAGCCAACATTGTAAACTAAGATTGATCCTATGCAGATGACACCACCTTTATGGCAGAAAGGGAAGAGGAACTAAAGAGCCTCTTGATGAAGGTGAAAGAGGAGAGTGAAAAAGCTGGCTTAAAACTCAACATTCAAAAAACTAAGATCATGGCATTTGGCCCCAACACTTCCTGACAAATATGGGGAACAATGGAAACAGTGAAAGACTATTTTGTTGGGCTCCAAAGTCACTGCAGATGGTGACTGCAGCCATGAAATTAAAAGATGCTTGCTCTTTGGAAGAAAAACTATGACAAATCTAGACAGCATATTAAAAAGCAGAATTATTTTGCCAACAAGTTCTGTCGAGTCAAAGCTACAGCTTTCCCAGTAGTCGTGTATGAATGTGAGAGTTGGACCATAAAGAAGGCTGAGCACCAAAGAATTGATGCTTTCAAACTGTGGTTTGGAGAAGATTTTTAAAAGTCCCTTGGACTTCAAGGAGATCAAGCCAGTCAAAGGAAATCGGTCCTGAATATTCATTGGAAGGACTGATGCTGAAGCTCCAATACTTTGGTCACCTGATGTGAAGAACTGACTCATTGGAAAAGACCCTGATGCTGGGAAAGATTGAAGGCAGGAGGAGAAGAGGGCAACAGAGGCCGAGATGGTTTGACAGCATTACCAACTCAAGGGACATGAGTTTGAGCAAGCTCCGGGAGATGGTGAAGGACAGGGAAGCCTGGCGTGCTGCAGTCTGTGGGGTAGCAAATAGTCAGACATGACTGAGCGACTGAACAACAACAAGAAGATTGATCCCAGGTATCTTCGTAACTCCAGTTTCTCATTTGAAAAATTACTAAGCATATACAATATTCTACTCATTGCAATGAGTAAAAGAATAAGGTCATTTCTCTAATCTTGAAATGTGCTCTGGAAAAATAAAGGAAGTGAGTGGAAGAGTCTTCCACAGGAGGGAACAGCATGTGCAAAGATCGAATGCAAAAAAGAACATAATACTTTTGAGGAAGTGCAAAGGTGCAGTTGGAGTCCTTTTGTACTCTTCGCTGAATCTGCTAACTCCATACTATGGCTATTCAGAGTCACCAATTCATGTAGGTTCCCTTTTATGCAATGGACTAGGATCAGAACTTTTCTGTTTTATTCTCCCTCTTCACAAAAATTCTCTCCACTGTAGCCACTTGTTGGAAAGACACTAACACCTTTGTGTGTTACTTGCCATTGACTTACAGGATACTGCACATGCTGTCAGGGGAAAAACGACATAGCAAAAGAGGGCAATGCCTAATGGAGCAAACCTTTAATGGCAGAATTTCAGGCGATGGCAGCAATCCTTTGTTCTGAAAATGTTTTGGGATCTTTAAAATTGCTCTTCCTAGGCAGCCATTTATCTTGGCCACAAATACATCTAATTTTACATTTAAAAGAAATCTTTGTAATAGCTTTTCTGAAGGAAAAATGTATATCCAGCTGTAGTGACATCTGTATCATGTATAAGAATTTGCTGTAATGTTACAAAACTTAACAATTGCCTTCCACTGTTTGCTTATTTTGCTGAGCCTAGGTGATTACCATTAACTTGGTTGATTCTCTAGACAGTACATATCATGAGATACACTTGTGATAGTCAAGATCAGAGTAATGGCTGGAGTAGTTTGAGGCCGAGGTTCCTTTCTTATGAAAACACTGTGAGTTGGCTGATGTGTATCTTTCTGGTAACACATCTATGAGTTAAGGATGCTTCCTATTGTAGGTCATAGGGTCTGGCGCCTGCAGATCTCCTGGTTTTGGCTTAGGCTTGTTTTTCACATTAATGGGGATTAAGCTTATTGGTACCAGTTCCATCTTTTCCATTAGATGCTCATTAATAAAACTCCAGATGCCCATTATTCATCACATCATGATGTACTGGACAGCAGTTAATTCGCCTGAAGTTTTCACATTTGATAACTTCCTCATTCGTGTTAATTGGGTACCTGGAATTTTCCATCAATCATGGCATCTCAGGTTTTGACTCTCCTGAAAGAGTCCATTTATGAGACATATATTATATGCTAGAGGTACACAAGTAAAATTAAGTGTAGGATTCAATTTCAGCTATGACTCATGTCTGCTTCAACTGAAGTGTGGGGCATAACTCGGCCCTTCAACAGATTCTTCCTCAAAAGAGGAAAGACGTTACCTTCACCTCAGCTCTCCTGGCTCAGAACTCCACTGATCCATTGTGCCGTGAGAAAGATTTACATTCAAGGAGGCTTTGAAAGGACGTTTGCTGCCGGGAGCTGTGTGGAGCAAACGCCTGGCAAGTTCTGAGCACTTGACTATCACAAGTTCTTCTCTGAGTATCATGATTTTGTTCCTTGTGCTTCTTATCTGTAAACCCTAACAGTTGAAATCAATGGTCTCTTTGGATCCTTCTGCTCTTTAATGTGGCCAGAATCTGTTGGTGAGAATTCTTGAGGTCTGAGGGAGTACTATGTTGATTTTCTCTACCTTTCTAACAATTATCTTCCCTCACCTATACTTTCCTCTTAAAGAAATGTATTGTTTTTTATTCAAAGTAACTCCAAAATTCATGCTCTGTTTCTCTTCTCATTGTAAAATATTTTTTTTATAAAAATAAGAACATTGGTGGCATACATTTCACTTTTTTTCTACTGCTTTTTACCACAAATGGTTAAAGTTTAGGTACAGCCCATTTCAGTGAAAGAGAAACTCAGCAGGGGACACAAGCCCAGGCTGCCTTTGTCCATGACACGGGTGAGTCATCTTTCCATTATGCGATTGGCCTGTAACTGTGGCAGTATCTGCTCACTGGGCTGAATCAGCAGTCATCCCATTGGTTCGTGTACCCCTCCAAGGTCAAGTAAATAAGCAGTTCCTACAGCCCCAAACTTCTCCTTATGCCATCATGCTGCCCGGATACTAAGTAGGTCACAATAGGACCCAGATAATAATTCACTTCAGGTTTCCAGGTTGCTAACAGCCCCAGTGGTTGTCCTGTGTATGGCCCGCATTCTCTTCAATCTTGCTTGGCTCTTTCCTTTCCGAGGTCTTGATCTCAGATCTGCATATATTTACATGTTTTAGCTTGTAAGCTCTTTAGCTGCAAATTATATGAAATAGAGGTCAGCCCTCTGACAATATAATTTTCTTTTTCCCCATTTGCTTACTCTAAAAAATAAATAAAAACATAAAGAGAAAGAATAAAAAAGTGAAGTCTTTCCATAGAGGTCTTTTAACTCTGTCAAGATGATTGTTTTAATACTCCTCCAGAGAACTGCATTGTAGCCCCAACTTCCAAGGTATTTTGCTCCACGTTGGTGTTTTCCCTACTATACATGGAGGGAAATTGGTGATTCTCAAAGGTTAAAAGACTTATGATCTCTCCTGGTGAGGATGGATCTCAAGTCAATATACAGACTTGGACAGTCTGGACCCTCAATTAAATCGCTAATGTGTGATCTGGGTTTCTGACCATTCTCAGTTCAGTTTTGCTAGTAAAGGTATATAGTTAGTAATAATCAGTGGACTGGGCCTTTCTGTCTTCAGGATAATTGTGGTTCTTAACCCTTTAATCATATTTCTAGAATGATGTTTTTTATTTTGAACTTGTGTTTAGTTTCATATTTTTGTCTGTCCATTCTAATTCTTGAGTGTTACTGCTGCTTAACTTACTTTCAATTTCAAGTTCATCTAGCATCCTTCGAACTGTTCAAGCACTTTCAGTTTTGTGTCCTTCTTAAACCATACTATAAAATTGCATGCATGGATTTGGGAATGAAGAAGAAATACTACTAATTTATAAATTCAGTAAAATTTCATCTCTTGCATTTATGTGCTGCTAGTTTATTTGGCATATTTGTGTGCATTAGAGGAAGCCTGTCTTTCCTCAAGACATTTTCCTATCTTCCAGAACAACAATCCTAAACAATAAAGAGATCTACGATGACTATGAATAGTTCTCCCTGGAGCTGGCTAGGCTACAAGGTGTACCACTGTATGCAGGAGACTCCAAGAGTCATTAACTTTACTTAAATACAGTTGCTCTAATTATACTTGTATACTTTCCTGAAAGAACACCGTCTTTATGGATTGACTATGATTGTTGAAAAGTGGAATTGAACTTGAAGTTCAGTAGGAGGTAGTGCTTCACCAATGACTGAAATGATTGCGCCCTTTCTTAGGATTACAGTGTAAAACTGCTTTATTCATTGAAAAACAGCAGAGGTATGAAGTCTATCTTTTCTGAAGAGATTGCCTCCAGAAAAAACAAAACTCCAGTGTTAAACAGAGAAATCAGTAACATAATCATGTACTACATGATTACTGGGTACATTATAATCTGTCTATGTGCAGTATTTTAAAATATATCTGATGATTAATAAATCATCCATGTGTAATGACATATGGATATCAGAAAAATGGTTCTCTGAGTAATGCTAAAATCTGCAGAGTAGAATATTGGAAGCTTTCCAAGACTTGATTCATATGCTCTTTCCAAAATCTAAACAACAATGGATCAGATGTTTACCTGGATTAATGATTTAAGTTAATCATTCCATTTATTCTCAGAAGACCATAATGGGAATCAAAGGTTATGATCCAGGTTTAATGCCATTCAAGTTACATCCTATTAAATGTTCATCTTTTTTTGAACAAAGTATAAAAATGGAACACCAGTGCCTAAACTAGAGGATAAAGTATACTTTTAAGCAAGGCATAAAAAACTTCCCTGGCCAAGTTCACCATCTAAGTTCTTGTGTAAGTGGATGAGGGGGAAGCTTGGGCTCTTTCATGAGCTAGCGTCTTCAGAATCTGTCCCATGATCCCAGGTAAACGAATCAAATGGAGCTAATGTTTGTGTTCTAGAGGAAAGCATGCTCAGGGGCAGATGAAGAGCTTTTTGAACTGAATCTGAAGGGAGAAGTCTGCCATGGAGATGAGGTAAAATTTCTGAAGAATGAAACAGTCTGTGGGGTAGACTGTGTTACATTTTCAAACGCTTATCTCTTCAACTCCATCTCCTATGTTTGGAACACTCAATTTATTCCAGCTACACCAATTATTGCTTTTCCCTCTGCCTTGAAAATTCTTCCCATAACCTCCTATCTTGAACTTTTTTTTTAAATCTCTACTTCTGTGAGTTACTTCTTTATCTGAACCTTTACGCAAACTTGGATGGTAGCATATATCCTAAGACATTGTAACTATTTGAGAGTAGGACAATACCTTCTTTAATCAGTCTATGCCTGTAAATGGAATCTAAGATTCTCTCTGTAGAGTTTGTGGTATAAATAAATGAATAAATAAAAATTATCATTACTGAGATCTGTATTTTGCCCTTATACATAACAAACACTCCCAGTTACATTAACAAGCCCCAAGTATTTATGGTCACTTTCCAGGTGCCAAAGTCTCATATTTGCAAATGTTTTCTTGGGATACCATGGCTTATGTATGAGACAGAGACCTTATCATCAGTGAATTTACAATGTAACTGGGGAAACAAAATATATATTCATGAAATCAGTAGGAAACATGCAAGTTAGTGTGTGACATGTACTGCCTTTGGTACAGACCAAGTTAGTAAATACCTCAAGTGAGGAATAAATGGTTTGATATAAGCCCTTCTGGGACTTCTGAGAACTCCCTCACTATTAAAGCTTCTCATAGAGTAGACAAAGGAATAAAAGACCACAGACATAAAAAAAGAATTTCTTGGGACTTCCTTGATGATCCAGTGTGTAAGACTTCACTTTCTAATGCAGGGGGTGTGGGTTTGATCTCTGGTTGGCAAGCTCTCACATGCCTTGTAGCCAAAAAAACAAAACATAAGACAGAAGAAAAATTGTAACAAATTCAATAAAGGCTTTAAAAATGGTCCACACTAAAAAAAAATCTTAAGAATTTCCTCATATTTACACTGGAATAAGAGTTTGAGAACTTAACAAGGTGAAAGGTGGAGTCTCTTATAACCATGAGGTTTCTTGTAACTAGAAGGCAATAACATTGGGGGCTAGGTGGTTTATACTGCTCCAGGAAGGGGAAAAAACATGCTTATGTCCTTTGTCTGACACTATGCTTCTGTTATTAGGACCTAGGGCTTCTGAAGGATGTGCTAGTGGGCCACCACATAGATTTCTGATTTCCTCTCCTTTTGTTTGAAATCATGGTGTTATAACATTTTCAAACTAAGTTAAGAATTTTCAGACATAATCTTTTCTTAATGTTCAAGACAGCCTTGGAACTAATTTTGTCCTTCCCCTTCTCAAATGGATCGTGTAAGCATTCCACTATTTCTTATCATTAAAGCAAAATTGCTACAGAAATCCCACAGCTTTCAGTGTGCCAACACCAAGCAGCACCACTAGGTTGGAGCATTCGAGTCACTACTCTGTAGCTAATGCAAATGCATATGAAAAGAAATTTGTTTCTGTAACCACCTATATATTTACTAACTTACTTGACTTTTTTTTTCTTCAACGATAACTATTTTCTGACAGTGCCAACCTAAACAAGAAAAAAAAAAAAAAGAAAAAGAATGCTATTGCAGTCATGATGTTGGGATTCCTATCATTTTCTTTTGACTCCTATTTCACAGAAATAAGGGCTAAGAAAGCCAATACGTGACTAAAGAGCATTTTCTAAGACAAGCATTTTAGTTCAGCCTAATATGGCATCCCTCAGATACAGTGCCATTTGCTGAAATGGTGTGTGTACTTACAGCTCTTTCTAAATGTAGTGATTAAAGCAGGGAGAGCCATTTCTTTCTTTCCTTTGATTTTTAAACTTGAATTTACTTTTGTATGAGTAGAAAAAAGAGAAAATATATGAGCAAAATTACTTTTCTTATTCCTTCTTTCCATTTGTACTCTCGTATTTAGTCCAACTATTTATTTCATTTCAGATTATCAGTGTATATAAAGCCATTAAGGATACATGCCTGGAGCAAACGGATACCATATAGACTTATACAAAGATGCAAATGCAGTTTAGAGACTTTGTCAGCGAATCAATTATGAACTGTTTTGACAAAGAAGTGTGTGGTTTTGTTAAAATACCCATATATGTTTCCTTATATACTCTGACTCATTGCTGGATATTTCTGTAGACTGTCATATTCTTCTGAAGCTCTTTTTAGCCAGCAATTATGCTGACAACAATCTAGGCCCTGGCACTCTTTGTGGTCACCTCTGGCTGCTAACAGGAACAATCTAGACCCTAGTATGCTGCAGTTAAGTTAAATTATCATAGAGATGCAATATGTGCTCCTACACCACTCTAGCTGTGAACCCAGAATTGAAAGAAGATTGATAGACTACAGGAATGGATCAACAACTAACTATGTGGGTGGTACTGTAAGATCCTTACTTCTACAAATATTGCTGTAGATAAATGAAAAAGGGATTAAAAATTATATTTTCCCCAAAAGAGCAGTTTTATTTGTTTTTCTCTATAAACAACGATCAAATGATAATGACAACGTATCCATGCTTTCTGTACAGAGGCCCATGGGATATTTTGATGTAAGATTTGCCTTCAGTTAACATTAAGTCATTATTGGGTGAGGTCACAGGCCCTTTGTGCTTGGCACTGACCACTTCTTACTCCAGGAAAATGTTCCATAAATGATCCATTGGAAGGTGACCAAAAAAATGCAAGCCTTTTCATTAACTATGGAGTATGGACTGGCATCTATGTAAAAAATATTTAAAAAATTAAAAAAGGAAGCAGTTGTAAAATACACTTGGATATGTCTATAATATAGCCACCATTTAATATAATGAATTATAAGAAGTAATTCCATGATGGCACTAATACTTTTGTGTCTATAAATAAAATGCAAAATTAATTTTAGTTTGGAATATCCAATGAAAGTGTTTTAATAAAATCAAAGAAGCCACTTAGTTTTTAACATTTAACTCTTCATTTGCATATTCATCTTCTATACATTCTCTAAACAGCAAAGGAGACTACAAGATAGTCATTTCTTTTAAGAAGACCTAGACATTAAACTGGCAAGTGAAGCAATTAGATAAAAATATAGAATAGAAAGCTCTAGCCATAGAAATCACTGAAATACATAGACACCCATTATTTGGGATTCTTAAAAAGTCCTCAGGTGATATGGACATTTTAAAACCTAGTAGAATCTGATACACGTACTGCCTTCATTAGTTTTCAAGAAATTCATCCAGATGGTAAGAGATGATAGGCAATAATAATCATAAAACCAGACAGAAAGAAGTTCTTAAGAGCATGTATTAGATGAGGTAAATCATACCACCTTGAAATATGTATGTATCACAAAGAGGCAATAAAATAAAATTATGTAAGAGAATAAAATGTCACAAATACATTTCTATTGTGTACTACTCATAATAGAAGTGTTTCTTTATCTTTTCTGTTAAAAATAAAGTATAGAATCTCATATAATGCTCAACTATAAAATGCCATGTATCCCTCTCTCAACTTTGTTTACACTGGCATGTAAACTTTTTGCTATGGAAATAAACCAGACATTAAGAGCAGATGTATGTCAACACAGCTCTAAATAAAGGGTGCTTGTACTCATGGCTAATAAAAATTAATTAATATTATAATTAATATTACCTCAAGAAGATATGGCATCATCATGTCCAGCATATCAGTTATTAACAGATTTTATTGTTAGAACATCCTTTCAAGTGGAGAAATATTAGAATTGAGTGGATTCAATATTAAAGTTCAAATTACTGGTGACCTATCTGTACTTAATATGATTGAGCTAGAGAGGGCTTAGGTGTTAGCCAATACAATTTGTTCACTTTACAGAAAAATAAAGCTCATTCATTCATTCAACAAATATTTATTTTGTAGCCACTGTGTGCTAGTCATGTTTCAAGGGATGTTGGGGGATGGAGCCATGTTGGGGTTGGAGCTAAGAGCAAGAAGAATAAAGGACTTTTCTCTATGTAGCTTACATGGTTGATTTGGAAAGACTTCTCTGAGAAGATGATACTGAAACCGATAGGTGAATGACAGGAAGGTGTCAGTTGGCGAAGATCGAGAGAAGAGTATTCGAGGCAGAGGTACCAATTAGTGAAAGGTTGTAAGGTATGAATAAGTCATGAATGATTGACAAACAGGAAAAAAATGCTCACTGTGTCTTGAGCATAGTGAAAACAGGACCATGAGGGAAGACGAGGTGAGAGAGACAGGCAGAGGCTGATCATGTTAGCTTTAAAAGCCAGGATAGGACGTTTTGATTTTTTTCCTGATAAGAAGCCATTGGAAGATCTTAGGCACGAGACTGACACGATATGATTATGCAGTGAAAGGATATGATGACTGCTGTGTGGAGAATGGATTAAAGAAGAAAAGAACGGAAGAAGGGTGATTGCTTAGGATGTTACCATATTCATCCGAGGCAGAGATGGTAGTTTGACTATGCTGGTAGTAGTGGAGATAGAATTGTTTGCATGTGAAATAGCTTTTGAATCAGAATTATCAAAATTAAATGCAAAATATGGGTACTGAGAGTAAACAATCTGTAGAAATCAAGGATGACTCCTAGGATTTTGGCTTGAGTTGCTAGGAGACAACAGTACTGCTTATTGAATTGAGAAAAGTTGAGGGGCTGAGGGAAGAGCAGGCTTGGGGGAAACTTTAGTTTTTGTGAGATGTGTTTGGTATGATTATTAGATACCCATGTGGAACTGTCAGATAAATAGTCAAATGTTAAAAGTCTTGTTTATGGATGGTACTTAAAGCTAGGTAACAGTGAGTTCAAAGAGGAGAAAGCATGTGTATATACAGAAGAGGAGAAAGAGAGACCAAAGGCGTCTGAAAAGGAGAATTAGCGTCACACTAGGAAAATGATAACATGGAAGCCAGAAAACAATGTTTTAAGAAGATTGAAATTGTTACCAGGACAAATGCCATTGAGATAAAAGGTAATACACGATCAGAAAAATAACCATTGGCGTTCATCATTATTGGTTTGTCCGAAGCACCCAGAAAGAAAGTGCTTAAATTATTTGTGATTTTTCTGTTTCCACTCACAAAAACAGAAATCTGTGTCTTGACATTTGAGGACTTCTCCCTTTTAGACTAGGTAGAACACTCTTCTCAAAAGCATATACTGCCAGGGCTCTCAGCAATAAGTCGGGCATCTCTAAGGCAAACAGGAAGGACACAAGGGCCTGTTATTTCCTGGAAGACTGCAGGAACCACTGCAGCTATACGAAGAGAGAATTTTACCTGCAATCTTCCTAGTCTATGCTAGGCCATCTTCTCATCAAAAATGATGAAAAACTGTCAGTACTGAACACATCAAAATGACTCAAAAAATCTCCATGTTAATCCTTATACTCAGGGCAGGCATAAAGTGAATAAACTGTAGTTACTGCATTTGCCACAAATGCAGCTTCATTCATACGTGACTCTGGTGATACCTAGAAGAACTATTGCATGTGGCTCAAGTTCAAAGGCTTTGATCTTAGTGAATCTGATTTATGATGGATTTTTTTTTCAGTAAATACCATTTTAAGGATTATTGCTCCTTCTTTGGATCTGGGAACATGCCAAAGATTCTCTGACAGAAAGTACTTGACTCTTAGGAGCTCATACTCTAAAAATTTTACATTTTTTTTTTTTACAAAGCCTTACATTGTTCATAAAATATGACCTAAATGTAAGTAAGGCTCTTGTTAAAGTCAGCTTTTAAATTTTCCATCATTTAATTTCTGCTCTTTGACAACTTCACAACCCTCTTTTTACCCCTATCTTCAATTTGGTAAACTTGGAGAGGAATAAGCAAATAGATAAAAGAAAATTTACCAGCATATGCATTGAAGTCACAAGCAATATTTTAGCTAGAATAGGTCTCGGAGAGGAATCATTCAATCAGCTATTTTTATAAATGAAAAGACTGAGGCCTAGTGAGGGTGCTATGTCTAATTGGTGAGGAGAACAAATGGAAATCCAAGAGAGAAGCAGTTTGCACTTTAATTGGACAGTGATATTCATGTGTCAAAACTCTGTTTGCCTTTGCCCTGCTTCATTTTGTACTCCAAGGCCAAATTTGCCTGTTATTCGGGATATCTCTTGACTTTCTACTTTTGCATTCCAATCCCCTATGATGAAAAGGACATCTTTTTTTGATGTTAGTTCTAGAAGGTGTTGTATGTCTTCATAGAACTGGTCAGCTTCAGCTTTATTAGCATCAGTGGTTGGGGCACAGACTTGGATTACTGAGATAGTCAATGCTTTGCCTTGAAAACAAGCCAAGATCATTCTGTCATTTTTTGAGGTTGCATCCAAGTACTGCATTTCAGACTCTTTTGTTGACTATCAGGGTTGCCCACAGTAGTAGATATAATGGTCATCTGAATTAAGTTTTTTTAAAAATTTCGACACAACTTAGTGCCTGAACAACAGCAACAACAATTCATGTGTCAACTGGGTGACAGTTAAGCACTTCCAAGATATGACCTAAGACCACAGCCTAATTTCATCTTGTTCCATATAAATAAAACTATAGTTTTCAGAAAAAGTAGCCAGACCTCATAAAAATTATCACATTTTTCTATAGGTGCCACATTTTAAAAGAATCCCTAAGGGAAAGTAAGAAGGACACAAAAGATAACCAAATCAAAGTCACATGAGAAATAGCCCAGACGACTAGAAATGCTAAACTGGACTCAAAATGTCTCTTGGAAGAGAAGAACTAGAACAGGTAGCAAGGCAGTGATAATGATATCTGCATGGAATCAGTTTATTTTGCAAGACTGAGACCAAATGTGTATATATTTCAAGGAGGTAGTATTCAATAATGGTTAGTAACACAGTCTTTGGAATCAGACAGAACTAACCTTTGTTCTCATGGAAGTTTCCTAAACCATGTCCCCATCACTTCATCCTTCAAATGGATTTATAACACTTCAAGTGGATTTAAATGAGAATGTGCATATAAAGATTCTATCCCAATGTCTGGTATGTAGTGAATGCTACATAAGCGGTCACTACTATTATTTAACCATTCACATTCCTATGGAGGGAAAGTTTTACTTAAGATAAATATCACATATCCAGATGAAAATGTCAGCAAACAAAGCTTCTCCTAATGGATGTTGCAGAGAGGAATTCATGCACAGGATGGGTGGCCCCTAAGTACCCTCAATTTAAAAGTAGTGATGTTAGGACTTTGGCATCCCACTTAGTGTCTTCACTACGATCCTGTGAACTTTAGCAGGAAACAGCAAATCAAGGGCATGATTTTAAAACCATTCATGAGTCTTCATTATTCAACAAAGTGTGGGTTTTAAAACATAAACCAAGTCACAGCCCCACGCTCAGTGTCATTTCTGCGCTGGTAAGGTTCACCCAATAGTTATTTTCTTCCACGTGTTTTCAACTTTATCTGCTAAACAGCTCTGCTGTAGTTATGATCCTGATGCCAGATGTTTGAACCAATGTTTGTTCCTTATTATATAATATAGTATAATTCTACCTTTTTTCTTTTTACTTTTTTAATATGGCCATTAATTCTTTTCATTATATATGTGGCCATTTCACATATGGAGAAACAGTACAATGAGTCTATTGGCTGACATAGAGGGAAAAGAGGCAGGCAGAAGGAATGAGAGAGATGTAATACGAGCTGGAGGAGAATAAGGAGAAGTGAGGTCCAGCTCACAAAGTAAGCTATTTCTGGAATTAGAATTTGCACGCATGGAGCTCTCATTCCTTAGCTCCAAGCTAGGCTGGCTGCCTTCTAAATTTTAATATACTAATTTATTTTTCTCAGATTTAATTTACATTTTTATGACATTTAATGGGTGACTTGTATCAAATGGCCACTTGACTGCTCAGGCCCACATCTCTCACTCATATTTTCATCGAGGCAAAATTTCACAGTTTTGAATAATGCAAAGGGTTTTGCAAAGGATTTTCCGGAGGTTTCCATACTGAGGTGGGAAAAACAGACACAGACCTAGCTTGGCGCTAGCAAGGAAGCAGCAGTTCAGACACGGATAGTAACTGGTATTAGTTGTAACCTCTTGGAGGAGACTTGTAACAATACTCCAGCTCTCATCGCCCTCATTTAGAAGCCTCTTGGTGCTGATGAATCAATACGTACATGACAGAGAATAAGGCCCAGTGATGGGGAAAAAGGGCGATAATTTTTTCATATTTGTTTTGTAAGAGATAAAATGAAAGTCCAGAAAATGAGGGATTTGTGATCACTGAAGGCTAAAGTTGTTTGTTATCCTGAGATTAGACAGACATTTAAATATTAGCTTTCATACTCAATATACCCTGATCCTTGAACTGGAAACCCTGGTTATGTTTAGAAAGCAAAGGGTAATTTTCTCAGCATCCTTCAAAACTGAATTATTATGAACAGTAACAAAATGAGCCCCACTTTTGCCAGGTAGATGACTATTTAGCTGGCCTTGTATGCTGATAAAACAAACGTGATTTATGGAACTTCAGTAACCATCTCATCAGGATAACACAGACTTCTTTGGACTATGCACCAACCAGATTCTTTCTGGAAGGAATCTGGTTAGCAAATCTACTGAAACCTCCAAAATTTGGGGTCAAAAGGTTTTGGCTTTTCACCTTCCCTTTTACCTTTGGGAAAAGAATGACATATAAGTTGTATCTTAGGTACAAAGAGGTTCAAAGCAGGATGTTGTGATTGAAGCAATGAACTACATCTAACTCGCACTAATGCATTATGCAAAATAAAAAAAATATAATTCAAACCAAACATGAGTGGTCAAAAATTGCATTGCTTGATAAAAACAGACTTTCCCCTTAAGTAATGAGTCTGGAGGATGTATTTACAGGGCTATCAAAACAATTCGAAACATCATAAGGCATAACATTTGTTTGCCTTCTCAGGAAAGTAACTGTGCAGGCTTATGGATCATCTAAATTAGACTTTACTATTTTGATGTCCTTGCCATTTGTTCTTTTAAATTTCGAGCCTAAGGGGTATATTCTCCTATCAATGTGCATGTGTAAGTCCCATTAAGGCTAATAGGAATTTGGTGCCTGAACCCAAAGAAAAATCTGCCTCTAAGATGGCATTATGCATATGTAACACACAAAGAAAAATAACCCTCCAAATCCATTTCTTTTATCCAAAGCACATAAAACAATTATATTAATTATAAGTACAATATAGAGTACTCTCTGTGGAATTTTAAATCAATTTAATAAATTTGCAATTTTAGGCATTTCCCTTGCTCAAAATTGCTTTCCTCAAATATGCTTTAGGTTGTCTCAGGCTTTGAAGAACCTAGTGATGGATGGAAACTAAGAGAAATAGGAGTGGTGGGAGGACATTTCTCAGCATGGTCTTCATTTATTTATATTCTGCAGCACACGCAGTCATGATGTTTCAAACTTATTTCCATGAGATTCAAAATAAAACCTGGAACACAAAACAGCTTGCCCATATTTTCTTGTTTAAGGCTCTATCTCCTGAGCTTTCCTTTGTATCTCAGTTTTTCTAACCACATAAGAAATTTTCAGGCAAGAGGCAGTATTCAAATGAGATGTTAATTTAAAAAATTGCTCCATCCTTCTGTTTATTTTGGTAGAAGGGAAATATTGGTTCTTGGAGTTGCATTAAAACCTAGATTAAAAAAACAGTTTTTATCTTTATACATCTTTTGGAAAAAAAATTCTACCTCAAGAAATTTCTTTAACAAAGAGAACATTATTTCAGACTCTAACATTTCTGTCTGCCGATTATCATTAGTCATAAGCTAAGCCCTGCACTAAATGTCTAGTGAGCACAGATAATGTTCATTTTGTCTGGAAGACAGGTTGCCGCCTGTCAAGGAGCGATGGAATAAATGACAGGTTTTGACTCTGTGCCTTGCAGGCATATTAGGCTAAGAAATCGCCAACATGATGAAAAATTATTTTGTCAAAAATTTGTAGGTCACCCATCATTGTCTAATGTATTCTGTGATTAATTGCTAGCATAGATCAGCATTATGTCTTTCCAGTGAATCGCTTAATTGTTGCCTGCTTCATGCTCTTAATGTAATGATGAGGCATCTGCTCCTTTCACATGTGCTTTTAAATGCCAGCTTTTGCATCCAGGTTACAGGGTTGGTAATATTCAACTTAAAGAACTAGTTCAAATTAAAACTTGGGGACCGCCATCTCTTCTTGCTTTTTATGGGAGTGTGCGCGGAAGGCTGAGTGTTAGTGTTAATGTATGTAGATTTTATTTCTGATGAGTGATTATTTGACTGCTCATTTTACGAAGATTTATGGTGTGCTTTCTATCTCCTGACTGCAGTGCTACTCTTATCTTTAATAAAGGAGATGAGGACATTAATCAGCCATTGTCAGGGCTCCTGACTAAGACATTAAATGTACTGTATGGGATAGGTAAACACGCTCCAGATCCTTCTCTACTCCACTAGATCAGGCAAAAAAACACTCATTATATTTATCATAATTTCACATCTGCTGTTTTTGAAGCAATGTACCATGAGGCCATAAACTGTATTACAACTGTGCATAAATTCAACTGATTTGTGGCTGGAGTAACTAATTCCTAAAGTACATTTTAGAAAAACAAGCAGTGAGCCCTGAAATTGCAATTCCATAAAGGCACTAAATTACTGACTGCAGAATCAAAAATTTGCTTGATGTGATTCTGCAGTGACCATTTTATAAAAAGTGACAGTGTGCCTGTGATTGAGTCAATAAACTAAGAACGAGTGAGCTGTACACTCAAACAAGATTAAAGAGAAAAGGAATGACAGAGGACAGACTCATGGTATACAAATAGAGGAAAGCATAATGTTTCCCCCAAAATAGCTTAAGGATGAAACTATTTTAGCAACAATAATGATTTGTCAGTAATCTTTTCACGATTTTGGAAGTGGAAGAAAAATTTTAATTTCTCTCTTTATTCATTTCACAGCATGATCAGGAGCTACTTAATATGCTAACAAAATGGATTTAGAAATACTTTTTTAAAAATTGTGGTATCACAAATTGATTTGAGCTTGCCATAATATTTTCCAAAATTATAAATGATAATTCTGTATGGATTATTTACCTGCCTCCTTATTTTTAAGAGTGTATGCCTAAGTAAGCTCTTTGTTAAGGCATCTAGCCATTTTGGGGTAGAAAATGTGTGTGTGTATGTTTACGGGAGGGGGGAGTGTGAATTTCTCTCTCTCTCTTTTTTTTTTTTTTTCAGCCTTTACAGATGTGTACCACTTCAACTTTTTACAGACTTGATCAGTACCTGAACTTGATATAATATCTTCTATGAAAGAAGGGAGAGCAGGAAGTGATCTTTTATACGGGACAAGTGAAACCAGAAACACCATTGTTTTTGAAGACAAAATGCACTTGACATTTGTTAAGATGAAAACCAAAGGCAGACCCGACACTTGGAATCCTGAATAGAGGTGTGAGCCCACAAATGAAATCCGTGAAGGATGGGAACCATGTATGTTCTCCTGGAAGTAGGATGTGATTGTGTGATTATTTATTGACTAGAAAAAGCAATTTAAGGGAAAAATAACTGGAACTGGACTTTCATTGCTTGGGTTTCTCATGCTGTCCATTGCCTTTCACCAATTATTTCATGCGTCTCTGCAGTTGAGACTGGAAGTACCACCAAGCTGCATTTGTTATGTGCGACTAACATGCATATGCATTCTTTGTTTAATATTCTGTGTTTGAAGGCTCCTTCTGATCGAATGTGGGCAATTACTTGCTACCCAAGGCAAACTGTGAAGGGCATTTATACAGAACATATTTTAGAGTAATATAATCCTATTTGGTTTTATTTACAGAAGTGTATATTTGCTGTCTTTTATCCCTTTTCCTGACCACTCTCCTGGTCAACTTTAACTGCAGATCTGGAGCTGGCACATTGAATATTGCTCTATTCTTTACTCATAATATCAAGTCAAAAATGGTCGTGTTCATAAGGCATTGCACAGTTTCTATCTAATGGTATCAATCTGTGCATCACAGAGCGTTTCTTTTCCTGACATTATTACTTTACTGAAATTAAGCTTGAAACAATCTGATGTCAGATACTGTATATCTACTTTTATTGCCAGCCTTTCTGAGCCCACCATATTGCCAGGACTGCATCTCATTTTAGATGGGTTTAACCAGATATATATTCTCAAGTTTATTGAGAGTTGGATAGATTACATTTCCCATTCTCAAAGAGCAGGCTGGTCCTTTCAGTGCATTTTATAGAACAAATGTAAATTCCCATGCTGCAGTTGACAAAAATTCATGGTTCTTTTCTTAGTGTCAAAAATAAATTCAGCATAGCATTGGAGATGAGTAAGTGTGGTGTAGAGGAGCAGGCTTCAGTTCACCCTTTCTGATTTAGCAGCAGTTTCGATGTACTTGAGAAATATGTAAAAGTTCAATTAT
The DNA here is from genome assembly GCF_014754425.2 of Oryx dammah. Taxonomy (NCBI): domain Eukaryota; kingdom Metazoa; phylum Chordata; class Mammalia; order Artiodactyla; family Bovidae; genus Oryx; species Oryx dammah. Next base: position 69,541,474 of record NW_024070210.1, on the reverse strand, counting down.
TATGGTCTAGGCAAGGAGATTTGCTCACACAACAGAGCTACTGTACTTGGGAATGAATTGTAAGGACTCCATGAAATGCAAAGCACCTTCTGAGCACAGCAAGCCTGTCTTCCTCCCATCTTCTCTGTCGCCTTCCTTTCCCTATCTACTTATATATCTTATATGAAGTCTTTTCAAAAGAGGCCTTCACTGTAGTTAAATAAAATGCAGCATAAAAAATTGCCAAATCACTCCATTAAAATGCAATAAAAATTAGTCTTTTGCTACGTTTTGGAATTTATATATTTAGGAGTTGCAGGATATGCAAAGAATAGCTATCAAATAAATTTATTAGCAGCTTGGCTTGATCAGTTTGTCAAGATTGCTTACATATGTATGTTTTAGAAGGAAAGGCAGATTTGTATGAAAAAGGTGTTTATAGCTAAGAGTAAACCAAACATACTGAATCATGGAAAAAAATGCTCTTTCAAATACTATGCATTTTATCAACAAAACACACAGCTCAGATTGTGGACTGTCTGCTTAAATGCCAAAAGTGTGTCCTTATAAACAAACAGCACGTCTTTCTATATTTATATTCATTGATTTGATTTTTTTTCTTGGTCAAAGTGAGGGGTTTCCTCTAACTATCCATCAAAATTTGGTGCTGCACTTTTAAAACAAATGACGAAAAAACCCAAGAGTATTCTGTGGAAAGAATGTAGCCTGTAGCCTGATTACTACACGAGTCAGTCCAAGTATATATGCACTAAACATTTTTATTTTGCCATTTCATTTTGCTACTCCAAGGTCTGAGCAATTAGGTAATGGGTGCAACTGGGAAGAGTTCAGAACTACATCATTCCAACAGGAGGGGATGTGATCAGACTTTCTTAAATAGGAAAGTCTATTTCCCTTATAGTCACATGTACTCTCTTAAGCATCTTCTTCATGAGAAGATCATAAATAAGGTGGAATCTTGTGGAATCTCAGAGTATGGTCCTCCTCTAGGCATTAGTGAGGCAAGGACAGCCTTTGGTGTTACAAAGGGAAAACACATCTGGACACACACACATACATACCCAATTCATATAAAACATATTACACAGATATGGTATATGGTTATTACTTTACAGTTGTAGATGTAAATATATATTTCAAATAGTCTTTTTGATAATAAAAAATTGTTTTTGGCCTGAGTTTTTTGCTAGATCAATTTAGGCCAGTATTATTTTTTTAACCTGTAATATGAATGATGAAACACATGATTAGGAGTAAGAGAAGGATTACATGTGTTTGCATTGCTGCAAGTTTTCTGTAGGAATCTTCTAGAGCCATAAGGTCATCTTGGGAAGGTTGCTGCTGCTGCTGCTGCTGCTGCTAAATCGCTTCAGTCGTGTCCGACTCTGTGCGACCCCATAGACGGCAGCCCACCAGGCTCCGCCGTCCCTGGGATTCTCCAGGCAAGAACACTGGAATGGGTTGCCATTTCCTTCTCCAATGCATAAAAGTAAAAAGTGAAAGTGAAGTCACTGAGTCGTGTCCAACTCTCAGCGACCCCATGGACTGCAGCACACCAGACTCCTCCGTCCATGGGATTTTCCAGGCAAGAGTACTGGAGTGGGGTGCCATTGCCTTCTCCTTGGGAAGGTTAGTTTAGTTAAAACAAGATAACATGGAGACCTAACTGGGTGAAAGTAAGCAATTATCCCCTGGGATGGGCTGAAACAAGGCCAAGTTAGGAGGCCCCTCCCTGCCCTTGTGACATTGCCACTTTGTTCAGACTCCCTCTTGTGCTATATATGACATGTGTCTGAATGAGGTTGTCAGTCTTAAACTGAATATTGAATTTTAATAAAGATTAATTTCCTTCTTATTTTTATCTAAAAATAAATGTAAGTAGAATTTCTAGTGTGTTCCTCACATCAGCGGCTCACCCTGAACACTCTGAAGACATCTGGGAAAGAAAGTGAATCCCAGAGGAGAGCAGAGTGGTTAGGGAGGTAACCCTGGCTTCCCTCTACTTGGTCAGCTTTACCTGAGGAAGTCCAGGTGGACAGGCTCCCAGGTTTTCAACTTTGAAAGTTTTAACCCTTACTGAGAAGTATATTTTCTGCTATGCCTATTTTTTTTTAATTTCCAAAGAGGTCACCTGCCCACCTCCACCACACACACATACCACTACTTTGCAGATGTGTAAAACACCAAGTCAATTAGATAGCAGGTAGCATTGTGAACATTTTCAGGATTATCTGCTGTTAACTGTCTCTGCTCAACTAAAAACAGAACCCAAATAAATAGACTGAAGCTGTAATTATGTATTCAGGGATTTGCTGGTAGTGAGGATTATTCAAGATTAGAATGTGCTTTTAATAGTCCCCACTCTTGTTTGTGGCCTGTGAAGAGTGATACAGAGAAGGGCCTTGCTTTGGACAGCATTATTTTTGGTCCTTTCCAAATATGAGTGAAGGAGAAACTGGCTTTTGTCTTCATAAAAATTGTACAAAGACTGGTATCTTACTTCACTTCTATTCCTGAAGCATAGCTGATACTCTGAAATAGGTAACACACTTCCTACTGCACAAATTGCTTGTATTACCTTTTTATTTTTAAATTTTTGCTGTTGTTGTTGGGAAGCAGATCCTATTTCACTGATTCTGAGTAAACAGTGAACAGTTGACTATGTCTGCCTCACTGCCGCTGATGGGACCCATGCTGTGCAGAAAGAACAGTGCTAGTAAGGAACAGTCTCACAGCTGTAACTTGGAGGTTCTCTATTTCAGCAGGAGTTGGCCAATTTGTAGTTTACATCCTATATGGGCTGCATATGGAAGTCAGAATTTACTGCCCCATTGATTGAAATGATGTTCTTTCATCCCTTATAGATTTGATTTCAGGTCCATGAACAGGCTTACTGTTGGTCCCTTATCCAGCTCTGTACAGAAGGATAGTTTTAATGACTTGTTAAAATCCCCCTATTGCCTTGAGACTCAAATTCAGGGGCCATAATCTAATTGAATCATTTCAATAAGAAATCAGGATTTTCATCTAATTTTTAATTTAATCTATTCCAATGAATTATACTAGGTTTTTATAGCATCCTTTCAACTTCAGCAACAAAGGCATCTCCCTATTCACAAAGCAGAACAAAATCCTTATATGTGGCTGGTTTTTTCAAAGTAGATGGAATTCTCTTGCCTATTGTCTTTCCAAATGTGATTCTATGCTGTTTGTCTAGTTAGCGTGTTAATGATGTACATATGTGCATGAAATAGGATCAATACATTGAACTTTGCATGAAGTGAATATGGTGTGATATCTCAAGTATGTGATAAGTGATCTGGACAGCACAGTCAAAACAGTCATTTTCACCATCTTGACAATCAATATTGACCATTTCAATTGCATGCTAGGGTCTGGAGTCTGCCTTATTCACATGGGTGGCCAAAATGAAGAACAAAATGCCTCAGGATTCCATTTCTATTATTCAGATGGGCACAGTCTTGGTCAATGTTTAATATGAACTTTGTTCTGAAATACTCAGATATAGTGTTATAAATCACAGATTCAAAGGGCAAGGGGGACAGAAAATAAAAAAAACCCTTAAGGTCCTAATTTCCCAAATAAAATACATAAAAGATTATATTCATGCATGGTTTTGTAATTTCCAACATCTTCCTTTTGTGATAAGTGCTATTTCTAGAACTTGGGCCTAAATTTCAAAAAAGAAAAAAAAAATTAATCAGATGCTAATTAGCATGTATCATTAAATGTTATAGACTGAGACAGGAAGCCCACCTCCTTATAAGTAGCTGATTCTATTTCTCCTATACTGTCAGATATTTGGCCATTTCTCTCTCTCCGATTCAGTTCTTTGCTGTGCAGACTGCAAAATATAATAACTTCTAAGCAGTGTGTAAAACAAAGTGCTCAATTCACTTTATTAAAATATCCAATAATAATTGATTTAAAGGCAATAAAATGTGTTCATTAGAGGGTTTATATTCAAGAAATATTGAAAGTATACCTAAAACTGTCACTTTTATTGTGAATGAACAGGATAATATAATTTGAAAAGAGTGTGATCATACTAAAGATTTGTCCTGCAGCATTATCTGATAGCTCGTAAAGTGCTGAAATTTAATATGATGCTTTCAGTCAGTTTAATTGAAATTTAATTGCCACTTTGGGCAGAAGGTTTAGATCTGATCAATAAAATATTAAAGATTTTGTGCTTTCGCTTGGAACAGCTCCTTTAGCGATGCATCAAGAGGACTCTATATTTTCGGAAATATTTGTTTGTTATAGTTCACACACTGCTCGATATCACTTTCTAATCTGAAAGTTTTAATGTGCTGTGCAGACTAATAGTGGAAATAATAAAGCAATAGTTGATCCATTTAATTACAACACGATGAAAGAAATAACGGTCACCTTCAGATTCATGAGAAAGGCATTAACGTAAAAGAGCAATAAATATTTTGAAATGTCAAACCTCAGAAAGACAGAGTCCAACTTGAGCTGGGTTGTAAATCAGACTGAGGGAAGGACCTTGAAAAAAAGATGGTTCTTTGGTATTTTAGAAATAATTACTAATACAAAAAGGGTAATGATGAAACTATAAATTACATTAAAAAGGGCCATTAGAGGAGGATTAGTTTATAAAGCTGAGAGATGGTTCTTAAAATTGTCCTGCTGGTTATTTCTACTTTTCATTTTATTCAGGAACCCCCTGCTCAATTATCTGATTATTAATAAGCTAATTGATCATGCTTTGCAGTTCAAATATTAAAGTCAACTTTCTCCTTTTCAGGGACTCCCATAGGACTTCCACATTGCTTATATTTTAGGAAGGGAGAGAGAGAGTTGGAGATTTAAGACATGTGAACAGTAAACTAAAGAATGACTTCAAGTTAAGTAACATTCCTATTAATGTCTCAAAATTATAATTTTTTTCATATGACTATATTTAAAAAATGACTGATACTTGTATGCTTACAATTTTTTCTAACTATCACTGGAATAAGTTTTTTACTAATAATCTTTTTTAACCTATAGAATTTCTCAAATGCTCCATGTTCCAGCCCACATGTTTCTTTAGTCACCAGTCTTCTGTAAGATGCTAAGGTCAATAGTAAGGCATGTTGTTTTATTTGGTTTGTTGTATCTCTAAAGTATATTTCCTCTTTACAACCACATTCAAACAAGACTAATTATCTACAATGATCATAATCAGTCATCTTTTTTCTTTAACCATCTCTGTTCTGGATTTCTCTTGGTTAACCATCTGCTATCATCATAGTTTTTAATCTTACAACCTTATTGAAATAGACTATTTTTTTTGAAGTAAACATACATTTTTTTCCCCTTGTTATCAGTCAAAAATTGTTATTTTATGACATCTAGATGCTAGGAGTTATTCTAGGGCCTGGAGACACAGCAACGCCTAAGGAAAACATTCCTGATTCCGAGAAACTTATATTCTAGTCTGGGAGAAAGACAGTAAATATAAACAAAGAAGATAATTTCAAACCCTGACAAGCACTATAAGGAAGATAAAATAAGCCCTATCTCTAGATTAGTATGTGTGTGTGTACCAACAACTTTAACTCCTCTGAGGAAGTGACATCTAAGTTAACTCCTAATGACGATAAGGAAGCAGCCTTGTAAGGACTTGATGGAATTTCCTAGGAAAAGGAAAGAGCAAAGATAAGGACACTGAGATAGGGATGAGCTAGATGTCAGCATCTATAAAGATTATAGTTTGTGGCACTCTAAAGGGGCTTCCTATGTGGCACTAGTGGTAAGGAGCATGCCTGCCAATGCAGGAGATTAACAGATGCAGGTTCAGCCCCTGGGTCAAGAAGATCCCTTGGAGAAGGGCATAACAACCCACTTCAGTATTCTTGCCTGGAAAATCCCATAGAGAGAGGAGACCAGCAGGCTACAGTCCATGGTATCATGAAGAGTTGGACATGACTGAAGCGACTTAGCATGCATACATGCTATCACCAATCTATGGGAAGACTGGGAGGAAATAACATTGAGGCAGACAGGGACCAGATCATGAATAGTCCCATAAGCCATAGTGAGTAGTTTTGATTTTATTTAGGTATAATGAGAAGGCATGCCCAGGCAAGAATATGGGAGTGTGTTGCAATTTCCTTTTCCAGGGGATTTCCCCAATCCAGGGATCGAAATAATGTCTCCTGCATGGCAGGTGGACTCTACCACTGAGCCACCTAGGAAGCCCTAATGGGAAAGCAAAGGAAGGATTTAAGTAGAAGAAAGCAGGTAGTGATGGGCTCAGTTCAGTTCAGTTCAGTAGCTCAGTCATGACTACACCACGCCAGGCTTCCCTGTTCATCACCAACTCTTGGAGCTTGCTCAAACTCATGTCCATCGAGTTGGTGATGCCATCCAACCATCTCATACTCTGCCATCCCTTTCTCCTCCTGCTTTCAGTCTTTCCCAGCATCAGGGTCTTTTCCAATGAGTCAGTTCTTTGCAACAGGTGGCCAAAGTATTGAGTTTCAGCTTCAGGATCAGTCCTTCCAATGAATATTCAGGTCTGACAGAATGTGGTCCATTGGAGAAGGGAATGGCAAACCACTTCAGTATTCTTGCCTTGAGAACCCCATGAATAGTATGAAAAGGCAAAAACATAGGACACAGAAAGATGAACTCTCCAGGTTGGTAGGTGCCCAATATGCTACTGGAGATCAGTGGAGAAATAACTCCATAAAGAATGAAGGGATGGAGCCAAAGCAAAAACAACACGCAGTTGTGGATGTGACTGGTAATAGAAGCAAGGTCCAATACTGTAAAGAGCAATATTGCATAGGAACCCAGAATGTTAGGTCCATGAATCAAGGCAAATTGGAAGTGGTCAAACAGGAGATGGCAAGAGTGAACATTGACATTCTAGGAATCAGTGAACTAAGATGGACTGGAATGGGTGAATTTAACTCAGATGACCATTATATCTACTACTGTGGGCAGGAATGGAGTAGAAGAAATGGAGTAGCCATCATAGTCAACAAAAGAGTCTGAAATGCAGTTCAGTTCAGTTCAGTCGCTCAGTCGTGTCCGACTCTTTGCGACCCCATGAATGCAGCACGCCAGGCCTCCCTGTCCATCACCAACTCCCAGAGTTCACTCAGACTCACGTCCATCGAGTCAGTGATGCCATTCAGCCATCTCATTCTCTGTCGTCCCCTTCTCCTCCTACCCCAATCCCTCCCAGCATCACAGTCTATTCCAATGAGTCAACTCTTCACATGAGGTGGCCAAAGTACTGGAGTTTCAGCTTCAGCATCATTCCCTCCAAAGAAATCCCAAGGCTGATCTCCTTCAGAATGGACTGGTTAGATCTCCTTGCAGTCCAAGGGACTCTCAAGAGTCTTCTCCAACACCACAGTTCAAAAGCATCAATGCTTCGGCGCTCAGCCTTCTTCACAGTCCAACTCTCACATCCATACATGACTACTGGAAAAACCATAGCCTTGACTAGATGCAGTACTTGGATGCAATCTCAAAAATGACAGAAAGATTTCTGTTTGTTTCCAAGGCAAATCATTCAATATTACGGTAATCCAAGTCTATGTCCCAACCAGTAACCCTGAAGAAGCTGAAGTTGAACGGTTCTATGAAGATTGGCAAGACCTTTTAGAACTAACATCAAAAAAGATGTCCTTTTCATTGTAGGGGACTGGCATACAAATGTAGGAAGTCAAGAAATACCTGGAGTAATAGGCAAGTTTCGCCTTGAAGTACAGAATAGGGCAGGGCAAAGGCTAATACAGTTTTGCCAAGAGAACACACTGGTCATAGAAAACACCCTCTTCCAACAACACAAGAGAAGACTCTACAACATCCCCAGATGGTCAAAACTGAAATCAGATTGATTATATTCTTTGCAGTCAAAGATGGAGAAGCTCTATACAGTCAGCAAAAACAGGACTGGGAAATGACTGTTGCTCAGATCATGAACTTCTTATTGCCAAATTCAGAATTAAAGTGAAGAAAGTGGGGAAAACCACTAGACCATTCAGGTATTCAGTTCAGTCACTCAGTCGTGTCCGACTCTTTGCGACCCCATGAATTGCAGCACGCCAGGCCTCTCTGTCCATCACCAACCCCGGAGTTCACTCAGACTCACATCCATCAAGTCAGTGATGCCATCCAGCTATCTCATCCTCTGTCGTCCCCTTCTCCTCCTGCCCCCAATCCCTCCCAGCATCAGAGTCTTTTCCAATGAGTCAACTCTTCACATGAGGTGGCCAAAGTACTGGAGCTTCAGGTTTAGCATCATTCCTTCCAAAGAACACCCAGGACTGATCTCCTTCAGAATGGACTGGTTGGATCTCCTTGCAGTCCAAGGGACTCTCAAGAGTCTTCTCCAACACCACAGTTCAAAAGCATCAGTTCTTCAGTGCTCAGCCTTCTTCACAGTCCAACTCTCACATCCATACATGACCACTGGAAAAACCATAGCCTTGACTATCCGGACCTTAGTCAGCAAAGTAATGTCTCTGCTTTTGAATATACTATCTAGGTGGGTCATAACTTTTCTTCCAAGGAGTAAGTGTCTTTTAATTTCATGGCTGCAGTCACCATCTCCAGTGATTTTGGAGCCCCAAAAAATAAAGTCTGACACTGTTTCCACTGTTTCCTCATCTATTTCCCATGAAGTGATGGGACTGGATGCCATGATCTTACTTTTCTGAATGTTGAGCTTTAGGCCAACTTTTTCACTCTCCACTTTCATTTTCATCAAGAGGCTTTTTAGTTCCTCTCACTTTCTGCCATAAGGGTGGTGTCATCTGCATATGAGGTTATTGATATTTCTCCCAGTAATCTTGATTCCAGCTTGTGTTTCTTCCAGTCCAGCGTTTCTCATGATGTATTCTGCATATAAGTTAAACAAGCAGGATGACAATATACAGCCTTGGCGTACTCCTTTTCCTATTTGTAACCAGTCTGTTGTTCCATGTCCAGTTCTAACTGCTGCTTCCTGACCTGCATATAGGTTTCTCAAGAGGCAGGTTAGGTGGTCTGGTATTCCCATCTTTTTCAGAATTTTCCACAGTTTCTTGTGATCCACACAGTCAAAGGCTTTACCTAGATCAAATCCCTTATGATTATACAGTGGAAATGAGAAGTCGATTTAAGGGACTAAATCTGACAGACAGAGTGCCTGAGAACTATGAATGGAGGTTTGTGACATTGTAGAGGAGACAGGATCAAGACCATCCCCAAGAAAAAGAAATGCAAGAAAACAAAATGGCTGTCTGAGGAGCCTTACAAATAGCTGTGAAAAGAAGAGAAGTGAAAACCAAAGGAGGAAAGGAAAGATATACCCATTTGAGTGCATAGATCCAAAGAATAGCAAGGAGAGATAAGAAAGCCTTCCTCAGCGAGCAATGCAAAGAAATAGAGGAAAACAATAGAATAGGAAAGATTAGAGATCTCTTCAAGAAAATTAGAGATACCAAGGGAACATTTCATGCAAGGATGGGCTCAATAAAGGATAGAAATGGTATGGACCTAACAGAAGCAAAGATATTAAGAAGAGGTGGCAACAATACACAGAAGAACTATACAAAAAAGATCTTCATGACCCAGATAATCACGACCCAGATAATCACAGTGTGATCACTCACCTAGAGCCAGATATCCTGGAATGTGAAGTCAAGTGGGCCTTAGGAAGTATCACTACAAACAAAGCTAGTGGAGGTGATGGAATTCAAGTCGAGCTATTTCAAATCCTAAAAGATGATGCTGTGAAAGTGCTGCACTCAATATGCCAGCAAGTTTGGAAAAGTCAGCAGGGGCTACAGGACTGGAAAAGGTCAGTTTTCATTCCAATCCCAAAGAAAGGCAATGCTAAAGAATGCTCAAACTACTGCACAATTGCACTCATCTCACTCACTAGTAATGTTCAAAATTCTCCAAGCCAGGCTTCAGCAATACATGAACCATGAAATTCCAGATGTTCAAACTGGTTTAGAAAAGGCAGAGGAACCAGAGATCAAATTGCCAACATTCACTGGATTATCGAAAAAGCAAGAGAGTTCCAGAAAGCATCTATTTCTGTTTTATTGACTATGCCAAAGCCTTTGACTGTGTGGACCACAATAAACTGTGGAAAACTCTTAAAGAGATGGGACTACCAGACCACCTGACCAGCCTCTTGAGAAATCTGTATGCAGGTCAGAAGGAACAGGTAGAACTGGACATGGAACAACAGACTGGTTCCAAATAAGAAAAGGAGTATGTCAAGGCTGTATATTGTCACCTTGCTTATTTAACTTTTATGCAGAGTACATCATGAGAAACGCTGGGCTGGAGGAAGCACAAACTGGCATCAAGATTGCCGGGAGAAATATCAATAACCTCAGATACGCAGATGACACCACCATTACGGCAGAAAGTGAAGAAGAACTAAAGATCCTCTTGATGAAAGTGAAAGTGGAAAGTGAAAAAGTTGGTTTAAAGCTCAACATTCAGAAAACTAAGATCATGGCATCCCGTCCCATCATTTCTTGGCAAATAGATGGGGAAACAGTGGAAACAGTGGCTGACTTTATTCTTCTGGCTCCAAAATCACTGCAGATGGTGATTGCAGCCATGAAATTAAAAGATACTTATTCCTTGGAAGGAAAGTTATGACCAACCTAGACAGCATATAAAAAAGCAGAGACATTACTTTGGCAAGAAAGGTCCATCTAGTCAAGGCTATGGTTTTCCAGTGGTCATTTATGGATGTGAGAGTTGGAGTATAAAGAAAGCTAAGTGCTGAAGAATTGATGCTTTTGAACCATGGTGTTGGAGAAGACTCTTGAGAGTCCCTTGGCCAGCAAGGAGATCCAACCAGTCCATCCTAAAGGAGATCAGTCCTGAGTATTCATTGGAAGGACTGATGTTGAAGCTGAAGCTCTAATATTTTGGCCATCTGATGCGAAGAGCTGACTCATTTGAAAAGACCCTGATGTTGGGAAAGATTGAAGGCAGGAGGATAAGGGGACGACAGAGGATGAGATGGTTGGATGGCATCACTGACTCAATGGACATGGGTTTGGGTAGACTCCGGGAGTAGGTAATAGACAGGCAGGCCTGGCATTTTGTGGTTCATGGTGTTGCAAAGAGTCAGACATGACTGAGTGACTGAACTGAACTGATTTCCTTTAGGATGGACTGGTTGGATCTCCTTGCAGGAGCTGGTGGGAGCTGAGTAATATGACATGAGTTATGCTTTGTATAGTTCACTCCCTGCTTTATGGAGGCTGGACCATACAGAATTAAGAGTGGTGGCAGAGGCACAAAATAACAGATCATTTCAGCAGTCTAGGCTAGGTAGTTGGGACCAGTTGTAATCATGGACATGTTGAAAATTGGTAAAATTTGAGATGCAGTTTAGAAGTAGGACTGTAGGGCTTACTGATGGATTGGATATAAGCTTGGTCATGGTGAGAAAGAATTCGAGACTGACTTTCCAGTTTTGAGCCTGAAGAGATGGATAGATGGTAATGCCACTTACTGTGATAGAAAAGACATGGGAGAGTAGAAAGCATACATATGGGAAAAAAGAATAGTTCTCTTTGCCCTCTGTGATTTTTGAGATGCCTATTGGAAAGCCAAGTGAGTGGTGAAGTTAAGCAGTTGGATCTAGAACTTAGGAGCTCAGGAAAGTTCTTGACGTGTGCCATCATTTGAGTTCCATTAGCACATAGATGGGCTTTCCTTGTGGCTCAGATGGTAAAGAATCTGCCTGCAATGCAGGAGACCTGGGTTCAGTCCGTGGGTTGGGAAGATACCTTGGAGAAGGGAATGGCAACCCACTCCAGTATTCTTGTGTGGAGAATTCCATGGACAGAGAAGCCTGGAGGGCTACAGTGTATGGGGCCACAAAGAGTCAGACATGATTGAGCACATAGACAGTATTTGAAATTGGATGGGATCATCTAAGAGACTGCAGTTAAGGATGAGAGAACCAAGGCTAGAACTCTGAAACTCTATCATGAGAAATTTGGCAGAACAGGGGAGGTCAGCAAAGACAATTGAGGAGTGATCAGTGAAAGTAGCATGTATTTAAAATTAGGAAAGGAATACGTCAAGGATGTATATTGTCACCTAGCTTATTTAACTTATATGCAGTATGCATCATGTGAAATGCTGGGTTGGATGAATCAGAAGCTGGAATCAAGATTCCAAGGAGAAATATCAACAACCTCAGATATGCAGATGATATCACTCTAATGGCAGAAAGTGAAGAGGAACTAAAGAGCCTCTTGATGAGGGTGAAAGAAGAGAGCGAAAACTCAACATGCAGAAAACTAAGATCAGGGCATCTGGTCCCACCACTTCATGATAAATACAAGAGGAAAATTGAAAGTGACAGGTTTTATTTTCTTGGGCTCCAAAATCACTGTGGGTGGTGACTGCAGCCATAAAATTAAAAGATGCTTGCTCCTTGGAAGAAAAGCTATGACAAACCTGGACAGTATATTAAAAAGCAGAGACATTACTTTGCCAACAAAGGTCCATATAGTCAAAGATATGGTTTTTGCAGTAGTCAGGTATGGATATTAGAGTTGGACCATAGAGAAAGCTGAGAGCCACAGAATTTATTCTTTTGAATTGTGGTGCTGGAGAAAACTAGCAAGGAGATCCAACCAGTCAGTCCTAAAGGAAATCAATCCTGAATATTCACTGGAAGAACTGATTTGAAGCTGAAATACTTTGGCCATCTGATGCGAAGAGCTGACTAATTTGGAAAAGACTCTGATGCTGGGAAAGACTGAGGGCAGGATGAGAAGGGGATGACAGAGGATGAGATGGATGGCATCACTGACTCAAAGAACATGAGTTTGAGCAACTCTGGGCAATAGTGAAGGACAGGGAAGCCTGTCATGCTGCAGTCCATGGGGTGACAAAGAGTCAGATATGACTTAGCAACTGAACAACAACAACAAAATTGTTAACTCATTTTTATCCTCCCCATTTTAATGGGGATATTAATGTGGTTTACAGGGGTTTGCGCAGACTCAGCAAACTTGATATTCAAGACAAGTTGCAATCTCCTTTCCAGTTCAGTCTACCGCTCTTTCTATCCCTCTGAGTACCCTAGAATTCTGATTCTTTGAATGACTGGCTTCCTCCAATAGACCAAATACTTTGCACTTGCATGGTTCTGTTCAGTTCCTCCTCCAGGACTCCCTTGCCTATGGAAATCTCTTCCACTTGGTAACCTTTTCCCCCATACCCCCAATCTGTACTAAGAGCACCCTCTTCACTTTTCCTTGAATGGTAGATTATCATCTGGACCATGTCTTAATCCTTTCTGTTTCCTTCACTGTGCTCAGAATAGTGCTCTCCAAAGAATGGCACTTAATACATGCTGAAAGTATGAATGAATCTATTTTCCATTAGCAAAGGGAAGCGGTTGGGAAAGAAGGTCCCCTTCCGTATTTAGAGTCCATTCTGCAATTAGTTCCATTGTCAAAAGACATATATGAAAATTTTAAATAGTTGTGTTTTCTGTAAGAATATGATTCTCCACCATTTACTATCTCAGACTCCAGAAAAGTAAGTTGTTAACTCAGAGACCTATAATAGCTTGTTTCTTCTCTGGGCACCTGTTTGAGTTTGCTAGGGTACCTCTTCCCTTTTCTAACCCACTTCTTAGGTCTAACCCCCAAGGAAAAACACATAATATCAATTCATTTTTTACAATAGGATGGCCATATGATTTATGGCTTTGTAGTAAGCATTAGGGCTTCCCTGGTGGCTCAGATGGTAAAGACTCTGCCTGCAGTGTAGGAGACCCAGGTTCAGACCCTGGGTCGGAAAGATCCCCTAGAGAAGGAAATGGCAACCCACTCCAGTATTCTTGCCTGGAGAATCCCATGGACAGAGAAACCTGTTGGGTCCATGGGGTCTCAAAGAGTCAGACACGAGTGAGAGACTAACACAACAACAAAGACAAGTAATCATTAAGACATAGACCAATACAAGTTGGTAAGAGATTCGATCCCAACTTCAAGAGGTTTATAGTCTAGATTGCTTTCTAAAGGGCATGCTGGACTTCTGGAATTTAAATTGAAAGTGCTTCCCAAGATTTGTCTCTAATATTTGCATGTTTACTTGAGAGTGTAATCTAAAGCCCTGCTATATTATAGCTCTTAATTATTGATTCCATTACTTCTTTCTAAGAATAAAAAACTTTGAAAGATTTGTTATTATTAAATAAACATTGGAAAATATGAAAAACTAGAAATAAATGGATTATATCACAGATTCAGTTCAGTTCAGTTCAGTCGCTTAGTCGTGTTCGACTCTTTGTGACCCCAAGAACCGCAGCATGCCAGGCCTCCCTGTCCATCACCAATTCTTAGAGCCCACCCAAACCCATGTTCATTGAATCGGTGATACCATCCAACCATCTCATCCTCTGTCATCCTCTTCTCCTCCTGCCCTCAATCTTTCCCAGCATCAGAGTCTTTTCCAATGAGTCAGCTCTTCACATCAGGTGGCCAAAGCATTGGAGTTTCAGCTTCAGCATCAGTCCTTCCAATGAACACCCAGGACTGATCTCCTTTAGGCTGGACTTGTTGGATCTCCTTGCAGTCCAAGGGACTCTCAAGAGTCTTCTCCAACACCACAGTTCAAAAGCATCAATTCTTCGGTGCTCAGCTTTCTTCACAGTCCAACTCTCACCTCCATACATGACCACTGGAAAAACCATAGCCTTGACTAGACGGACCTTTGTTGGCAAAGTAATGTCTCTGCTTTTGAATATGCTGTCTAGGTTGGTCATAACTTTCCTTCCAAGGAGTAAGCGCCTTTTAATTTCATGGCTGCAATCACCATTAGTCCCCACTAATATTTTGATGTCTTTTCCCATTTCTCATTGGAGTGTTTTTTCTTAATTCATTGACTTTTGGGTAATTTTTTCATAGTTTTAATTGTATTCAATATTACATTAGTTGCTACATACTGTAAATCTGTTGTGTGGTAAAATGATGCAATGGTGAAGAGTGAAAACTCTGGAGTGAGACCACCTTTTCACTGCTGGCTTCTTGAATTATGGTGTTTGATCTTGCATAAGTTATTCTATCATTCTATGCTTTGGCTTTCTCATTTGTAAAATGTGGACAATACTATCCTCCTCACTGAGTTATTCATTAAATAAGTTACTGAATATGAAACACAATCAGTGTCTGGCACAGAGGATATACACAATAAGTCCTAGCTGATACTAATTAGAAGTGTTTCCATATAATTGTAATGATATTTTTTCCTTGAAGGCTATACATTAAAATTTTTATTATTAAAGTCTCATAAGTTTGTTGTTAATATCTAGAAATAAAGAGATGAAAAATCAATGATTATGACTCACAATAGAAAACATCCAGGGATGTTAACTACTATTAATATTTTCACTTACATTCCTCTGAAAGTATATTTTGCACAGTTACCTGGGTATTTCATGGCCCAGCTAATAGATGCAATTTTCCTGGGTCTACAATTAATATGCTTTATTCTACTAGTGATGGGAGGTGAATCATACAGGTTACAAGTCACCCTGATGTGCTCAACTCTAGTTAACAATTTTGGCATATTAGTGACAATTTTTGGATCAAGTTAAGTTTTTTTAAATAAATATCAGCAATCGAGTTATTTAACAAGTATGATCATAGACTGTAAACATCTTCATAATTTTTTTGTGTTTTATGTATTTTCTTTAAAAATTTGTATACTCAACCTGGTATTCATTGGGTGTAGATTGTGCACTAATAATTCTTTGGATTATGAGTATAGTTCCCTGAATTTACAGAGGTTAAATAATAATGTATTTTCTAACTTTGGCATTCAGCAAATATCGTTTGCTGCCTGTGCTGTGAGCCTAAGTCAGTATTTGGAAATACCATAATGAATATATAGATTTGTTTAGTTTTGGGGGATTCTGGCCTATGACTGGGCAACAATAGTCCATGAACTTGCTAAACTATGTTTTCCTACTTTTCTGAAGAGTGAAATGGACTTTAAGTCCTGGGGCATTAGTTCAGCTTTTCGCTAGAAGAATCCACACAGTGTAGCAAAATTAAGAGGCCCTATCCCATGTAGAAGAAGCTGTGTTTTGGAATTTTTACAGACCAGGTTTAAAACCAGAGTCCATCATTTCCTCACTGTGTGGATTTGGGCACATTATTTACTTCTTATGTCTCATTCATGTACATTGTAGTGATGAGAATGCCTACTTTTGTAGGAGAAATCCCACAAAATCTTTGTCAGATTTTTCATGACAATCATTGAGATAATATATGTTATGAAGCTTGCCCTTTTATTGTTGTTTATTGTTTATTGTTGCCACTGGTGTTTTCCTGAAGCAGGAGAGCAGCTGGGAGACCTTGACAGAATGGTAAAAGTCCAAGAGCTTGTTATTGGCACAGTTCTGAGGACGCCAGTTACTTCTTCAAATTGACAGTTAGCGGTGTCCTACTTTATGAGGCCACATGACCTCAGTCTGACCAGAAAAGGGGTGTGCGGTGTGGGGTGGGAATCACTCCTAATGTGAACAACAGGAGAGATGGATAAACTCTAAGAATGGATTGGTTTTAGTGTCAGCAAGATCTCAGTTCAAATATTTACTTTTGAGAACTGCTGGCAAAGAATAAGTATCTTTATTTTCAACTACCCCTTGCCTCGTGAGACTTAATAACATACTATTTCTTGTTTGTCCCTTTAATGACTGAATTAGTCCATTTTCTTATCCATCTCTACCCAAGTTCGATTTCTCGGAGTGCCACAGACTAGCACTCTTATTGGAGCCCAAAAAGCAGCTCTTCTTTTATATAGATTTGATAAGAAAGAAAGCTCCAGCATCTTCCTGGGACTCTGAAAATCTTAAATAACTCAATTCCAAATGTCAGAAAGGGACAATACATACTAGAAACTTAAGGTAAGCAGTGGAAAATCCTTTTTTTTCTATTTCCCCTTCTCAGCAGATTCAATACTAAACCTTAGTGTCCCTACGTCTAAGACAAGGGTATTTTCCCACCTTGTTATCGCTGAGGAATGTGAAGAATTTGAATGGTGATGGTTTGATCTTAGTAGTGAGAAAAGAATAAATTGCTCACTTAATAAACTGCCAGGCCACTTGGGTACTATTTAGTAGATTACCTTTTCCAGAGTGCTAAATGATAGTAAATGGCAAGTGGCAGTAACTGGAAGAGTTAATGCAGCTTTGATCTCTTGAACTGAAAGACTCTGCAGTTTGCTTAGAATGAGATGGAATTATTTCTTCCCTTTTATCTGAGGCCCAGTAAAACCTCAGAAAAGGAAGACATTATTACTTTCTCCCATCTTGCATGAACATTAGAATAAAAGGGAAATGATGGCTCCTCTACAGACACACACATGCTCACACGAGGTGGTCATTATGAACTCCAAAAGGAATTTTTGAAAAAGTATCATTTATCAACCCTTTAATTAAAAATACTTAATGAGTACTGCCTATGTGCAAAGGTTTGTGCTAGATGCTGGGAGGAGTATATGGAAATGAGGCAGGTCCTGCCTTTTAGGGGCACCAGTAAGGAGAAAATATTTTCTCAAGCCTTTTAATTTCACCTTCCTTTCAAAAGGGCTGACACTGAACATATAAATTTGCATCCTATGTGGTAAAGAATCAGCCTACCAAAGCAGAAGATGCTGGAGAAACAGGTTCTATCCCTGAGTCAGGAAGATCCTTTGGAGAAGGAAATGGCAGCTCACTCCAGTATTCAGATGCAGCTGAGCAACTAAGCACAGCACACATACCACTATTCTTGCCTGCAGAATTCCAGGGACAGAAGAGCCTGGAGGATTACAGTCCACGGGGTCACAAAGAGTTGGGCACGACGGAGCACACATGTACACATACACACACCCTCTGCTTGTAATAGAGTTGGTGGCACATATGGGCCACAGGAGAGAGACAGAACCTAAGGCAAATTAACTTAATTTACTTATTTTTAAAAGGACTAATTTATTTGCAAACAGCTTATACAATCAATAAAACAAAACTAAGCATGGATTTCACAATATAAAAATGGGTAAGAATATAAACAAGCAATTCATTAAAACTCACACACACACAAACACACACACATACAAGTAGCAAAGAAATAGAAAATATGCTCAACTCCCTTTTAACTAAGTTGTGACTTCTTTAGTCATGAGTTGATTACGACCTCGAACAATAAAAAAGTATCTATTTGCTTGATGGGATGCTTGTAGCAATGTTCTCTTGCTTTACGGAGCTATTCCTGGGAGTAAGTACAAGGCTCAGCACCAACCTATGCGTTGCTGAGAAGTGTGTGCTCACTGTGATCTCTGTTGTTGTTCAGTAGCTAAGTCATGTCTGACTCCGTGCGAGCCCATGGACTGCAGCACACCAGGCTCCTTTGTCCTTCACTAGCTCCTGCAGTTTGATCAAATTCATTTCCATTGAGTCGGTGATGCTGTCTAACCATCTCATCCTCTGCCACCCCCTTCTCCTTTTGCCTTCAATCTTCCCCAGCATCAGGGTGAAAGTGAAAAGTGAAAGTTGCTCAGTCGTGTCTGACTCTTTGCTATATAGTCCATGGAATTCTCCAGGCCAGAATACTGGAGCCTTTCCCTTCTCCAGGGGATCTTTCCCACCCAGGGATCAAACCCATGTCTCCCACATTGCAGGCGGATGCTTTACCCTCTGAGCCACATCAATCTTCCCCAGCATCAGGGTACACTTATGCTATTAGTGCCAGGGTCCCATGACAGATTCGGTCTGGAAGGAAAGACACACTTCCTAGAACAAGGCCACGGTTCTTCACCAGTTTTCCTACATAGACTAATTCCAGACCTTGGGAGAATCGAATTTCAGGGACTTCCTTGGCAGTCCAGTGGTTAAGACTCCATGCTTCCACTGCAGGGGGCGGGGGTTTCAACCCTGGTGGAGAACTAAGATCCCACATGCCGCATGGCCAAAAAAAAAAAAAAAAAAGATTTCAGTAACTGGCAAGGCAGATGTGCAGGCAGGATAGGGAACACCCCAATTCCAATTTAATTCTAGGGGATAGCCTAACTGCCTCTGGGCTGTTTCCACACAGTACTGATACTCTGAATGGCAAACACTGTCTTCTTAATTTGAATAGTAATATATGCCCATGGTAGAATAAATTGAACCCCCAACACACACAAATATGCACATGGTTAAAAAATCTAAAACTCAGTTCTACTACTCAGAGATAACTGCTCTTAACATGTGGCATAATTTTTTCTTTTTATTTTCTAAATTGGAATCATATTGTGTATTCAATTTTTGCAGCCTGCTTTTATTCATTTAGGAACATACTGAACACATTTTCCCATGTAATTAAATGTTCTTTGAAAACAGTATTTTAAATTACTGCCCAGTTCCTCTCTTATTGGTCATTAAGATTGTTTCCTAGTTTTCTTCTATATAAATAAACCTTCAGTGAATATTCTTATTTGTAATAATCTTTGCCTGTTATTTCTTTAGATTCCTAGGAATCCAAGAAACGGCATTACTGGTTCAAAGGGCATAATTTTTAAAGATTTCTTGATATATTTTGCCAAATTGTTTTCTGGAATGATTGTATCATTTTATAGCTCCATTCATCTGCAGGCCTTTTAGGGTACTGCCTGATGACTGATGTCAGGTTTGAGTGACCAGAGCCCAGGGAAAAAAAATCACACAATTCACTATACTTTTGGATTGTTTTGGTTTTAGTAGAGACAGGATTCTTTCCATCTTCAGAATGAGTTGGATTTTACAATATTGTATAGAGGAGAGCTTAAAATATAGACAATTGTACATTTTCTATTTCTGCTACCAGATTGTTAGAAGTGACACAAACAGAAAATTTCACAAAAAAATTACATCTAAAAATAGCGCTTTTTTTTTAACATTTAAGAATAGATTATTATAACAAAAATTTATATCTAAAAATATTTTTTCATGTATTTTTCTTAATCACACCATACATAATACTTTGAATCTGGTTTCAACTCAACGTGTTAAAAGCAGTTGTCCAATCTAAACAAGCGCTCATTTAATTTTTTTTTTTAATTGGCTGCACTGCACAGCAAGCAGAGTCTTGGTTCCCCCACCAGGGTTTGCACCGTGCCCCCTGCAGTGAAAGTTGGAGTCTTAACCACTGGGCTACTAAGGAAGCCCCTATAAAACCCAATTTTAAAACTTATTTCTTACTTTATCTTTTCATACCTTGTTTCTATTAGTTTTTTTATGGCTACTCTAATAAATTACCATAATTTGAAGGGCTTTAAACAGCAAATATTTATTGATATTATCTCACAGTTTTGTAGGTCAGAAGTCTCATGTGAGTCTTCCTGGTCTATGATCAAGGTGCTAGCAGAGCTGTTCTTTTCTGTAGGCTTTTGATAGGATCCATTTCCTAGCTTCTTCCAGCTTCTAGAGGCCACCTGCATTCTTTGGTTCATGGCCCTTTCCATCCTCAAAGCTTGCAAAGGCAAGTTCGGTTTTTCTTACACTGCATCACTCTGACCTCTATGGTTTCCCTTTTCCATTTTAAGGATCATTTTGATTACATTGGGCCCACCCAGATAACCTAGGCTACTCTCTCCTGCTTAAGGTGTGTAACTCAATCACATCTGCAAAGTACCTTTGGCCAGGTAAGGTAACTCATTCCCAGTTTGTGAGGAATAGAAGGTGGACAACATTTTTGGAAACCATTGTTCTGCCAACCACATTATCCATCTTCCTCGCATTGCTCATATTCTTGTGCTATTTATAGTCAAACTTCAATTTCTATTTCCTTGTGGCTCCTAATGGGGATTCAAGTCTAGACTTCTTGCTTGAGAATGAGTATTTATTAATTCAGGTACCAATGTTTGGTGCAGTTCTCCCTTGATCATATGCTAAGCAGCATGGTATTTTACAATGACAAAGACCATTATTTTGTTTGTTCCTTAACTTCCAGGCTTCTTCCCTCCAAGGGTACATTTTTCATTTCAAAGCTACAGGAACTGGTGTCACTTTCTCGCTGTACTGATAACACAGGATTAAAATTGTTGCACCAAATAGTCTTCTATTTTTCTCTCTCCTCCTAATTTATCACAAGCAGATATTCTACCAGAAGTTGGGAAAAAAAGATTTCCAGCTGATGGGCAGTGCCTCTACCTTGTGGAAGATTCATTGCCCTGCACATTTTGAATCTGCTGACAAGAAACTTGGAGCAGAAGTAATCAGAGCCCTCACAAGATTGATTTTTGTCCCCTGCTGGCATATGGCATAGAGGGTGGAAAGGCGCTCATCTCTCAAACTAATCTTAACTATTTAGAAGCCATTATTGCAGGATTACAAATCATCAGAATACCCCCTTTTTCTCTAACAACGTTATTTATTAGCAAGACCTTCAAATTAGTCTTGTGTCTTGGCTTTACACTATTCTTAAAATCAACCCTGATATAAGTTTCTTCTAAAAAGCATTGCAGTTAGCACTATCACTTTAATTGCACAAACGTTAAGCCAAATTCAATTTCCAGTTCACATTTTAAAAATAATTCAAACCAAAATGCAAATTGATTCTTGTCTTCAGTTCGTAAGAAATGCTTAAAGTCAACTTGTCATGAAGGAGAAATTGAATCTATTACCTGTACTCTTCCAGGAAGGAAGATGTACGGAAAGGAGAATAGTGAGATTTATCTGATATTTGGCTGATATATGGGTATATAAAATCTTAAGTAATACTGATAATGTCACACAATATTGCAACATATATTTTCAGTTGAACATTATAAGACAATAAGGCATAAATGGAAATTAAAGGGAAAAATCTGAATGGTTGTCAGGGAACACTTTTTCATTCAGAGAATCATAAACATATGGAATGGTGTGTCAGGCAAAGTTTCTAAAATGAGAATATTGGAGTAATTACAAAATGGATTTATATTCTCAGGATTGAAGTGCACACAATGGGAAAGAGCTTTGAGTCAAATGATTTTTAACCACTGCCCCCTCCCAAAAGCACCTCATGAAAATGCATTTCACAAGCATTATCTATAACTGTGAGGCATCAGAAAGACAGAAATGTTTAATTCTTTAAGAAATAGCTATTTCAAAAAATGAAAAAGAAGGTAAGACAAAAGAAATAAGGAGAGATAATACAAAGATTGGAAGGAGAAGAACCAAACCAATGTGAGGGAAGACTTAATGAAAAACCATCTAAAGGAAATGGATGTATTAATTCAATTTCACAAGTCCTGATTAAAGGCCAAAAACTTAGTCAAAGTCACCTTGAGGACTTTTTGAAACTTGGTGGATGATATTTTTAGCATAGCTACCTTATTAGCTTCACAAAATTTGTACCAAGATTTCATAGTTTTTACATATGAATCCAGTTTACTTTGTAACTTCTATCTTCTGCCTTCTTCTTACTCACAGCAAATATTGCTATGATTACACCAAAACACTAGTCATTCCTAAACATGGCACATGCTGGTCCTCCTTGAATGTGCTGATATAGGCCTGCTCAGCAGAGATTTTGTATTTAATGTTGTGGCTCTGGGAGTTAGAAAGAGTTCTGTTTGCTTGGTTGATTGGCTGAAACATGGACCATGAGGTGGTTCATAGTGAGTGACTTGAAAATACTGACCTAAGTTGGTTTCTTATAGAGGAAAGGATTCAAAGACTTAGGGAGTTCGGATGGCAGAGCAGATTTGTCTTTAAGACTAACTACTCACCCTGGGAGAAGCCAGAAGACACATCTTTTACAACTGTGAGAAATAGATTCGTGAGGGGAGGACCAGTATCCTTAAAGAGCTCTGTGATCATTCTTCTTTGGCATGTCCCACAGTGGGGACTGTGGCCACTAAACTGGGAATCCTAAATGCATTGGGAGTGATTGCAGCTGTTGCATGAAATGCAGTTTCATTGTTTGAGCAAATAATGTATCCCATGGTGCCTGGTATGCATCTGTGGATCTGGCAAGTGTATTTTTCCTTGATACCTGTTGGTAAAGGTCACTTGCCAACTTGCAGCTGGCAAGGCCAGGAATACAGCCTCACTGTCCTACTCCAAGGATATAGAAACTCTCCAGCCCTATGTCATAATGTAGCTTTTAGGGATTTTGATCACCCTTCCTTTCCACGAGATATCACACTAGTCCATTACGCTGATGAGATGATGCTGGTAAGACCTAAGGAACAAGAAATAGCAACTACTCTAGACTTACTGTTAAGACATTTGTGTGCCAAAGAGTGAGAAATAAACTGACAAGAATTCAGGGTGCTTCTAAATTTAAATGTAAGTGATACTACCACGATGCACACTTAAAATCTTAAAATTTTGTTTGTCAATTAAGCCTCAAAAAAAAAAAAAAAAAGTTAGGGATGTTCTACCTGAATTTCTGGAGTGATATTTCTAGGGTTCAGTGTATCGAGCATGCTGGGTATCTCTTATAAGATGAAGGAGAATTATTGCATCTTGCTTCTTCAGCTGATGAAGAGGCACAATGACTAATGAAATTCTTTAATTTTGGAGGCAACATATTCCTCATTTAGATGTGTAACTTTGACCCATTTACTGGGTGATATGAAAAGCAGCTCCTAGTTCTGAGTGGAGCCCAGTACAGAAGCAGGCTTTGCAATGGGTCCATGCTACTATGCAAGCTGCTATGTTACTTGTGCCTTACAATCTAGAAGATCCAGAGTTGCTGGCTGTGTTAGTGGCAGTTAGGCATGCTGTCTGGAGCCTTTGACAGGCCCCTAGAGGTGAATCATAGTATAAGCCCTTAGTATATTGAAAGCCCTGCAATCCTCTTCAAATCACTACTCTCCTCTTGAGAAACAAAATGTTGAGCCACAGGCTACCAAGTTACGAGGCAACTTGAGTTGCCTTTAATGAACTGGGTGTTATCTGATTCACCAAGCCATAAGGCTGGGTGTACACAGCAACACTCCAGCATTAGTGGAGGTATAGAGACAACACTGGGCCCAAACAGGTACTTAAGGTACACCTAATGGCATCCGGTCCCATCACTTCATGGGAAATAGATGACTAAACAGTGGAAACAGTGTCAGACTTTATTTCTGTGGGCTCCAAAATCACTACTGATGGGGACTACAGCCATGAAATTAAAAGATGCTTACTCCTTCGAAGAAAAGTTATGACCAACCTAGATAGCATATTCAAAAGCAGAGACATTACTTTGCCAACAAAGGTCCGTCTAGTCAAGGCTATGGTTTTTCCTGTGGTCATGTATGGATGTGAGAGTTGGACTGTGAAGAAGGCTGAGCAACGAAGAATTGATGCTTTTGAACTGTGGTGTTGGAGAAGACTCTTGAGAGTCCCTTGGACTGCAAGGAGATCCAACCAATCCATTCTGAAGGAGATCAGCCCTGGGATTTCTTTGGGAGGAATGATGCTAAAGCTGAAACTCCAGTACTTTGGCCACCTCATGCGAAGAGTTGACTCATTGGAAAAGACTGTGATGCTGGGAGGGATTGGGGGCAGGAGGAGAAGGGGACAACAGAGGATGAGATGGCTGGATGTCATCACGGACTCGATGGACATGAGTCTGAGTGAACTCTGGGAGTTGGTGATGGACAGGGAGGCCTGGCGTGCTGCAATTCATGGGGTTGCAAAGAGTCAGAGACGACTGAGCGACTGAACTGAAGTTAAAAATATGGGCCAAAGACCTATGGTCCCCACTCCAACCATTCTATGTTCTTTCTCCCAATTTGCGCCTGTGGCCTCAAGTAGAGTTCCCTACAGTTAGCTGACAAAGGAAGAGAAGACTTGGGCTTGGTTTCCAGATGGTTCTGTATGATAGCCAGGCAGCATCTGAAAGTGGACAGCTGCAGCATTACAGCCACTTTCTGGGCCACCCCTGCAAAACAATGGTGAAGACAAATCCTCCCAGAGGGCAGAACTCTGGGTAACATCTCTTGTTTTTCAATTTGCTTGGGAGAAGAAGTGGCCAGATGTAAAATTATATTCTAATACATGAGCTGTGGCCAGTGGCTTGGCTGGCTGGTCAGAGACTTGGAAGGATTGGAAAATTGGTGACAAGGAAGCTTGGGAAAGAGGTATAGACTTCTTTAATTGGGCAAAAAAAAAAAAAAAAAAATCTGAAGATATTTGTGTCCTAGGTGAACGTTCACCAAAGGGTGAGCATCTGAATAATCAGGTAGATAGACTGACCCATTTTGTGGATACTAGTCCGTCTCTTCCTAGTCATTGATATCATCACGTAGTAGACACATACACAAAGTGGGTATAGTGGCATGGATGAGGGCACACAGGGACTCAGTAACACAGACTTGCACTCACCAAGGCCAACCTGGCTGTAGCCACGGCCAAGTGTTCAATCTGCCAGCAGCAGAGACCAACACTGAATCCCAGTTTGGCACCATTCCCTGGGGCTGATCAGTCAGCTACCTGGTGAGAGATTGATTACACTGGATTGCTTCCATCATAGAAGAGACAGCATTTTGTTCTTTCTGGAATAAATACTTATTCTGGATGCAGATTTGTCTTCCCAGCATGCAGTATTTCTGCCAAAACTACCATCTGTGGGATCATTCTCTATCTACCACCATGGTGTTTCACAGAGCATTGCTTCACATCAGGGAATTCACTTCACAGCAGAAGAAGTGGGACAATGAGCCCGTGCTCAGGAAATTCACTGATTTTACCATGTTTTCACACCATCCTGAAGTATCTGGATTGAAAGAATGGTTTGAAGACTTACTTAGAGTGCCAGTTGGGTAACAATACCTTGCAGGGCAGAGGCAAAGTTCTTCAGAAGGATGTATGTGCTCTAAATCTGTGTCAAACATATGGTTCTATTTCTTTCATAGCCAGGATTCACTGGTCCAGGAATCAAGGGGATGAAATGAGGAGAGTATAACTCATTCTCATCCCTAGTAATACACTAGCAGAAATTTTACCTCCTGTACCTGCAAACTTATAATCTGCTGGTCTAGAGGTCTTAGTTCCAAAGGGAGAAATACATCCATGAAAGACACAACAATGATTCCACTGAATTGGATGTTAAGACAGCCATCTGGCTATTCTGGATGACTCATGGTTTTGAATCTATAGGCAAAGAAGGGAATTGTGGTATTGGCTGGGGTGATGGATCCTGAAAACTCATGGGAAATTGGAATGAAAATCCACAATGGAGGTAAGGAAGAATGTGTCTACAATATAATAGGATATCCCATTTAGGGCATCTCTTAGTATTACTATGCCCTGTGATGGACAGTCAGTGGAAAACTGTAACAACACAATTCAAGTAGGAGTACAAATGAGATCCTTCAGGAAGAAGATTTGACTCACCCTAGCAGGTAAAGAACCACAAGCTGACATTCTTGCTTAAAGCAAAAGCAATATGGAATGGGTATTAGAAGAAGATAGTTATGATCATGTGACTAGTGATGGAAATGAAGAGTGTAATTGTCATATTCCTCCCTTATTTTGTTATGAATATATTTGTTTTCATGTTTGTATGTATAATATCTTTGTTTTATTTCCTCTCTTGTCCCTTTATTGTGTAACATAAGATGTATTCACTTTATATTATAGTATTTAAGTATTGTTAACCTTATATCATAGAACTTAAATTACAGTATATCAAGAACAGTAAACATCAATAGATGCTTTGTATCCTCTTTGGGGGAAAGGTTAGTATGTTTTCAGTTGTATGCAGAATAGTTATATTATATTAGGCAGAAATAAGACCTTATTATTCTCTTTATTAGGAGATTAAGTATGGTTTAAGGAGATCTATATGGTTGCCAAGTTGATACAGAGTGGGCTTGTGATAGTTAACTTTATATGTTGGTTTAGAGGGTGTTTAAATGTTATGTGGTTAACACTTAGATTGGTGAACTGCTAGTATAGCAGATTGCCCTCCATAAAATGGGCAGGCCTAACCCAATTAATCGAAGGTCTGAATAGAGCAAAAAGAATGATCTCTCTGAGCAGGAGGAAATTCTCCAGAAGACTGCCTGCAGATTTCATCTATACCATTGGGAGGTGAATGAGTTACTTTACACAGCAAAAGAGACTTTTCATATGTGATTAAGGTTGTTGTTCAATCACTCAGTCTCATCCAACTCTTCATGACCCCATGGACTGCCGCATGCCAGGGTCCCCTGTCCTTCACCATCTCCCAGAGCTTGATCAAACTCATGTCCATTGAGTCAGTAATGGTTATCTTGTCCTCTGTCATCCCATTCTTCTGCCTCCAATGTTGCCCAGCATCAGCGTTTCTTCCAATGAGTCAGCTCTTCACATCAGGTGGCCAAAATATTGGAGCTTCAGCTTAAGTATCAGTCCTTCCAATGAATATTCAGAGTTGATTTCCTTTAGGATTGACTGTTTTGATCTCCTTGCAGTCCAAGGGACTCTCAAGAGTCTTCTCCAAAACCACAGTTTAAAAGCATCAGTTCTTCGGTGTTCAGCCTTCTTTATGGTCCAGCTCTCACATCCATATATGAATACTGGAAAAGCCATAGCTTTGACTAGACAGACCTTTTTTGGCCAAGTAATAGCTCTGCTTTTTAATATGCTCTCTAGGTTTGTCCTAGCTTTTCTTCCAAGGAGCAAGTATCTTTTAATTTTATGGCTGCAAGTCACCATCTGCAGTGATTTTGGAGCCCAAGAAAATAAAGTCTTTCACTGTTTCCATTGTTTCCCCATCTATTTGCCATGAAGTGATAAAGCTAAGGAACTTGAAATGGGAGCATTAGCCTGAATTATGACATGAATCTAATGTAATTACAAAGGTCCTAATAGGAAGGAAGCAAGAGGGGTCCAAGTTTCTGGGCTGTTGGCCTTTAGACTGGATTTGTACCATCAGCTTTCCTGGGTCTCTAGGCTGTCAGCCCACACAGCAGATTTTGGACCTGCCAACCTCCATCATCACTTGGATAAATGCCTTTTAATACATTTCTTACTATATGTGTATATACATCCTAATCACTTTGTTTCTTTGGTGAACCCTAACTAATACATATTCCAAATATATTACTTCATTTTTGATTTGGGTACTCAAAATAATTGTCTTCTGACACAATGGTTTCGTTTTTTGTTTGTTATTTATAAAATGAGATGAAAATGGTTAGAGAATTACCATGGTTTTATGAATCAGGCAAGTACTCACTTACCTTTCTAGGGTGAGTATTCTATAGCTCCTTTTATTTGGTACCACGTTGGTCATATTTTACAAAAACACAGGACTCTAAGTTTAGTCCTTATATCAGTTGTTTCATATGTGAATCTATCAGTTCTTCCAAGACTGTAAGCTTTGGAGAAGTAGAGAATTTGACATATTTTCTCTTCCGGGATAATATAGAGAATATAGAATAGAATAGCATTGACTATGTAGTGTAGTGCATGCTGCTAAGTCACTTCAGTCGTGTCCAACTCTGTGCAACCCCATAGACGGCAGCCCACGAGGCTCCCCCGTCCCTGGGATTCTCCAGGCAAGAACACTGGAGTGGGCTGCCATTTCCCTCTCCAATGCATGAAGGTGAAAAGAGAAAGTGAAGTCGCTCAGTCAAGTCTGACTTCCAGCAACCCCATTGACTGCAGCCTACCAGGCTCCTCCGTCCATGGGATTTTCCAGGCAAGAGTACTGGAGTGGGGTGCCGTTGCCTTCTCCAAGTGTAGTACATAAATACGGCAAATGTTCAATACGTACTCCACTTGCAGTTTAGCTGTTGACCAGCGCATCTGGCTTTACTACTACCTCTTGCTTTACCAGATCCACTAATCACCTGGGTGAAATGAATCACCTGAATTAAGATTTAGAACAGAATGAACAGTAAAGAAAATAAACTTAAAATAATCATTGCTAAGATAACAGGGGTTAATAACATAAATATAAATTGTTAGAGTTTACTGTAATTGCTCAGCTTATCACATACTCAGTGTTTCAAAGCAAGACAATTATTTTACAGAATAGTAGGTCAGAAGTCTGAAAATGGGTCTTACAGGAATAAAATCAAGGTGTCAGCAGGCTTCTATGTCTCTATGAGAAACTCTTTCGTCTCTTCCAGCTTGTAGAGGCTGCCTGAATTGTTTGACTGGTGGCTTCTTTCCAGCGATGGCATTTCCTTGACCTCTGCTTCCGTTGTCACATGTACTTCTCTGGCTCTGACCACCCCCTCTCCCTCTTATCAGGACCCTTTTGATTATATAGTTGTTGTTGTCTAGTCACTGAGTCCTGTCTGACTCTTTTGCAACTCCATGGACTGTAGCCCACCAGGCTCCTCTGTTCATGGGGTTTCCCAGGCAAGAGTACTGGAGTAGGTTGCCATTTCCCTCTCCAGGGGATCTTCCCAACCCAGAGACTGAACCTGCATCTCCAGCATTGGCAGGTGTATTCTTTACCACAGAGCCACCAGGGAAGCCCTTTGATTACATTAGATTCACCCAGATAATTCTGGATAATTGTCCCATTTCAAGATCCTTAGCTCATTCACATATGAAAAGTCCCTTTTGCCATGTAAGGTAGCACATTCATGTTTTAGGAATTAGAAAAGTGCATATTCTGCCCACCACTAAAGTATCTACTTATTAAATAGATTTATCATTTATCTATCAAATAAATTTGTTAAATATTTATTAAAACAGTTTTGCATTTTCCCCCTTAAAACTAGGAAGTGTGTATATGTTTTCATTTCATTTTCCATATAAAGTTAAAAGAAATCTAGATTAAGTGTGTGCAGAGGATTCCACAATGAAATGTGTTTTGATGTTTAAGCAACAGATGTATCACCCAGGGACATTCTCCTCAGGAAACAGCAGGAACCTTCTGCCTACTCCCTCTTCTGACTTGGAATTCATCTCCTCACCAGCTGCTAACTTTAAACTGTAGTGAGTCTCTCAGTTTATGGTCCTTTCAAGCTGAAATCTGTTACACTGGTAGAAAAATTACAATATATGTAAATCAATAATTGCAGTGTATATGACACCATAAATTCATAGCATGCCCAGAGTGTTATTAGCTGTAACATTTATGTTTAACATGCTTAGCCTATCAAACAACATATACAGTGCAACTCATTTGCATACCTAGGTATATCTTTAGTTTCCTAACTCATTTTTTATAAAGATACAACAATTCTGGATTCAGGAATTTAAAAAATAAGAGAACTCTGTGTTTAAACAATTCAAATTATGTTTTAAATATTCTAAGGGTATTTTTTTATATCTTCAACTTGGTAACATTTCTGAGCAAAACTGGAAGCCTCATTTTTTAGATGTCTTCTTAAAAAATTTTTTAATTGGAGGAAAATTGCTTTATAATGTTGTGTTGATTTCTGCAGTACAAGAATGAATCAGCCATGCTGCTGCTACTGCTGCTAAATTGCTTCAGTCGTGTCCGACTCTGTGCAGCCCCATAGATGGCAGCCAACCAGACTCTGCTGTCCCTGGGATTCTCCAGGCAAGAACACTGGAGTGGGTTGCCATTTCCTTCTCCAATGCATGAAAGTGAAAAGTGAAAGTGAAGTCGCTCAGTCGTGTCTGACCCTCAGCGACCCCACGGACTGCAGTCCACCAGGCTCCTCTGTCCGTGGCATTTTCCAGGCAAGAGTACTGGAGTGGGAAATCAGCCATATTATACGTAAATTTCCTCCCCGGAAAGCCTCCCTCCCCTCTCTCCATCCCACCCCGGTAGGCCATCACAGAGTGCAAGGCTGGGCTTCCTGTGTTGCTTAGCAACTTCTCACCAGTTATCTGTTTTGCATATGATAGTGTATATAAGTCGATGGTACTTTCTCAATTCGCCCCACCCTCTCTTTCCCCCCCGCTGTGTCCACAAGACTGCTCTCTACATCTGCATCTCCCAAAACTGGAAGACTCTTACCAGAACTTCTTCTACCCTGTTGGTATCACAGATTCAAATAAATAAATAAATCTTATTAGAAACTGGAAGTAGATCCAGTATTGATAGTTCTGGGTGAATACAGTTTCTAGAGTTAGAAATTTTCTCTCTTGATTTTAGTACCTGTTTCTATATTAGTGTTATGAAAACACCTCTCACTTCATGCATGTGTGAAAAAAGGAGACTCAGCAGTAAGGACATGATGTCTGTTCCTGAGAAATCTACAGTCAAGTGGGGGAGCCGCAGTTAACAATCATACAAATATCACATCAATATAAATAAACTTATCATAAGTGCTGCCCAGGGAAAATACAGAGAAAGTACAGCAATAGACAACACGGAAGATGAGAGAAGGCTGCCCATAAGGGAGCTTTTAGTCTGAAGATGGAAAAACAAATTGAATTTGAGAACATTTTCTTCAACTAGTCATTTTTTCTTTTACTACAGCTATATGATGAAGCTTTTGACTTGGCTCTTTCTTCCAATTTTTTGGTAAATATTTCTTTATGGCTTCAGTGAAATAAGACCTGTTTCCATCTACCAATTCCAAAACATTTCTGTAGTGTTCATTATTCTTCCAGGGTCTTATTCATCTTGGCCTTGGAAATGCAGTTAAAGCTTGACCACAAATTTGCATTTTGACAATTTACAGACCTTCCTTATCTACCCAATGTATTCTTGAAAATATTCAGGCTCAGTTTAGGATCTCTGAGTTTCAAGTGAGGTCTGACTGCAGCTCTCAATAACAGACACTGTGGCTGTGCATCCAACATGGGGGCCCACCTGTGCTCTTCCATCAGAAGACTTGTTTTCCAGAAACAGGGAAGAGGACCAACCCAACTTATTTTTATGCCTAAATGTGTCTTTATTCCTTTGCTGGGATTATCTCACCAAGTTACTAAGCAGAAAAACTTGGTAACCTTCCTCACTATGTTATGTGTACATTTTCTAAGACTTATTTAAAGTATTTATATGCATCCACTTATAATCTAAATTGGTAGGCATTCCTCTAGAAAGAGCTGTGTTATATGTTGCCACTGTGTAAAAATTAAACGCAGAGATCCATAGTCAATTTTGACATGTTTCATGTAAATCCCTAGAAAAAAAATTTGTTATACTTGTGTATTTTTGTGAGGTTATGAAGTAGAAAGCTTCAGCCCTTATTGTGAAAGAGTATTCCAGTTTTTAAAAAAATCTCTGGAGACCTGATTATTGCCTTGACACATTCTAAAGCATTATCCAGTTCAACTTAGCAATCATTGGGAGAGACACTGCACTTACTAGAGAGCTGACTGGAAAGTCACATAGCCTGGGTCTGAATCTCAGATCTGCCTGTTTCAGCTGTAACTGTGGCAGAATCGCTTAACCTTTCCATGGCTCTCATGTAAGAAAAACCGTGATTTAATGCTTTTGAACTGTGATGTTGGAGAAGACTCTGAGAGTCCCTTGGACTGCAAGGAGATCCAACCAGTCTACCCTAAAGGAGATCAGTCCTGATTGTTCACTGGAAGGACTGATGTTGAAGCTGAAACTCCAATACTTTGGCCACCTGATGTGAAGAACTGACTCATTGGAAAAGACCCTGATCCTGGGCAAGACGGAAGGAAAGAGGAGAAGGGGATGAAAACAGAGGATGAGATAGTTCGATGACATCACTGACTCTATGGACATGAGTTTGAGGAAACTCCAGGAGCTGGTGATGGACAGGGAAGCTTGGCATGCTGCAGTCCATGGGGTCACAAAGAGTCGGACATGACTGAGCTACTGAACTGAACTGAACTGAATCTCTGGTCTTGTAGGGAATAATTACATAATGAATTGCATAGTGTCTGATGCATTGTAAAAGACTCAGTGTTGACTACTACTATTAGGACTGAATTTTATGCCATATGCCAAGCAATGTCATGGGTGCCAGACCTCACATTTAGGGAGACAACAGTGCTGGATGAGTGGCCAAGCACAGGATGCGCCCTGTATGGAGACGTGGGAGTGAAAAGGTCTCTCTGGGATGAGAAGATGGGCAGAAGAACGTGGGTTTAGAAATGCTTCTCAGATCAAATGCCCTTTGAGAAAATTTTTAAAGAATAAAAAGTATTTTCTCTGTGAGCAAAAGGGAAAGAGCTTTGGAGGCAGGGGAAATATTGAGAAAATGTGGAAAGTACCTGGGTAACCAGGGAATAGGAAGGAACACTGGGAGTTTTGCTCTGGGGACACCATAGGGAAGATACTGCAAAGGTAAGTTGGGGACAAGTTATATACACAGTGAAACAGGTCAGTGCTCAGATCCAACCAGATGAAATAATGTTGAGAAGGGATTTAAGCTAGTTCAAGCAGTTCAGTGACAGCATATATTATAAAGGGTAACCCTGTATATTACCATTTGTCAGAGCCATCAAGCTATCAAAATATTTTCATTCTTAGTTATGGTAGTTT
Source organism: Oryx dammah (assembly GCF_014754425.2). Taxonomy (NCBI): domain Eukaryota; kingdom Metazoa; phylum Chordata; class Mammalia; order Artiodactyla; family Bovidae; genus Oryx; species Oryx dammah. The sequence continues at coordinate 69,508,133 of NW_024070210.1, read as the reverse complement.
ATATACATTATTCAGTATATCTAGGCGCAATTTTTGCATGTTTTCTGGGGGTCTTAGACCATGTATATTCTCCATAATGTACCCCTTCAAACTGAAAGTAACCTCAATATATGCTGCCAAAATCATGTGAAACACAATCCCATCTTGCTTGCCCCTAACAAAATTGTGAAGAAGGTCAAGCTTGGCTTTCATTTTCTCATTCCTTATCAACTCATCTCTATTTAAAATATATATGTACATATATATATTTATCCTATAATTTCTCACCATTTCAGTCAAAATTATTAAGAAAATTAGAATATATTTTGAACCTAATGAAAATAAATTATAGCATATCAAAATTTGTGGGGTGGAGCTAAATCAATGTTTATGGAAATTTAAAGCCTTGAATGTTCATATTAAGAAGGAAGAGAGGTCTTAAATTAATGACTTACCATTCACTTTAAGCAACTAACTAACTAACTAAATAAATATAGAAGCTAAAATCAATGAACTAGAAAACAGAAAAGTAATACAGAATAAAAACAAGCCAAGGAAAACAAAATCTGTTTCTTTAAAAACATCAATAAAATCGATAAACCTCTAGTGGACTGAGCAGAAAAAAAGAGAGAAGATACAAATTGTCAATGTCAGGAATGAGGAAAAGGGACATTATTATGGATCCTTCAAGCCTAAGTATAATACAAATATATCATGAACAACTTCATGTCAATAAATTGAACAACTTATGTACAATGGGCAAAGTCTTAAAATATAAGAGCTTTCAAAGCTCATTCAAGAACATAATTACCTGAACCATCCTAGATCTCTTAAAGAAACTGGATTTGAAGTTAAAAATCTTTCCCCAAAGGAAACCCTAGGTCCAAATGGCTTTACTGACAGGGTCTATCTAGCATTTAAAAAAGAAATTGTACAAAGACTCCTCCAAAAAACAAAAGGGAAAAAAAACCCTTTTCAACTAATTGTATAAGGCTACTATTATCTTGTTACCAAACAAAAACATAAGAAAAGAAAACCAGAGATCATAATTCTGCATGAACATAGATGAAAGATGCTTCAATAAAATGTTAGCAAATCAAGTGCATAAAACATATTTTAAAAGGTGATTATTAATCACCTTAATGACCAAGTGGGGTTTAATCTCAGGAATGCAAAGTTGGCTTAATGTCTAACGAGTCACTGTAATCCTCCATATTAATAGATGAAAAAAGGAACTCATATGAGCATCTTCATAGATGCAGAAGAAATATTTGACAAGATTAAAAATCCATTTGTAATAAAGACTCTCAAGCCTACTTAGAAGAGGAGAGAATTTTCTCAATCTATTTAAAGGTAACTTGGAAAAATATATAGCTATCTTTAATGGTGAATTATTAAATTCTTTTCCCCTAAATTAGGGAACATAGAAAGGATGTCTACTCTCACAATTTTATTCAGTTTACTGGAATTCCAAACCAGTGTTATAAGGAAATGAAAATAAAATGCTTACAGATTGGAAGGAAAAAAATAAAATAAAAATCTTTATTTATACAATTGCACTCATCTCACATGCTAGTAAAGTAATACTCAAAATTCTCCAAGCCAGACTTCAGCAATACGTGAACTGTGAACTCCCTGATGTTCAAGCTGGTTTTAGAAAAGGCAGAGGAACCAGAGATCAAATTGCCAACATCCGCTGGATCATGGAAAAAGCAAGAGTTCCAGAAAAACATCTATTTCTGCTTTATTGACTATGCCAAAGCCTTTGACTGTGTGGATCACAATAAACTATGGAAAATTCTGAAAGAGATGAGAATACCAGACCACCTAACCTGCCTCTTAAGAAACCTGTATGCAGGTCAGGAAGCAACAGTTAGAACTGGACATGGAACAACAGACTGGTTCCAAATAGGAAAAGGAGTACGTCAAGGCTGTATATTGTCACCCTGCTTATTTAACTTATATGCAGAGTACATCATGAGAAACGCTGGACTGGAAGAAACACAAGCTGGAATCAAGATTTCCAGGAGAAATATCAATAACCTCAGATATGCAGATGACACCACCCTTATGGCAGAAAGTAAAGAGGAGCTAAAAAGCCTCTTGATGAAAGTGAAAGAGGAGAGCGAAAAAGTTGGCTTAAAGCTCAACATTCAGAAAACGAAAATCATGGCATCCAGTCCCATCACTTCATGGGAAATAGATGAGTAAACAGTGGAAACAGTGTCAGACTTTATTTTGGGGGGCTCCAAAATCACTGGAGATGGTGACTGCAGCCATGAAGTTAAAAGATGCTTACTCCTTCGAAGAAAAGTTATGACCAACCTAGATAGTATATTCAAAAGCAGAGACATTACTTTGCTGACTAAGGTCCGTCTAGTCAAGGCTCTGGTTTTTCCTGTGGTCATGTGTGGATGTGAGAGTTGGACTGTGAAGAAGGCTGAGCACTGAAGATTTGATGTGTTTGAACTGTGGTGTTGGAGAAGACTCTTGAGAGTCCCTTGGACTGCAAGGAAATCCAACCAGTCCATTCTGAAGGAGATCAGCCCTGGGATTTCTTTGGGAGGAATGATGCTAAAGCTGAAAGTCCAGTACGTTGGCCACCTCATGAGAAGAGTTGAGTCATTGGAAAAGACCCTAATGCTGGGAGGGATTGGGGGCAGGAGGAGAAGGGGACGACCCAGGATGAGATGGCTGGATGGCATCACTGACTCGATGGATGTGAGTCTGAGTGAACTCCGGGAGTTGGTGATCGACAGGGAGGCCTGGCGTGCTGCAATTCATGGGGTCGCAAAGAGTCGGACATGACTGAGCGACTGAACTGAACTGAACTGATAGATGGTATGATCATCTTTACCCTCCCTGGTGGCTCAGATGGTAAAGAATCCACCTGCAATGCAGGAGACCTGGAATCGATCCCTGGGTCAGGAAGATCCCCTGGAGGAAGGCACATACAACCCACTCTAGTGTTCTTGTCTGGAGAATCCCATGGACAGAGGAGCCTGGTGGGCTACAGTCCACAGGTTCACAAAGAGCCAGACCAACTGAAGTGACTTAGCAAGCACCCATAGGTAGAAAAGAAAAGTAAGGATCCACAGTTCCATTTGAGAAATTACCTTCATTCTTGAGTGAAAATTCAAAAATGGAAGAGACTGTTGACATTTCAATCAATTCACTCTTAGCTCTCATCCTCCTGGTGGTTTAGGTTTTTTGTGTCAACAAATGAACCAATCATAATGATTCATTCCTGCTACCAGTTTAGTTTATACAAACAATTATTTAAATTAGTCATTATGGGCCAGCAAGACAAATGGGTAGGTGTTATCCTAATTCTGTCTCAAGTTTTGGCACATGTTCAGTCTTACCGGAATTCCCCAGTCATAAACCTAAGCACAACCAAGTCTATTGTTTTTGACAGCATAGTGTGGATAAATTGAAAGTTCATGAAGAAATCTGGACTCTGAAACCTATTTTGTTATCGAGGTGTTTGGGGGTTTTTTTACTACTAACTTTTGGTAATATATATCTCCTTTTCTTGTGTGTGTGTATGTGTTAGTTGCTCAGTTGTGTCCGACTCTTTGCAGCCCCATGGCATGTAGCCCGCCAAGCTCCTCTCTCCATGGAATTCTCCAGGCAAGAATACTAGAGTGGGTTGCCAATTCCTTCTCCAGGGGATCTTCCTGGCCTAGAGTTCAAACCCAGGTCTCTCAACTTGCAGTCAGATTCTTTACCATCTGAGCCACCAGAAAAGCCCACCTCCTTTCCTTATTATGTAGTACTAATCAAGTGAAGTATCAGAAAGGGCATCTTCAGAGAATTTTTAAACTTCTAATTCTAAGCAGTTCATAAAATAGGATTCTTATTTTTACAATCAAAATTTTCTTTTTAAGACTAAGGCTTGCATTTTCAGACTGTAATATGATAATTTTAGGTTTAAGACTATTTTCATCAACTAAAGTTAAAGAATAACTTAAATTAACTTTCTGTTAAGGTGTTTACTCATTACTATATGATAACTATATACAGAGTTAAGTATTTACTATACAAAGTTAGAATAAATCATGTATGCTCTACAACAGGATTCTATAGCAGACATTTGTTAATTCTGTCTGTGCAGAAGTGATCTCTTTTTTTTTGTAGTTGTATCCTCATTTACTTTGGGGAAGTCCTTCCTCCTCACTGAGTGCATTCTTAATGTCAATCAAGGTCTCCTCACTTTACTAGCCAAGAGGTGCATGACTGAAAGTAGGCTAAACTGATTCTCTCTTCTCTGAGAATTTTGAGTTTTCAGAAAGGATGAAAAATGGGGCAGAGTTCCTTCTAAACTGGTGTTCAGAAAAGACTCTCAATTCCAGCTACTTAGAACTCTGGAGCCATTCTGGTTTCTATTATTTCAGAAGAAAATATCTTCAGCTTTTGCTGTGGACCTATAAGCTATTCTACACATCCTTATATTAAATTCCTCCTTTTTACTTAAGTTGCCAGTATCATTTGGGGCTCCCCAGGTGGCAGTAGTGGTAAAGAACTCGCCTGCCGATGCAGGAGATGTAACAGACACAGGTTTGACCCCTGGATTGGGAAGATCCCTTAGAGAAGGGGATGGCAACCCATTCCAGTATTCTTGCCTGTAGAAACCTTTGGACAGAGGAGCTACAGTCCATGAGGCTGAAAAAAATTAGACACGACTGAAGTGACATAGCACACACATCAACTGAGTCAGTTAATTACCAGCTTGTTGCTTTCAGCTGAAGAGCCATAAATGTTAAAGACCCATGATTATTCTGAGTGACTTCTTGCCCAAATGGAAGGTGCAACTAATACACTGTCTGACCCCTGACCTCTATGATCTCCAGGGACCTTCATCTCCACTCTACCTTAGCAAAATACTTCCATTGACACACCTGGATCTTAGCATTACCCATATCTCCTTTTACTCTAAAATTACTAGTTCAAGTATGTTGTTTTCTCTGATTACATTTTCTCTGCTTCCAGTTTACTTATTCAATTAACTTCCAGAGTCTTCTCTTTTAGGAGACCAGTTTCAGCATGTGGAGTTCCCTATAATTCCCTGTTTTAAGAATAGTACCCCACTCAGTCCTTGGACAAGCCTGCTATCACCAAGTCCATTTCAGTTCTTGCTCTAGAATCTCCGGTCTTCTGCTGGAGTCCAGAGAGGATCAGGAAGGCAATCTGGGGGAATCTGAATGTTCTCTATACAATCTTCCATTCAGATTTTCATGTTTTCAGCCTCACCATGCATCATTTTCAGAGGTACTTGAGGCTCAAATTCTCCAGTATTTCCTGAGGTTTAGTGAGGGAACTGATTTTTTTTTGTTCTCCTCCGTATCCCAATCCCTGACTTGTAGATTTAGTTTTCCAAGCCAGCAGGACTACTATCCAGTCTTCAATATACTCTCTCTACTACCATAATTCCTCTTTTTCTTCATTTTAAACTCACTTTAAAATGATTTTATTATAACTTAATGAGACTTCCTGAGAAAATAGAGATAAATAAGTATATAAATTGCCATATTTATCATCCTTGCTATCACTTTATAGATTTTCCAAGTTGGTAACATATTAAGTATTACCTAGTTAACATCTATATTTCCCTCTTATAGATCTATCTATAAAATGAATATACTGTCAGCCTTGTAGTAACACAGGGTTATTTGAATATCATAAAAAGTGAATAAAATATTTTAGTATTAACTTTATGCAGTTTTATGCAAATATGCAAAATTATCTTTCTAGATCATTTATTATTCAATTACCAAATTGTTATTGAGCATCTAATAATAATAGCATATGAAAGAGTCCATAGCTATTCAACACTTGCCATCTGCTAAATACTTTGTTAATAGTCAGGATTTTGAAGATAAGGAATAAAAAATGGACTTTATTCTTAAATATATCACATTAAGGTAAAGAAGTAAATACATAACAAAGACAAAGACATGCTTTGTATTTATTATAATAGTTATTATATTTTAAATCTTAATATATTATATAATAATATCATACTACATGTTACTTAGATTCTAATAGAATACAATTTAGGTAAGGAAATTATGCAAAAAAAAAAGGAACCATCTGGAGTCAGAGAGAGTCTAAGAAAGCTGGTCATATTTGGTCTATACCTTAAAAGATGAACAGAAGTTTTCATGGATAAAGTGAGCAACTAGGCTAAAGTTTATGGGAAAACTCAGAGGCATAAAAAATTCACATAATAGCTGGAGAAATAAGAAAGCCTTCCTCAGTGATCAATGCAAAGAAACAGAGGAAAACAATAGAATGGGAGAGACTAGACATCTCTTCAAGAAATTTAGAGATACCAAGGGAACATTTGATGCAAAGATGGGCACAATAAAGGACAGAAATGGTATGGACCTAACAGAAGCATAAGATATTAAGAAGAGGTGGCAAGAATACACAGAAGAACTGTACAAAAAAATCCTTCATGACTCAGATAACCACAATGGTATGATCACTCATCTAGAGCCAGACATCCTGGAATTCAAAGTCAAGTGGGCCTTAGGAAGCATCACTACAAACAAAGCTAGTGGAGGTGATGGAATTCCACGTGAGCTATTTCAAATCCTGAAAGACGATGCTGTGAAAGTGCTGCACTCAATATGCCAGCAAATTTGGAAAACTCAGCAGTGGCCACAGAACTGGAAAAGGTCAGTTTTAATTCCAATCCCAAAGAAAGGCAATGCCAAAGAATGCTCAAACTACCACACAATTGTACTCATCTCACATGCTAGTGCAGACATACTCAAAATTCTCCAAGCCAGGTTTCAACAATACGTGAACTATGAACTTCCAGATATTCAAGCTGGTTTTAGAAAAGGCAGAGAAACCAGAGATCAAATTGCTAACACCTGTTGGAGAACCAAAAAAACAAGAGTGTTAAGAAAAACATCTATTTCTGCTTTATTGACTATGCCAAAGCCTTTGACTGTGTGGATCACAACAAACTGTGGAAAATTCTGAAAGAGATGGGAATACCAGACCACCTGACCTGCCTCTTGAGAAACTTGTATGCAGGTCAAGAAGCAACAGTTAGAACTGGACATGGAACAACAGACAGGTTCCAAATCAGGAAAGGAGTACATCGAGGTGATATATTGTCACCCTGCTTATTTAACTTATATGCAGAGTACATCATGAGAAATTCTGGGCTGGATGAAGCATAAGCTGGGATCAAGATTGCCAGGAGAAATATCAATAACCTCAGATATGCAGATGACACCATCCTTATGACAGAAAGTGAAGAACTAAAGAGCCTCTTGATGAAAGTGAAAGAGGAGGGTGAAAAAGTTGGCTTAAAGCTCAACATTCAGAAAACTAAGATCATGGCATCTGGTCCTATCACTTCATGGCCAATAGATGGGGAAACAATGGCAGACTTTATCTTTTTAGACTTCAAAATCATTGCAGATAGTGACTGCAGGCATGAAAGTAAAAAATGCTTGCTCCTTGGGAAAAAAGACTATGACAAACCCAGAGAGCATATTAAAAAGCAGAGACATTACTTTGCCAACAAAGGTCCATTTTGTCAAGGCTATGGTTTTTCTAGTAGTCATGTATGGATATGAGAGTTGGACTATAACGAAAGCTGAGTGCCGAAGAACTGATGCTTTTGAACTGTGGAGTTGGAGAAGACTCTTGAGAGTCCCTTGGACTGCAAGGAGATCAAAGCAGTCCATCGAAAAGGAAATAAATCCTGAATATTCATTGGAAGGACTGATACTGGTGCTGAAACTCCAATACTTTGGCCACCTGATGCGATGAGCTGACTCATTTGAAAAGACCCTGATGCTGGGAAAGATTGAAGGCAGGAAAAGATTGAAGGCAGGAGAAGGGGATGACAGAGGATGAGATGGTTGGATGGCATCACCGACTCAATGGACATGAGTTTGAGTAAGCTCTGGGAGTTTGGTGATGGACAGGGAAGCCTGGCAAGCTGCAGTCCATGGGGTTGCAAAGAGTTGGACATGACTGAGTGACTGAACTGAACTGGGAAATTTACACAGCTACTGGTTTTACATAGGGTTCACCAGAGAAACAGGACCAACAGGATCTATCGATCTACCAGTCTATCAATCTCTAGATATATACATATACAGAAGGAGATTCATTAGGAAGAACTCGCTTACAGGATTATGGACACGGAGAGTCCTACAATCTGACATCTGCAAGGTGAGGACTCACAAAACCTGAAGGACTGAGAACGAGGGAGTCAATGGTACAAATCTGTGTCCTGAGGCTCAAGAACTAGGAATTTTGATGTCTGAAAGCAAGAGAAAGATTTCCCAGCTCCAAGCAGAGATCCAGTTTGCTCATTCTCCACCTTTTCTTTTTTCTATTCAAACCCCCACTGGGTTGGATGATGCCTATTTGCATTGGTGGGGGATGATCTTCAGTCTACTGATTCAAATGCTAATCTCTTCCAGAAACAACTTCACAGACACACCCAGAAATGATATTTTACCTGTTATCTGAACATTCCTTACCCCTGTCAAGCTGACACAAAAAATTTAACAGCTACATTGAGAAATATGCATAGGAAAGTGGCAGGAAGTGAGGACTCTAAACGCGATTGCAGTGGTCCATGTTGCGAGGGCCTGTACAATGTCAGGGACTGATAAGAAGCAATCTTATCTTGTGAAATCCTCTAAATAAGGATTTTAGATTAGTTTCACAATAGTGACTTAATTAGAAATTTGGTTCTTATATGTAACATGAGAGTCATCTAAAGTTGTTCTAAGTTCCGTGTTTGTTGCTCTAAGTTCTGCATATGCTTTTCTATCTTTGGTAGATGGCTGGTCCTTGGCCTCCATTTAGCATAATCAAAGAGCAGGAAAAGAAATCTCCACAATACCGAAAGTGAAAGTGAAGTGAAGTCGCTCAGTCGTGTCTGACTCTTCGCGACCTCATGGACTGCAGCCTACCAGGCTCCTCCGTCCATGGGATTTTCCAGGCAAGAGTACTGGAGTGGGGTGCCAAATCATTACATAGAAAATAAGTTAGTGTTCCCCTTAACTTTCTGCTGAAGGTTTCATAAACCTTTAACATTTTATCTGTCACCCTCAATATGTATGGTGGTTGACACTATCCTCTAAAGCTTCCAAATGTTCCACGTTCTCTTTGGAGGGAATGAAGAGATTGACACAGGCCCACTGAGGGGTCTGAAGTTTAGAACACAGAATGACAGATTTGGAATTAAACAGATACTTCCTTGCCATAATCAAAATAATATGGAGAGTGCTATGAAATGAATTTGTAAGTTGTTGGGTGGGACTTTTTTGAAAATATGCTAAACGAATTCTTAGGTGTTTACTAGCTACAACATGCTGGGATATAACATGTAAGATGCTATTTAAAATCTGCCGATAACTAACAGGTGAATAATTTCATTCCACCAAAATTTAATTATGGTATCCAGAGACCAGTGTTTGCAGCATATTAAAACATTCATATTTTCCTAAAGAGAGATTTGATTAAAGGATAACAGATTTCACCAGAGTATGCTGTGGAGACACAAAACATCAAATGTTAATAATGAATGTTTATCTATGATAGTTTAATAGTTTTCTCTGGAGGCTATTTTAATTAGCTACAGTAGTTCATAGGTTAGTATGTAATTTTTTTCTAAAGTGCATTAGGACCTTGTGATTATAATGACTTCCATCATATCAGGTCACTTCCTCTGAGGCCCTGTAAAGAACCAGATGTTCTCCTTTTCACCTGTGCTTTTGCACTTGAATCTTATATGACTGTGCTCCTGAGTGTAAATTCTTTGGGGAAGATACAGAGCCATCAGTATAAAAAGTCATGCCTTGGATTTCCTCCCTAGTCTATGACAAATACAAGTCATTTGGAAATGTATGGCAGCGTCACATGACAATTAGGAAACCTTTTGTTCCACCATAAAGGTATATCATATTTGATTCCTCGATAATTATGTAGCTATAGTTTATATGGAAATTTATTCTAAGCCAATTCATATATGTAAAATAATACTTTTATTATTTATATTAATGAGGGATTGGGGGCAGGAGGAGAAGGGGACGACAGAGGATGAGACGGCCGGATGGCATCATCGACTCAATGGACATGAGTTTTTGTGAACCCCGGGAGTTGGTGATGCACAGGGAGGCCTGGCATGCTGCGATTCATGGGGTTGCAAAGAGTCGGACATGACTGAACTGAACTGAACTGAATATAAATTACAGAATGGAATACAGAATGAAGCAGGGCAAAGACTAATAGAGTTTTGCCAAGAGAACTCACTGGTTATAGCAAACACCCTCTTCCAACAACATAAGAGAAGACTCTACACATGGACATCACCAGATAGTCAACACTGAAATCAGATTGATTATATTCTTTGCAGCCAAAGATGGAGAAGCTCTATACAGTCAGCAAAAACAAGACCAGGAGCTAACTGTAGCTCAGATCATGAACACATTATTGCCCAATTCAGACTTAAATTGATGAAATTAGGGAAAACCACTAGATCATTAAGATATGACCTAAATCAAATCCCTTACGATTATACAGTGGGAGTGAGAAATAGATTTAAGGGACTAGATCTGGTAGACAGAGTGCCTGATGAACTAAGGACAGAATTTCGAGACATTGTACAGGAGACAGGGACCAAGGCCATTCCCAAGAAAAAGAAATGCAAAAAAGTAAAATGGCTGTCTGAGGAGACCTTAAAAATAACTATGAAAAGAAAAGAAGTGAAAAGCAAACGAGAAAAGGAAAAATATACCTATTTGAATGCAGAGTTCCAAAGAATAGCAAGAAGAGATAAGAAAGCCTTCCTCAGTGATCAATGCAAAGAAATAGAGGAAAAAAATAGAATGGGAAAAACTAGAGATCTCTTCAAGAAAATTAGAGATACCAAGGGAACATTTCATGCAAAGATGAGTACAATAAAGGACAAAAATTATATGGTCCTAACAGAAGCAGAAGATATTAAGAAGAAGTGGCAAGAATACACGGAAGAACTGTACAAAAAAGATCTTCATGACCCAGATAATCATGATGGTGTGATCACTCACCTAGAGCCAGACATCCTGGAGTGTGAAGTCAAGTGGGGCTCAGGAAGAAGCATCATTAAGAACAAAGCTAGTGGAGGTGATGGAATTCCAGTTGAGCTGTTTCAAATCCTGAAAGATGATGCTGTGAAAGTGCTGCACTCAATATGCCAGCAAATTTGGGAAACTCAGCAGTGGCCACAGAACTGGAAATGGTCAGTTTTCATTCCAATCCCAAAGAAAGGCAATGCCAAAGAATGTTCAAACTACCACACAATTGCACTCATCTCACACAGTAGCAAAGTCATGCTCAAAATTCTCCAAGCCAGGTTTCAGCAATGCATGAACCATGAAATTTCAGATGTTCAACCTGGTTTCAGAAAAAGCAGAGGAACCAGAGGTGAAATTGCCAACATCTGCTGGATTATTGAAAAAGCAAAAGTTCCAAATAAACATCTATTTCTGCTTTATTGACTATGCCAAAGTCTTTGACTATGTGGATCACAATAAACTATGGAAAATTCTGAAAGAGATGGGAATACCAGACCATCTGGTCTGCCTCTTGAGAAATCTGTATGCAGGTCAGGAAGCAACAGTTAGAACTGGACATGGAACAACAGACTGGTTCCAAATAGGTAAAGGAGTATGTCAAGGCTGTATATTGTCACCCTGCTTATTTAACTTATATGCAGAGTACATCATGAGAAACGCTGGGTTGGAAGAAGCACAAGCTGGAATCAAGATTGCCAGAAGAAATCTCAATAACCTCAGATATGCGGATGACACCACCCTTATGGCAGAAAGTGAAGAACTAAAGAGCCTCTTGATGAAAGTGAAAGAGGAGGGTGAAAAAGTTGGCTTATAGCTCAACATTCAGAAAACAAAGATTATGGCATCCAGTCCCATCACTTCATGGCCAATAGATGGGGAAACAGTGGAAACAGTGGCAGACTTTATTTTTTTTTTGGTGGGGGGCTCCAAAATCACTGCGGATGGTGACTGCAGCCATGATATCAAAAGTCATTTACTCCTTGGAGTAAGCTTTTGAGAGTATTGAGAGTCCCTTGGACTGCAAGAAGATCAAACCAGTCCATCCTAAAGGAGATCAGTACTGAGTGTTCATTGGAAGGACTGATGCTGAAGCTGAAACTCCAATATTTTGGCCACCTAATGTGAAGAACTGAGTCATTTGAAAAGACCCTGACGCTAGGAAAGATTGAAGGCAGGAGGAAAAGAGGATGACAAAGGATGAGATGGTTGGATGGCATCACTGTCTCAATGGACATGAGTTTGAGTGAACTCCGGGAGCTGGTGATGGACAGGGAGGCCTGGCGTGCTGCAGTCCATGGGGTTGCCAAGAGTCAGACATGACTGAGAGACTGAACAGAATTGAACGCCTTTGAAGGAAAGTTATGACCAAGTTAGACAGCATATTCAAAAGCAGAGACATTACTTTGTCAACAAAGGTCCATCGAGTCAAGGGTATGGTTTTTCCAGTAGTCATGTATGGATGTGAGAGTTGGACTATAAAGAAAGCTGAGCACCAAAGAATTGATGCTTCTGAACTGTGGTGTTGGAGAAGACTCTTGAGTGTCCCTTGGACTGCAAGGAGATCCAACCAGTTCATCCGAAAAGAAATCAGTCCTGAATGTTCATTGGAAGGACTGATGTTGCAGCTGAAACTCCAATAATTTGGCTGCCTGATTCAAAGAGCTGACTCATTTGAAAAGACCCTGATGCTGGGAAATATTGAAGGTGGGAGGAGAAGGGAATGACAGAGGTTGAGATGGTTGGATGGCATCACCGATTCAATTGACATGAATCTGAGTAACCTCCAGGAATTGGTGATGGACAGGGAGGCCTGGCATGCTGTAGTCCATGGGGTTGCAAAGAGTTGGATACGACTGAGTGACTGAACTGAACTGAATATAAATTATATATATATAATTTAAATATACATAATTTTATTCAGAAGTGTTTTTCATTCTGGACAAGATACAGTGTTGTTGACAAAGACTATATTTGATATTATTCTATTTTGCTATGACACAAAAAATGCATTTTGGAAAGTGTTGATTATGGTAAAGTAAAATCCCAGTAGCCAAATGACAAATGCCCATTCTATGTAGTTGATATTACATAGGACTGAATCATTTCATTTCAAAACTATATTTTAATACTATTCTTAAAGTATACACATTATAGAACTCTTTCTCACACAGTATCTAAACTTTCATAATACTCTCTTCTGGATATTTCTATCACCAAAAGAGTACAGATGCTTGGGCATAGGGAAATGGCCACGTTTGTATATTTTGCATCATTTGTGATATTTTTAATCTAAATATAAACAACTACTTAAGGGGCTTGAGCTTAGTGATATCATAAGTTTGTGTTCCAGAAGACAGAGAAAGGAAAGATAAGGGATTACTTAGGTATCTAGAGCCTGAAAGATAACCAACAATTGTTGATAAGGAGATCTTCTGGCTAGTAATCTGAGAACAGTGAGTTGGATTTGACATTGACAATATACAAAACTAAATGTTATTGCGATTTAATGTGAGGCATATCTGGTTTAAGAATGGTTTTACAAGAAAAGTCTACTTGGTAAATTTACTCCCAGAATGTTTTGAATACCAATACCAACTAAAAAAATTTCTCAATGCAAAAGAGACAATCTTAGTCAACATAATTTACCAAGAAATTCAAATTTTAAATCATAGATCAGAAAGATAACATAAATTATTGAGTCCAATATTTCCTTTCTCCTGTTGAGCTTCTCCACCCATATATCCAAATACAATTTACACTTCAGTAAACTAGGTGAGCCTGCAGAGACTAAGTCTAAGTGACTTGCTTAACAAAGACAATGACTTGTGGCAAATGGCTGACTGCATTCAAATTCCAGCTTTATCACTTACTATCTGTATAATCTGCCACATGTTACTTAACCTTTTCTGTGCCTCAGGTGGCTCACCTGAAAAATGGGAGCAGTAGTAGCGCATAACTCATAGAACTGTTCTGAGGTTCAGAGGAGCTAACCTGTGTAATCTGTTTAGCACAGTGCCTGGCATATAGTAAGTGTTCAGTGAATGTTGTTGGTGTTCAGTTGCTAGGTCATAGTTGACTCTTTGTGATCCCATGGACTGCAGGCTTCCCTGTCCTTCATTATCTCCAGGAGTTTGCTCAAACTCATGTCCATTGATGCCATCCAATCATCTCATCCCCTGCCACCCCTTTCTCTTCTTGCCCTCAATCTTTCCCAGCATCAGAGTCTTTTCCAATGAGTCAGCTCTTTGCATCAAGTGGCCAATGTATTGGAGCTTCAGCTTCAGCATCAGTCCTTCCAATGAATATTCAGGATTGATTTGCTTAAGGATTGATTGGTTTGATCTTCTTGCTGTCCAAGAGACTCTCAAGAGTCCTCTACAGTATCACAATTCAAAAACATCAGTTCTTCAGCTCTCAGCCTTCTTTATGTACAGGTCTACTTATTCTAAATCCTAGTTCTACAAATGATTAGTTGTGTGCCCTTAGGCAACTTACTCAAAGTGGTCTGTGACATTTATCACGATCTGCATTGTACAGTTGTTTATTGCCTATCTTCTCCACTGGATATATAAATCCAGGATTACAGGGACTAGATATGAAGTGTATTAATACTTAATGCACTGTTTAATAATAATTAATGAATTATGTGCTGTCCATCATGTTTTAGGTGCTCAAGAATGCTTTTTATTATAAATCTCTGTGTGTGTGTGTGTGTGTTAGTTACTCAGTTGTGTCTGACTCTTTGCGATTCCATGGACTAGTAGCTTACCAGGCTCCACTGCCCATGGAATTCTCCAGGTAAGAATACTGGAGTGGGTAGCCATTCCCTTCTCCAGGGGATCTTTCCAACCCAGGGATCGAACCCGGGTCTCCTCATTGCAGGCTGATTCTTTACTGTCTGAGCCACCAGGGAAGCCCATTATTATAATCACAACCCTTAACAGGGTTCTTAAGAGGATTAGATGAGAGAATGCAAGTGAATATGTTACAAGGTAGAGACTGCCAGCCTGTGAACTCAGAAGGGCAAGTACTTAATAAATGTGGGTTCTTATGATTGTTGCTATCACTATAAGCCTAAAATCTAGACAGTGGCAGAAATGCAACTGCAACTAAGTTTTCCTAGTTCCTCACTGAATATTTTGGCAATGCTATCAATACATATATATATCATATCTATCTATATATATATACATACATATATATGGACGGCAGAAAAATCTCAGTCCTTAATGTTAGAAAGTATTCTGTGATGTTAGTTTGCAGCTGAGGCTATTGCCTGGCAACAAAATCTGAGGACAAGATTGTAAACTGGGGTCAAGGTTGATCTAATTCTTCTCACATACAAAGTCAGACACGACTGAGTGACTGAACACTTTTTTTTGGCTTGGACAGCATTACAATGACATCAAATAGGCGAGGTGGCCAACATTTTAAAGTAAAGAGATTTTCATATAAGTTATCAGAATTTTGGTCTTTCTGGAAAAAATTAGAAAGGAGGCACACAAGGCTGGCACCCCCACCTGGCAACAACTCAGTGGCCTCACAGAGGGGGCTCTGCCTTCTGCGGGGGTACATGCCTTTCAGTTTACATATGATCCCTGCAGGTGTTGGGGACCCTGATTTGGAATTAATAAGATTTAAGTCATCTGAATGTTTTTGTTAGTAATCATTCTGACCCACACAAGCAACACCTTTTTGCTGCAGTAAAGATTTTTATTTCTGTTGCCTTTTTCATCATTCCTCACCTTGCTCGTGTTTTATGCAGCATCTGATAGCGAGTGTCAAGAGAAATTTAAAATTATAGCTCATTTACTCTGGTTAAACATAAGGAAGAAAAAGCAATTACCAGAGTAAAATGATGGAATTAAAGATTCTTCTTGCAACCTAGGTAGGTATTTAGTGTTTGATGAGTGCTGGAAAAGATAAATACATTTTTCAAGGAGGACTGTATCAATCTGCAATCATGAATGAAAGACTCTGAACATGATTTAGATATCAAACATATGGTTTGCAAACACAATCAATCTTTCTCTAAGCAGTCAGAGTTAGTTGACAATATACTGTACCTCTTTTTGTTTCTAAATTGGAAAATGCTTTTTTAGTGGTGAATAAATTTCCTGTACCAACAGACTTTTTTTTTCTAAGGAAATATGCTACAAGATAGATGGTGCTTTAGAAGATACCACGCAGATGGTCTGTAGAAAAATCTTATAAATATAATCCCATATAAACAGAGTAAATGCATTCTTTATATGAGGCTAAAATGTTAATTAGTTTAGCTTAATTACAGATTTGCTACATGCTAGAAGTTTAAATTTAATGGATTGGTGATTCAATTTGATAGATCATAAAAAATAACTATAAGCATGTTAGTGCTGTTTTGCTGACTAACTTAACACGGATGTCCCATGTATCTTTAATTCAACTCTGGCTCAAAATGTACCTTATTCTTAAAGGAGCCCATCAGATAATCAAACATATCTAACTCATGCTAACAAAGGCTATGTACATCAAACTTTCTTTAAAACTGATCATACAGCCGTTTTACTATCTTTCACAATGCATTCATAAGAGATAGTTACAAAGCAGTAAAGAGTTCTCTATGCAACAATGCAAATTTCAAGAATGTTGCTGTAATTTTATTCTCAAAAATTTGAAGGAGTATGATTTTAGGAGTGGACTGTAGTTATTCTGCATTTTTTTTTATGCAGGTAAAAAAGAAAAGAAAAACAGGGAAGAACTACCAACCACATCAAAAAGAGATTGATGAGGAAACTTTTGATTCAACAGCACCTTAAGTAATTGGAGGGTTTCTCAGGTGGCTCAGTAGTAAAGAATCCACCTGCCAGTGCAAGGAGATGTGGGAGATGTGGGTTTGATCCTTGGGTCAGGAAGATCCCCTGGAGGAGGAAATGGCAACCTACTCCAGTATTCTTGCTGGGAGAATTCCATGGACAGAGGAGCCTGGCAGGCTACAGTGATGGGGTCACAGAGAGTCAAAATGACTGAATGACTGAGCACACATCCAAGATGTTGGAATGAGTTATTTAATGTAAAAAGAATCTCTTTCTCAGATTATGAAAGATATTAGCATGGGCTGATTAATTGCCATTTTGTTGCAGTGCTGGAGATTAGACCAGAGCTGCTTTAGGAGTACCTTTCAAATATTATTATACTTCAAAACTTCTCTGTAGCTAACCTACTGAACTTTCATTGTTCATACTTGCACTAAACCAAGCTATCCCTTCCTCTTCACCTACTTATTTCTTTCTCATTCTAACAAGCATGCAATTTGACATCAACAGAGATTTCAGTAAAAATAAAAAATAGAAAAGAGAATAACTTAAATACTGATGTAAATTATTTGTGCTGCTTTACATGGTCAAGTCCTGATAGTTTATGAAGTTCTGTTATCAAATAATTTTATGAAAGAAAACTAAAGACTCATGACCAAAAAATATAGCATCACCTCAGAGAGAAATAAGTACAGTACTTCTTCTATATTAACTAAGAAACACAGAGAAAAGTGGATCAAGACTATATCCAAAAGCAAGGGCTAAAACATGAGGACCTTGCTTCAGTTTTCATCAAAATTTCTGCCAGTGTTGTCCTTGAATCATAAAAAAAATGATTTATGTGTATTTATGGGTGACCACGAATATCATGGCATCCAGTCCCATCACTTCATGGGAAATAGATGGGGAAACAGTAGAAACAGTGTCAGACTTTATTTTGGGGGGCTCCAAAATCACTGCAGATGGTGATTGCAGCCATGAAATTAAAAGATGCTTACTCCTTCGAAGAAAAGTTATGACCAACCTAGATTGACCAACCAACATTACTTTGCCAACGAAGGTCCATCTAGTCAAGGCTATGGTTTTTCCAGTGGTCATGTATGGATGTGAGAGTTGGACTGTGAAGAAAGCTGAGCACCGAAGAATTGATGCTTTTGAACTGTGGTGTTGGAGAAGACTCTTGAGAGTCCCTTGGACTGCAAGGAGATTCAACCAGTCCATTCTGAAGGAGATCAGCCCTGGGTGTTCTTTGGAAGGAATGATGCTAAAGCTGAAACTCCAGTACTTTGGCCACCTCATGTGAAGAGTTGACTCATTGGAAAAGACTCTGATGCTGGGAGGGATTGGGGGCAGGAGGAGAAGAGGATGACAGAGGATGAGATGGCTGGATGGCATCACTGATTCGATGGACGTGAGTCTGAGTGAACTCCGGGAGTTGGTGATGGACAGGGAGCCCTGGCGTGCTGCGATTCATGGGGTCGCAGAGAGTCAGACACGACTGAGCGATTGAACTGAACTGAACTGAAAGGATTTATAATATTTCAGTTAAATTTATTTGTCATTGAATTATTTTATACTTAAACATTACATTAAAAAGGAGAACCCAACTCTATCTTCCTATGTATATTGTTTTTCACTTTATATAGACAATTTTCATAAGATTACTTAATTTTACAAGTGCTAGTAAGTAATAGTTGGATTTCCCTCCTATTTCTTGTGAAAACTCATTCACAGCTTTTAAAAATTTCATTAAATTTTTTTCTAAACATCATTGACATTGTATTTGTGCAGGTGTATTTTTAAAAGACTTATGAATGTACCTGTTTGTTGCACAGTAATTTTAAAATTTGCTTTCAATACGTAAATCTAAGGAGGTTGTGTCTTCATTTTTCTTTTAGAATAGAAAGTGATCAGGTATTTCCAATGATTTGAAAAGCTACTAAAAATATCAAGTAAAAAATGATCACAGAATCCATTTTTTTCATTTAACATAACTACATAGGTAAATTTAGATGTTAGACTAATACATTTAAAATATTTTCTCATAAATGATATAGTTGTTACTGTTGTTTAAGTTGTGTCCAACTCATTTGCAACCACATGGGCTATAGCCCACTAGGCTCCTTGGTCCATGGGATTTCCCAGGCAAGAATACTGGAGTGGGTTGCCATTTCCTTCTCCAGAGGATCTTCCCAACCCAGGGATTGAACTCTCATCTCCTGCACGGCAGGTGTATTCTTTACCACTGAGCCGTATGGGAAGCCTCACAAATAATATTCTAGGAGGTCTATATACAAGCAAGTAATCAGTAGTCCAATAAAATAAACATAATCTGTAGAGTAGGCAATTAGTAAATTATTTTAGAGATAAACTGAAATCAAATTTGAAAGTATCTGAGAAGAGTTCTTTTTCTACTGAAGGCCTGAAGGAAATGAGGCAGATAAAAATATGAACATCTGGGCCTAAAAAGATTTTGTTAAGTGGAACAAACAAGAGTGTTAAATGCTTTTTTGTTGTTGTTCAGTCTCTAAATCATGCTCCACGCTTTGCACCCCATGGACTGCAGCATACCAGGCTCCTCTATCCTTCACTATGTCCCCAAGTTTGCTCAAATCCATGTCCACTGAGTCAGTGACGCTGTCTGACCATCTCATCCTCTACCACTCCTTTCTCCTTTTGCCTTCAGTCTTTCCCAACAACAGGGTCTTCTCCAGTGAGTTGGCTCTTCGCATCAGGTGGCCAGAGTATTGGAGATTCAGCCTCAGCATCAGTCCTTCCAATGAATATTCAGGGTTGATTTCCTTTAGGATTGACTGGTTGGTCTCCTTCCTGTCCAAGGGACTCTTGAGAGTCTTCCCCAGCACCACAATTTGAAAGCATCAACTCTTCAATTTCCACTTTTCCTCCTTCTGTTTGCCATGAAGTGATGAGATAGGATGCCATGATCTTAGATTTTTTTAAATGCTTAACCTACATTATTAATTTACACTTCACAACAGACTGATCTACAAGGTATTATAGTCCACATGTTGCTGATTGGGAAGCTACCAACAAATCAGAGATATTATATTATTTGATCGTGATTACATACCTCCCAAGGGGCTGAGGTTGGATTTGAACCCCATATTTTGGTCCTACACTATTAAGTCTTCTTCCGTCCCACACTTACTACTTATGTTTAGATATTTGGGGAATTGGTACAGTGAAGGCCTTATGGAGCAAGATGATTTACGAAGATACTCATTTGTGTTGTTTTTCTCCCTGAGCAAGCTCTTCTGCTTTCTCCATCAACAGGCAGATAAATCTAGTCTCTTCACTTCCTTGTCTCAGAGGTCTCTGTGGAAGTCTAGGTTCAGAGGGGCTCTCAGGCCTACTGAAGCCTCCGAAGTCCAACAAGTCGAGAGCATGAGGATCACAGGACAGGCTGGCCATGAAGTCATAAGTTACACCAGCTCCCATCTTTAGCTCCAACAGAAGGCTGCTAGGCTTTTCTCTGCACCACCTTGAGTTCAGAAAAGCCATGTTCCTTTCCATATGCCCCCACCATTTTGGAGGCTTTTAGAGAGAGGAAGATGTTTCCTAGCTCATTCAGTGGTAAAGAATCTGCCTGTCAATGGAGGAGAATGTAGGAGATGTATGGGACGTGGGTTCAATCCCTGGGTTGGGAAGATCCCCTGGAGAAGGAAATGGGAACCCACTTGGAGAATTCCATGGACAGAAGAGCCTGGTGGGCTACCATCCACGGGGTTACAAAAGAGTTAGACATGACTGAGAGACTAAAAAACAAGAGAGAGGAAGAGAGAAAAAAAGGACAGAGTATGAATTCATTTTCTATCGCCTCCATAACATATGACCATAAGTTTAGCAACTTAAAGTAACACATTGTCTAATCCAGTTCTGAGGCCAGATGTCAGACAGGGCCTCTCTAGGCTAACATCAGTGTCAGCAGAACTGTATTCCTTGCTGGACGCTCTAGAGGAATATTTGTTTTCTTGCTCATTCAGGTTGCAGTCAGAATTCAGTTCTTTGCAATTGTAGGACTGAGGTCTCCATTCCCTTTCTGGCTGAAAACTAAGTTATTCAGGACTTCTAGATGCAGCCAGAAATCCTTGGCCCCATTTCTCCACTTTCAAAGCTTCAAGAAAGAAAGTGAAGTCGTTCAGTTGTGTCCAGCTCTTTGCAACCCCATGGACTGCAGCCTCCCAGGCTCTTCTCTCCATGGGATTTTCCAGGCAAGAGTCCTGGAGTGGGTTGCCATTTCCTTTTCCAAGGCACCTTCCTGACACAGGGATCGAACCCTGGTCTCCCACATTGTAGACAGATGCTTTTATCATCTGAGCCACCAGGGAAGTCCCAAAGCTTCATCTGTCCTGCCTCTTCTTCCATCATATCTGTCTGACAAAATTTTCTGTCTTCCTCTTCTTACTTATGTGAGCCTACTTTTAAGGGCCCATGTTATTACCTTTGCCCCATCTGAATAAAAGAGTTTAATCTCCCTATTTTAATGTTTATAATCTTAAGTCCATGGAAAGATCCTTTTGCCATGTAATATGAAATATTCACAGTTTCCAGGAATTAGGGCATCAACATCTTTAGGGATCATTATTCTGCCTACCACAGGGTATTTTACCTTAATATAGTTTAAATTATTGTACAGGTCCATAGTTACTGTGTTCTACTAAGCCTACTTTTTTTTTCTTATGTTGGAGGAGGGCAATCATGAGGAAAATTAATCATCTCTGAAAAAGACGAAGTGATGAAGCCCATTTTCTCTCTGTATTTGAATGCACATCTGAATTGTGATTCCATTACTTTAGAACAGAGAAATAGTTTTTAAACAGATTAATCTTGCAGAATATGGACCTCCTAACTCATACGCTCTATTTGCTACTGCTGAAAAATAATTCTAATTTTAAAAGGCTACGTTGGCTTTAAAAATAAGTTTATAATAGAAATGATTGCTTCTCATAGTACCATAACTATAGGCATTATTATACTATAAATATCATTGCTATGAGACCAACCCATGCTCCTACAGCCTTAAATAATACATGGGTCTTTCAGAGTTTCCAGACAACGTTTTGAGAAACAATACTTGATGGTTGTAATTTGGGGACTTCCAAAGCTGGCTGAGGTTCTAGGGTTGTTGTCCTGACTGATGATCAATTACCAGAAGTGCAGCTGGCTTCACAGAATTCCCCTGATATTTCATATTAGTTATTAATATTCTATGATTTAGACATCTATTGAGCGTTTCCAATAACACAGTTCCCAGAATAATGGACCCTCTCCCCAGATCCTTTAGACTAAATCCATTGAATACTAACCTATCTTATTGAGGCCTAATTGCAATATCCCATTTTGAATTCCAAGCAATGGAATTGGACTAAAGGGAACAAGTCCATTAATGATGTGGTTGAAATCATTTCAGCGGCAAGTATCTAGTAGACTCAGGAACTGAG
This sequence comes from Oryx dammah, assembly GCF_014754425.2. Lineage (NCBI taxonomy): Eukaryota > Metazoa > Chordata > Mammalia > Artiodactyla > Bovidae > Oryx > Oryx dammah. The sequence continues at coordinate 69,485,795 of NW_024070210.1, read as the reverse complement.
ACCTTGTCTGAGCATCTACCAATAACCAGGGCCTAATGGGGAAATAAATTTGGGAGAGGCCTGGGGAATTCTGGTGGGTGGAGATTTTTGGATCTGGGTGTCATGGCTTTGCCTGTGTGTGCACTTTTGCTTTGGGTACTTTAATCTTTGTATTTCACTTTCCTCACGGCTGTTTTATGATTGTGCACTCTCTAAAAATTGGTCATAGTTTATAAGCATTAATGAACATTTTTTATGTCTTTATGTGTTGTGCGTGCCTGTGCTTAGTCACTCAGTCATGTCCAACTCTTTGTGACCCTTTGGATTGTAGCCCGCCAAACTCCTCTGTCCATGGGATTTCTTATGCAAGAATACTGGAGTGTGTTGACATTTTCCTTCTCCAGGGGATCTTCCCAATCCAGGGATAGAATCTGAGTCTCCTGTGTCTCCTGCATTGCATGTGGATTCTTTACCTGCTGAGCCATAATATATTTAAATTTCTATGCAAGGTGAATAGGTTGAACTTAGCTAAGGAATAAAAGTAAGGTAGGAAGAAGATTTCGAGGGAAAGAGTGCCCAATAACTGAAACTCTGAAAACTATAATTACAAACATTTTGGGCACAATGGGACAGACACCATGAAACTGAGCCTCTGTTATATAAATGAAGGGCAGGACCCAGTGAGTATGAGTAAAGGTAAGACAAAGTGAGGAGGGGTTGGTGGTGATGGTTAAGAGTTAGAGGAAATCTTCCCAAGTCAATCAAACAGCTCCAGGTTCAGAGATTTTCTCCACTCTTGACAATACAACTCTTAGAATGGGAAACATTGCCTTAATTCACAATTTCAACAATGCAGGAAGTCATTATTCAAATTTTCCTATAGGGTCAAGAACTCAGAGGTTGACTTCAAACTATAAAGCATTTTAAACTCCTTTTGCAGGCTTAAAGTGTTCTATACCTACATATGTTTTGGCATATATACTTGACTACATAGACACAATTTGTATATAATTCCATTCCCAAAAGGCATGGAAGAGGCAATGCATCTTATACTCAATTGCCACCAAAGAGCACAAAGATGAATGTTTAAGTCCAGACACTGACACATCCCCCTAAATTTTCAAAGCATGGCTTGCGGTCTCAGCCCCCTGACTCCCATTCCCTTTAATGGAAATCAGGTGGCAAAACCCTAATGCAAACTCCTTGGAAATCTAGAAGACGGCATAATGATGTTCTTTGTTTTGCTATGGAAACATTTATATGGGACACAGGTTCAACTGTCCATGAAATGATGCACTAATCTCCAGAGTTCACAATGTAATTTGGAGTATATTTTCTTCTCCATGTGCATGCAATTGTGAAGGTAATTGCCACCCTGAAGGTAAAGAATGCCAAGTGTCCCTCATGTAACACACAGCTACATTCTGAACGATCTCAGAGCCAGACATTCACATTAGGCATGCAAAGAAAAAGTCCACAGAACTTGTGTGCATCTCCATGTTTTGTATGCAGTCTTTCTGGAGAACACCTGATCTTTCCTTGATAAGGTTTGTTGGTTTTCATAAACTAGTTTGTTGTGAATAATCAGTTCAATTTCTGGCCTGAATAGTATCATTGATTTCATATGATAAACCAAGAAACAGTTCTCTTCCTTCTCAAATTTATAAATTTTTTTTCAGATCCCATAGATGTTTAAAATCTGAAAATTAAACCAGCTTAAAGATAAAAGTGCAGACTTTAGACAAAGCTAGGGATATATTAAAAGCAATGTCAGCACCTCAGCTGTTCTTAGATCAGGCTGAGACCATAAGCTAAAGGCTCATCTATTATTTTCAGAAAGTATAATAACTCTCTTAATTTCTTTGTAAACTATGAATATTTTTAGAAATTAAAATAATTTAATTTTTGATAAAAACAGGTGCCTACATTTTCAATGACTAGCATATGATCACATTACTTAACTGTAGAAAAAAATATAATAAGTAGTTTTAATCGTATCTAATCACCTTATGAGAAGTCCATTGTAACTTAACTGTTCTACGATAGCACTTAGGGATGCAAAGTTTTATATTTTTTTCTTGTTTTAAAGTATCACTCTTTATATCTCTTCTGAACTTGACTAGGCAGTTCTCAGGGGATGTAAAAGAAGTGTAAGATGTACTTCTTCCCCATAGCATTTAGCATAGAGTAGAGTTCATTACAGGAGCTCAATAAATACTGTGCATGTATTGATTGATTGTCAGCATTCTGCTTTGTACTCCTTTTAATATCTCAGATGCTGAAATGTCATTATCATAATCATCATAAACCTCATTTATGTGTTCATGACATTGTTCTGGGTGCTACATAAAATGCAGCAGTGATTTCTAAAAGTACAAGAATAACTGAAAACATGTTCATTGACCCACTAATCAGGAAAGATGGCACAGGTTGGAGGATTCACCCATACATTTAAAATTTATTGGATATATATATATATAACTCACTTCTAATAATTTGAAACATTTTATAGCAAAAAGTGATAAAGTTATAAAAATATCAGCACTAAAGTAAGAAATGCGTGGAAAGGTGAGAAAGTGAAGGTTTGGCTGTGAATTTCTCTACAGTCCTGGCAAGAAGAGGAATATCCTAGGCCAACCTGAATTTGACATTTTGGACTGAATAACTCTGCATTGCAGTGCTCCACATTGTTGTCTGTTCAGCAGACAACCACTAGATGCCTGTAGCACCCCCTTCCCTCCCCTTGTGTTGTGACAACTAAAAAATGTCTCCAGAAATGGCCCTCAGTTTGAGAATCACTAACCTAGGTGACCTAATCCTCTTTATAAGGACGGAGAGAGCGCAACCCAGTTCTATGGGGGTTGGGATATAAGAGAGCAATACAATTATTTTCTGAAACTAATTTCTAAAGTAAATTTCAATAAACCATGAGTGATTTGATCTATAGTGTCCTCAATAACACTGGCTAATATTTCTTGAGACTAAGCCAGCTGCTAAAATTGGCATTGTATACCCATGACCTATGAGATGGGTAGTATTGAGATCTTTATAGATAAATAAATTGAGGGTCACCAAAATTAAGCAATTTACTCAAGGTCATACTGTGAGTTGCAGAGTTAGGATTCAAACCCCAGCAATTTGAGCAGAAAGCCACCACTCAAAGTTACCAACGACAGTCTTATGGAAAAGTAAAGTAATATAATACTGCTGATTTTTGTCTAGCTCTTCTGTAAAAGTAGAGAACAGAAATATAAAGCACAAACTAGGAAGAGCAATGAACAGCTCCTCCAGAGGCTATCTGCAGTATCCACTGTCTCCAGAAGTGGCTGAGTGATAGCTGTCCATAGTGTGTATTGGTGATAATTGCTGATGACACTGAGTTGGAGTAGTGAGGGAGCTGCCCTAAACTTCCTGTGATGCCTTTCTCTAATTGTCAAAACCTGTAAGTGATGAGGCTTTTTATTTGAAGTATCTTGGCACGTTCTTTCTTTCAGAGATTTTAATAATATGTTGTATCACACTGTAGAGAGAGAAGAAATCTGGAAAAGACCTTGGAATTATATCAATCTGGTGCATAAAACTGCAGCTGTGTAACTGAACAACTATTTGAACTCTCATCTGAAAATGCATATATGAGTATCACACACACACACATACCTACACACACACACACACACATAACTGGACATGGAACAACAGACTGATTCCAAATAGGAAAAGGAGTACATCAAGGCTGTATATTATCACTTGCTTATTTAACTTACATACAGAGTACATCACAAGAAACACTGGGCTGGAGGAAGCACATGCTGGAATCAAGATTGCCAGGAAAAATATCAATAACCTCAGATATGCAGATGACACCACCCTTATGGCAGAAAGTGAAGAGGAACTAAAGAGCCTCTTGATGAAAGGGAAAGAGGAGAGGAAAAAAGTTGGCTTAAAGCTCAACATTCAGAAAACGAAGATCATCGCCTGTGGTCCCATCACTTCATGGGAAATAGATGGGGAACCAGTGGCAAACTTTATTTTGGGGGGCTCCAAAATCACTGCAGATGGTGATTGCAGCCATGAAATTAAAAGACGCTTACTCCTTGGAAGGAAAGTTATGACCAACCTAGATAGCATATTCAAAAGCAGAGACATTACTTTGCCAACAAAGGTCCATCTCATTAAGGCTATGGTTTTTCCAGTAGTCATGTATGGATGTGAGAGTTGAACTATAAAGAAAGCTGAGCACTGAAGAATTGATGCTTTTGAAGTGTGGTGTTGGAGAAGACTCTTGAGATTCCCTTGGACTGCAAGGAGACCCAACCAGTCAATCCTAAAGGAAATCAGTCCTGAATATTCATTGGAAGGACTGATGTTGAAGCTGAAACTCCAATACTTTGGCCACCTGATGCAAAGAACTGATTCATTGGAAAAGACCCTGATGCTGGGAAATACTGAAAGCGGGAGGAGAAGGGGACGACAGAGGATGAGATGGTTGGATGGCATCACCAACTCAATGGAAATAGGTTTGTGTGGACTCCGGGAGTTGGTGATGGACAGGGAGGCCTGGCGTGCTGCGGTTCATGGGGTCGCAAAGAGCTGGACACGACTGAGCAACTGAACTGAACTGAGTATCTATATATCTATATATCTATATATATATATAAAATGGGCTCCCCAGGTGGTTCAGTGATAAAGAATCCATCTGCTTAACAGGAGACATGAAAGATTTGATCCCTGGGTTGGGAAGACCCCCCTGGAGAAGGAAATGGCAGCCCACTCCAGTATTCTTGCCTGGTCAGGTCCATGAACAGAGCAGCCTGGCAGGCTACAGTCCATGGGGTGTCAAAAGAGTCTGACATGACTTAGCAACTAAACAACAACAAAATGAAATATAATATATAAAGTAAGTGTATAATGTATTTATTTGTAGGAATCTTATAGAATTACAGGCTTAGGTAATAAAAAGTATTTCTTAAAACAGTAAATTGTGAAAATGCCTATATAGTACTAACACTCTTTTTAATGTGTTATTTGCTATATTTGCTCTGAGAAATTTGTGTAACTTAGTATAAAAAAAAGAAGTAGCAGTTATACTGGTGATTTCCTGGGCCATTTTTTTTTTCTGGGAAAACATAAACTATCCAATGGTATATTTCATCATGTAGAAACAAGTTTTTAGGTTTTGTTGACTTATTAAATTTCATCCTTGGTAGCAGATATACTTTATCAGATACTGAACTCCTCCTCCCCACTCCCCTGTACTGGCCTACAAGACACACTTTCTCACTTTTCGTTCCTAATTGTTAGGCTCTTGAACAGAATCAAGTGATGACTCAATGATTAGAAAGATTTATGCTGACTTGCTGAATACCCAATACATGTCTAACGTTTGACTGATTGATAATTAGTTCCCTTCCTTAGCCATTAATTTTTTTGTAACTTAGTGGCTTATGAAATCTATTCAGAGAATCCCATTACTCAGTTCTAAGCTGAGTGAAGCATAAACATATATATTGTGGAACATATTTTTAAGGTATCTATTTCTAATCTCACATAGGTTAGGTATTTAACCCAACTCAGCAAGTATTTTGAGTATCTACATAGGCAATGTAGGAAATATAAGACATATATAAGATCTGATTTAGCTGCTCAACAAACTTACAATTGCTAGAGTAGACGAGATATATGTGACAGACTTGGAACATATATCAGAACTCCAGAGGAATTCAGAAAAGGGGGAGCAAGGGGCTTCCCTGGCAGCTCAAAGGTGTAGAATCTGCCTGGTAATGCGGGGGACACGGGTTAGATCTCTGATCTAGGAAGATCCTACATACTGTGGTACAACTAAACCTTTGGGCCACGACTGTTAAGCCTGTGCTCTAGAGACTGGGGACCACACTACTGAAGCTCACATGCCCTAGAGCCCGTGCCCTTCAACAAGAGAAGGTACCGCAATGAGAAGCCCCTCCACAGCTAGAGAGTAGCCCCCCTTCACCACAACTAGAGGAAAGCCAGTGCAGCAAGGAAGATCCAGCACAGTCAAAAACATTAATAAATAAAGAAACAAAATTATTTAAGAAGAAGAAAAAGGAAAGCAAAAGTAAGGTGGAAACACTGTGAGAGGTAGAGTTGATTGTATATATCTGTTCAAAAAATTTAAGCAATATACACACAATGATATGATATTTATATCTCACATCTTCACATACAACACTCATGTACTCAAATTTGTATATATGTATATTTGTTGTTTGTTTTACAAGAGTGAGATTATTCTTTAAATTTTTTCCATGGGTATGCTGCTAATATGGTGCACATAGATCATTTTCATTTCTTAAAAATACAAATAAAAATGTGAAAATTAGTTAAAAATGTGAATCACACGATATGAATGTGCCATAATTTTAATATTCACCATTGGTTTTCAGTTTAAGTGGGTTTCAAATTTCTTCTCCTATGAAGACTATTACAGAGAACATTCTTATTTTTCTATGCAAGCAGTTCTGTAGGATATGCTTCTAAAGTGGAACTCCTGGTTCAGATGATACCCATATTTAAAAAGCATTACTGGATTTACAAGTTAGTCTTTGAAAAGTTACCCCAGTTTATAGCTCTTTGGAGGCAGAGCACTTTCCCCTACACCTGCATAAAATCAGTCTTTTTTATTTTTACCAATCTAGTCAGTGAAAAAGGATACCTCCTCTTTCAAGAATGAGGTTTTTAAAATTTGAATGACAGGTAAGAAGCCGAAGCCAGGAAAATTTCTTTAGGAAACTATTATTCTAATATGACAAAATTAATCATGAGAGTGAGGAGATAGGCTATTTTGAAGCACAGCAGTCACACCAGTAAATAGAATTAAAATGGGTTAGGAACAGGTGTGTTAAAGAATGACCTGCCCATGAAAATGAAGCACAAAATTTGCCAGTGTTTGATCAGAAAAGCACTCTTAAAAATTATTCTCACTGAAAAAGAGATTCGTAGGTCTTTCCTCTAATTTTGTCCTTTCCCTTAGGGTTCTTTTTCCTATTCTGATTCCAACTTTTACCAACTGTACTTTTTCTCCTGCAGTATCCTTTGTCTCTTTTGTGCCAATATTACACCAAAATAGAATTCCTTACCATTTGAAAGACAATGCAGATCTGAGTTAGAGTGTTAGCAGTAGGAATGAAGAGGGTTGTATACTAGAGGTTTCTGAGAATATATGATAAAAATGACTGGTTGGCTATTGAGTGTAGATTGTGAAAACAAAAGCTATCTTGGTTACTGGCCTAAGTGACTAGAACAGTCTTGCTGAGGTTGAGAATACAATAGAAGGAAGTCTGTGGAGGAAGTTAATTCAATTTGAGGCATGTTCTCTAGTTGAGGTGCTCCTGGTGCTGGGGTATCCACTAGGTGATATTTTGGAAATTCTGGTCAGCATTTCAGGAAATCAGTCATACTGAAGTAATACCTTAAGTTATTTACCTGGGCATGGACATTAAGAAGAAGCAGAGAGCCAAGGTGAAAAAATTTAGAAGTATCTACCATTAATGGGTAGGCAGAGGGAGCCGAGCTGGGCTATGCAAGAAAGATTGTCAGGGAATGAGAATCCCAGGAGAATGGGGAAGATGAGTTCTTTCTTTCTTCAGATTTATTGGTATATTACTGACAATTAAAAGTTGTAAACCTTGTCGTTTTAATACGTGTACATTTTGAAACGGTCACTATAATCACGCTAATTAACATATCCATCACTCATAAGTACTGCTTTCTTTCTTTCTCCCTTTTTCCTTTCTTCCTCCCTCCTTCCCCCTCTTTCTTTCTTCTTCTCTGTCAAGAACACTTACGATAGATTCTCAACAAATTTCAAGTGTACAGTAGAGTATTTTAAACTATGGTCGCAATGCTGTACATTAGATCTCTGGAATTATATAATTATCTCGCATAATTGAAATTTTGTACCCGTTAACCAACATCTCCCTATGGCTCCCTCTGCCCAGCTCCTGGCAGTCACCATTCTGTACTCTCCTCCTATAGGTTGGACTGCTTTCGATTCCACATATAAGTGAGATCGCACAATATTTGTCTTTCTTTATCTGACTTATTGCAGTTAGCACAATGTCCTCTAGGTTCATCCGTGTTGCTACAAGTGAAAAACATTCCTTATTTTTAAAGGCAGAATAATATACCAGTGTGTGGGTATATGTGTGCATGTGTATAAAATTTTTTTATCCACTGAAGGTGAATATTTTGTGAATCCAAGATATGAGAAGAAGCCATAAAAAAAAAAAAAAACTGCTGAGATCTTGTAAAGTGACAATATAGAATGTCATTGCAATCTTCTGAGAGTGGTATTCAGAGAGACTGAGTTTAAAGCAGAGTTCAAATTGCTAGAGATCAATACAGTAGTAGGAAAAAACTTTTCAAAAGTTTAGCAGTAAAGGAAAAAGAACAAAAATAATTTTTATCCCTACAATCAACATATTTGATCATTTGAAGGAAATGAATATTACTTTTTAATCAATATTTTTCTGTGCATAGTGCTCTATAATTACATTTGTTTATGTCTTTTCCTTTCTTTTAAACTTTGAGGGCAAAAAATTGAGTAATAATAATGGTACTTAACACACTTCTCTTTTTTCACAGTATTTACTTTGTTTTACTTTGTTCCCATTATTCCTTCCTGACCTTAATATGTGCACCTTTCATTTTGCCCTAACAGTATATGAGTGGCCCTCACACAAAACTCTTCAAAAATGTCTCTGAATATGTATATGTTTTAAAAGATGCTTATTTTTGTATATATAGCTTAATTTTATAAAATAATATCATGTTGCCAATACTGCTCTATCTTATTTTCATCACTCATTTTCTTCTCAAAATTTTAGAATCTGTCCTTGATAGGGGAAAGAAAAACCTCTTGTCAGTTTCTTCTAACTTCTCCAGAATATTTCATATTCTACATCTCCCACATTTCACATGTCTCCTCTTTCCATGATGGAGATAGAGGTTGGTTCCACCATCTCGCCATTCCAAAGACCCTGGCAATGAACATTTCAACATCTTTCCCCCTGTGGAATTACACATGAGTGACTTTGGGGTACATGCCTGGGAATGGGGTTGCTGGGTCATCAGGTATTTGTGTACTTAATCTTGTTAGCCATTTCCTTATTGTTCTTCAGAATGGCTGCATCAGTTTACATTCCCAGCATGACAGGGTTTGTTTGTCCACATCTTCAATAAAACTTGCCATATCTGACTATGTGATATTTGTCATTTCATAGAAATAAAGAGGTATGTCATTGTTCTGTTTTATTTTACATTATTCATTAAATTCATGAGAAATTTTTTATAAATTTTTAGCCATTCATGTTTCATTTTCTCTGATTTATCTATTAATTTTCTTTTTTTTTTTCTACCAGATTTTCAATCTTTTTCTTGTTTCTTTGTTTGTTTATCTAGTACTTCTTTAATGTACTAGATAAACTCTAGCTGGTTTTTATTTTTAACTTTTATTTTGGAATACTCTTTTATTTACAGAAAAGTTGCAAATATAATACAGACAGTTCCAATATACATATCACCTCATTTTCCCTAGTGTTAACATCTTACATTAATGAAAACTAAAAATTTCCTAGTTTGTGTTTAAAAAGCCTTATTAGGATATAACTTACATGCTACACAAATCTCTATAGATCTGCTTATTATGGATGCTTTATATAAATGAAATCATAAAATTATTTTTGTCACTAGGTTCTTTCGCTTAGCTTGCTATTACTGAAGTTCACCCATGTTGTAATGTGTATCACTATTCATTCTTTATTTTAGTACCAAATAATATTCCATAATATGGAATTTTCTTTATCCATTCATCAGTTGTTGGACAAATTTGGATCCTTTCCACTTTTAGCCTGTTATGAATGGCACTACTATGAAGAGTCATATATCCATATACAAGCTTTTATGTGACTATATGTTTCATTCTTTGGGTATATACATAGAAGTAGAATTGCTGGATAATATAATAACTCAATGTCTAGCATTCTGAAGTATTATCAAATAGTTTTTCAAAGCAGCTGAACAATTTACATGTCTACCAGCAAGGTTTGAGGGTTCCAATTTGCCCATATCCTTGCCAACACACTATTACCTATATTTTAAGTTATAACTATCTTAGTGGCTATGAAGTAGCATCTTGTTGTGGTTTTGATTTACTATTTTTCCCTTTAGAGAAATATCTCTTAAAATCTGTACTCAATTTTAAATTGAATTATTTTCCTTTTTACTGTTGAGTTATAAGTGTTCTTTACATATTCTGGGTACAACTCCCTTATCAGTTATATGATTTGCAAATATTTTCTCCTATTCTGTGGGCTATGTATTCACTTTATTGCTGGTATCCTTTGAAAAATAAAAAGTTTTAATTGTATGGAGTCCATTTTGTCTGTTTTTCTTTTTTTCACTTGCATTTTTGTTTTCATATCTATGAAAGTGTTGCCTACCTCAAAGTCATGAAGATTGACTCCATTGTTTTTTGTAAAGGTTTTATAGTTTTAACTCTTACATCTAGATTTATAATCCATTTTAAGTATAGTTTTATATATTATATATAAAGTATATTATGAATAAGCAGTCCAACTTTACTCTTCTGCCTATAGATATTCAGTTGTCCCAGCACTATCTATTGAAAAGACTGTTCTTTCCCCATTGAATCGTCTTAGTTTTTAATTAGTTTTTGACAGTCTAAGTATTGCTTTTCCAATCTATTTTGTTGTTAATTTTCTTTTTGATGTCATTTCTGAATGGAATACTTATTATTTATGCAATCAAAAACATCAATGTCCTACCTTATAATGTTGGCTTAGTTCAGTTCAGATCAATCGCTCAGTTGTGTCCGACTTGTGACCCCATGGACTGCAGCACGCCAGGCTTCCTTGTCCATCACCAACTCCTGGAGCTTGCTCAAACTCATGTCTATCCAGTCGGTGATGCCATCCAGTCAACTCATCCTCTCTTTCCCCTTCTCCTCCTGCTCTCAATCTTTCCCAGCATCAGGGTCTTTCCCAAAGAGTCAGTTATTTGCATCAGGAGGCAAAGTATTGGAGTTTCAGCTTCAGCATCAGTCCTTCCAATGAATATTTAGGACTGATTTCTTTTAGGATGGACTGGTTGGATCTCCTTGCTGTCCAAGGGACTCTCAAGAGTCTTCTCCAATACCACAGTTCAAAAGCATTAATTCTTTGGTGCTCAGCTTTCTTTATAGTCCAGCTCTCACAGCCATACATGATTACTGGAAAAACCATAGCTTTGACTAAAGGGATTTTTGTTGGCAAAGTAATGTCTCTGCTTTATAATATACTGTCTAGTTTTCTCATAGCTTTTCTTCCAAGGAGCAAAAGCGTCTTTTAATTTTACAACTGCAGTCACCATCTACAATGATTTTGGAGCCCAAGAAAATAAAGTCTGTCACTATTTCCACTGTTTCCCCATCTATCTGCCATGAAGTGATGGGACCATATGCCATGATCTTTGTTTTTTGAATGTCGAGTTTTAAGCCAGCTTTTTCACTCTCCTTTTTCACTTTCATCAAGAGGCTCTTTAGTTTTTGGCTTATTGAAGAGTTTTTTTTTTTTTTTCCCATTCTCAAGATTACAAAAAATATTTTTCTATAATTTTTTATATTGAAAGTTAAAGTGAAAACCTCTCAGTTGTGTCTGTCTTGTTGTGACCCCATGGACTACACAGTCACTGGAATTCTTCAGGCCGGAATATTGGAGTAGGAAACTTCCCTTCTCCAGGGGATCCTCCCAATGCAGGGATTGAACCCAGGTCTCCTGCATTGCAGATGGATTCTTTAACAGCTGAGCCACAAGGGAAGCCCCTTTGTATATTAGATCTATACTTTTACTTTACATATTTAGATCTTTAATCTACCTGCAACATGTCTTTATATGTGATATAAATACCTCCAACATTATTTTCTTCAGATGGCAAGGCAGTTATGAAACAATCTATCCTTTCATCCCTGGGAGGTCTGAACTTTCTTCAAATTTCTAATCAAAAGCTGGAGAAATTTTTAAAGTTATGTCAAGATAGAATCTAGAGCATGTACTAGATTTTAAGGACAAGGTAGATGAGCAAACTTTTACAGTGGTGCATCACTGAGAAAGGTTTCCTGTAAGGGGAATTTTGCTAAAAGAAATTTAGATCAAAAGTATTTTTACATTGGTGTTTCTTTTCCTGAATTACCAAGCTATACTGTAATGATTGAAGTAATAACTCAGCCAGTATTATTGAAGTTACCCTCAAAGTACATGGTTCAAGGCCCTTACAGAAGTATATAATAGTCTTAGGTTTTGCCCTTATGGTTTTTCTCCCCAAAGGTTTTCCTGGTTATGCACCAGACAAGCCACACTGATGTCATGCCACTCATCCAGAAAGGTAATATAATCCAAGGAGGGAACTTAACGTGTACCCATGTATCTTTAATGTATACTTTGGAGTCATTATATTCTGTCCCATTAAGTCATTTAAATATTTTATGTAACATATTATGGTCTAGCAGATGTTACTTTAGATCTGGTTTAATCTCGGGACATTGTTGATAATCCTTAAAAAACCATTAAAAATGAAACTTCAAATTCCTTAAAATTTAGCAATATAAAGTACTTTTAAATGATAACTATTTTTTTCTTTCTTGATCACATTTATTCAAACTTAAATAAAAGCTGATTTGTACAAAATTCAAATGAGGTTAATATTTTCCATTTTACTTCCTGTGTTTATAACTTTACTCTCATTAAATAGATAATCAATCTGTGTTTTATTATTTCAGTATGGTATACAGCTACTGGAGTTTTTATAGCTATTCTTATTTATCTTCTAGTCAAAGGATAGTGTGAGATCAAGATTTAATAAATTTAGTATCTGAACTATTTCACATGTTGTAGTTCCTAAATCTTTATCCTTTAGGACTATCCTGTTCTTCAGTTTGAAGTTTCTTGAGGAAAAGAATATAGATTTAATTAGAGCAATTAATGAGATACTTACAACTTACTGGGTGTTCACTGGAAGGACTGATGTTGAAGCTGAAACTCCAATACTTTGGCCACCTGATGCAAAGAGCTGACTCATATGAAAAGACCCTGATGCTGGGAAAGATTGAGGGCAGGAGAAGGGGATAACAGAGGATGAGATGGTTGGATGGCATCACCGACTCAATGGACATGAGTTTGGGTAAACTCCAGGAGTTGGTGATGGACAGGGAGGCCTGGCGTGCTGCAGTTCATAGGGTCACAAAGAGTCGGACACGATTGAGCGACTGAACTGAACAGAACTGACATTCAAAAATGATTTACATTTAAAAGAGACTTTTTATGTAGAAATATAAAATGCTGGTCCTACTGAATGAACTGTGTGCTACATCATGCTCAAGATCTATAGACCACCTCTCCCATGATGATTGTTACCATTTAGTCACTAAGTTGTGTCCAACTCTTTCGCAACCCCATGGACTGTAGCCCACCAGACTCCTCTGTCCATGGGATTTCCCAGGCAAAAATACTGGGCCGGGTTGCCATTTCCTTCTCCAGGGGATCTTCCTGATCCAGAGATCGAATGCACGTGTCCAGAATTGGCAGGTGGATTCTTTACCATTGAGGCACAAGGGAGGCCTTCCCAGGATAGTTATTGGCTCAGTTTGTTGCCATCTTGCACTTCATTTTCCTTTTACCCATTATATTGTATTGTATTGTTTTTCAAGTTTACATATTTGGGAGACTTTCTGTTCAAGTGATAATTAATATTAATGGCAAAATATTTCTGGTGGTTACATGTTTAAAGTGTAGATAAAATAGGACCTTAAACATGTGAATTTTAACTAGGAGAAAATAATTCAATTGCTTAAGTTATTAAATTTACAAGACAGGAAAAACTTCCCAGAAATTTGTAAAAACTAGGGCCATGAATAAATTTTGTATGAGAAAAACTGTGCTAATTCTATTTGCAAATATTTCTCCCATTCAGTAGATTGTTTTTTCATTTTGTTGATGGTTTCCTTTGCTACGCAAAAGCTTTTAAACTTAATTAGGTTCCCTTTGTTTACTTTCTCTTTTATTTCCTTTACTTTAGGAAATGGATCCAACAAAATATTGTTGTGATTTATGTCAAAGAGTGTTCTACCTATGTATCCCTCTAGGAGTTTTAAATTGAAGAAAGTAGGGAAAACCACTAGACCATTCAGGTATGACCTAAATCAAATCCCTTATGATTATACAGTGGAAGTGGGAAACAGATTTAAGGGCCTAGATCTGATAGGTAGAGTGCCTGATGAACCGTGGAATGAGTTTCGTGACATTGTGCAGGAGACAGGGATCAAGACCATCCCCATGGAAAAGAAATGCAAAAAAGCAAAATAGCTGTCAAAAGAAGAGAGGCAAAAAACAAAGGAGAAAAGGAAAGATATAAGCATCTGAATGCAGAGTTCCAAAGAATAGCAAGAAGAGATAAGAAAGCCTTCTTCAGTGATCAATGCAAAGAAAAACAGGAAAACAACAGAATGGGAAAGACTAAAGATCTCTTCAAGAAAATTAGAGATACCAAGGGAACATTTCATGCAAAGATGGGCTTGATAAAGGACAGAAATGGAATGGACCTAAGAGAAGCAGAAGATATTAAAAAGAGGTGGCAAGAATACATGGAAGAACTGTACAAAAAAGATCTTCACGACCCGGATAATCACGATGGTGTGATCACTCACCTAGAGCCAGACATCCTGGAATGTGAAGTCAAATGGGCCTTAGAAAGCATCACTATGAACAAAGCCAGTGGAGGTGATGGAGTTCCAGTTGAGCTATTTTAAATCCTGAAAGATGATGCTGTGAAAGTGCTACACTCAATATGCCAGCAAGTTTAGAAAAGTCAGCAGTGGCCACAGGGCTGGAAAAGGTCAGTTTTCATTGCAACTCCCAAAGAAAGGCAATGCCAAAGAATGCTCAAACTACCACACAATTGCATTCATCTCACATGCTAGTAATGTTCAAAATTCTCCAAGCCAGGCTTCAGCGATACGTGAACTGTGACCTTCCTAATGTTCAAGCTGGTTTTAGAAAAGGCAGAGGAACCAGAGATCAAATTGCCAACATCCGCTAGATTATCGAAAAAGCAAGAGAGTTCCAGAAAAACATCTATTTCTGCTTTATTGACTATGCCAAAGCCTTTGACTGTGTGGATCACAATAAACTATGGAAAATTCTGAAGGGATGGGAATACCAGAAGACCACCTGACCTGCCTCTTGAGAAATCTGTATGCAGGTCAGGAAGCAACAGTTAGAACTGGACATGGAACAACAGATTGGTTCCAAATAGGAAAAGGAGTACGTCAAGGCTGTATATTGTTACCCTGCTTATTTAACTTATATGCAGAGTACATCATGAGAAACGTTGGACTGGAAGAAACACAAGCTAGAATCAAGATTGCTGGGAGAAATATCAATAACCTCAGATATGCAGATGACACCACCCTTTTGGCAGAAAGTGAAGAGGAACTAAAAAGCCTCTTGATGAAAATGAAAGTGGAGAGTGAAAAAGTTGGCTTAAAGCTCAACATTCAGAAAACGAAGATCATGGCATCTGGTCCCATCACTTCATGGGAAATAGATGAGGAAACAGTGGAAACAGTGTCAGACTTTATTTTTTGGGGCTCCAAAATCACTGCAGATGGTGATTGCAGCCATGAAATTAAAAGATACTTACTCCTTGGAAGAAAAGTTATGATTGACCTAGATAGCATATTAAAAAGCAGAGACATTACTTTGCCGACTAAGGTCCGTCTAGTCAAGGCTATGGTTTTTCCTGTGGTCATGTATGGATGTGAGAGTTGGACTGTGAAGAAGGCTGAGCACTGAAGAATTGATGCTTTTGAACTGTGGTGTTGGAGAAGACTCTTAAGAGTCCCTTGGACTGCAAGGAGATCCAACCAGTCCATTCTGAAGATCAGCCCTGGGATTTCTCTGGAAGGAATGATGCTAAAGCTGAAACTCCAGTACTTTGGCCACCTCATGAGAAGAGTTGACTCATTGGAAAAGACTCTGATGCTGGGAGGGATTGTGGGCAGGAGGAGAAGGGGACGACAGAGGATGAGATGGCTGGATGGCATCACTGACTCGATGGATGTGAGTCTGAGTGAACTCCGGGAGTTGGTGATAGACAGGGAGGCCTGGCGTGCTGCAATTCATGCGGTTGCAAAGAGTCAGACATGACTGAGCGACTGAACTGAACTGAACTGAACTGAGGAGTTTTATAGTATCTGGCCTTTTAATTAGGTCTTTAATCCAATATGAGTGTACTTTTTTATATGGTGCTAGAGAATGTTCATTTCATTCTTTTACATGTAGCTGTCCAATTTTCCCAGTACCATTTATTGAAGAGACTATCTTTTCTCCATTGAGTATTTTTGCATCGTTTGTTATACAGTAATTGACCATAAGTGTGTGGGTTTATTTCTGGGCTCTCTATCCTATTACACTGATCTATGTGTCTGTTTTTGTGCCACTAGCATACTGTTTTGACTACAGCAACTTTGTAGTATAAAATCAGGGACCTTGATTTTTCCAGGTCTATTCTTTTTTCTAGAGATTGTTTTGGCTATTAGGGGTAATTTGTGTTTCAATATAAATTTTAGAATTATTTGTTCTACTTCTGTGAAAAATATCATTGGTAGTTTGATAGGGATTGCACTGAATCTGTAGATTTCCTTGGGTAGTAGGCTCATTCTAACAATTCTTCCACTCCAAAAACGTGGTATATCTTTTCATTTGTGTGTACCATCTTTGATTTCTTTCATCACTGTCTTTTAGATTTGGAGAACAGATCTTTTGCCTTCTTAGGTAGGTTTATACCTTGATAATTTATTCTTTTTGATTTGATGGTAAATGGGACTGTTTCCTTAATTTCTCTTTCTGATATTTTGTTGTTAACATACAGAAATGAAACTGATTTCTGTAATTAATTTTGTGTCCTGCAACTTGACTAAATTCATTGATGAGCTCTAGTAGTCTTCTGGTAGTGTTTTTTTAGGATTTTCTATGTATAGCATCATTCCATCTGCAAACAGTGACAATTTCACTTCTTCCCTTTCAATTTATATTTCTTTTATTTTTTTCTTTTCTGATTGCTGTGACTAGGACTTCTAAATCTATGTTGAATAAAACTGACGAGAGTGGGCATCCTTGTCTTGTTTCTGATCTTAGAAGGAATGCTCCAGCTTTTCACTATTGAATATATGATGTTAGCTGCAGGTTTGTCATATACGGCCCTTGCAAGTTGAAGTATGTTCCCTCTGTGTCCACTTCCTGGAGAGTTTTCATTGTAAATAAACATTGAATTTTATCAAAAGCTTTATCAAAATTCCAAAATCTCTCAGTTAAGTGACTTTATAAAACTTTACATTAGAAAAAGTCTAATTAATAATTTTATTAGAATAGAGATTAACAAAATAATAAAACACAAGCAGTGTTTCAACTTCTTAGAAATTAATATGAATTTTTCACTTTAAAAGTCCACAATTGGAGTAAGCATTGCATTTTTTTTTTTTTGGATGAATACTCTGTGGGACTAACAGTTCATGGAATATCAATTTTGGAAGTGCTGCTAGAGGTATTACCACTAATGACAGGACTGAGACAAGAATGCCCACAAACATCACTTGTAAAATACATGTTTTGGAAGATTAATAAAGGCAAGAAAGAAGGGAAAAAGTAGAACTATTACATAAGCTCACATCTTCCTAATTCTAAAGTGCATGCTCATAAACACTGTTTTTAACCACTGATGTGGTGAGAAATCAACAGCTTTTTCTGCATCATAATCATTGTAATCACCATCATTACCAAAATATAATACACAATTCTATAACTTCCTAGAAAACAAGTGAACTGAGTAACTATTAGAAGTAATAAGAGAGTTCAGTAAACTGCATAATTATAAAATAAATAAAAACAATTTAATAAACAGCCAACTCTCTGGTGGCTCAGGTGGTAAAGCGTCTGTCTACAATGCAGGAGACCTGGGTTCAATCCCTGGGTCAGGAAGATCCCCTGGAGAAGGAAATGGCAATCCACTCCAGTACTATTGCCTGGAAAATCTCATGGACAGAAGAGCCTGGTAGGCTACAGTCCATGGGGTTGCAAAGAGTCGGACATGGCTGAGCGACTTCACTTTCCTTTCCTAACTCAAAAATAATAGGAAAAAATCATGTTCACAACAGCACTCAAAATTTAAGCAACCTAGAATAAAGTCAATAATGATATTTAGGAACTATATAAATAAGACTTCCAAATTTTACTAAGAGCATAAGAAAAGAATCGAATAAATGCATAGTGACACTGAAAATTTTATAGGTATCAATTTCTCCAAAATTAACATATACATTTAATGCTTCCCTAATTAGTATTACATTAAAATTAATTTTGGGATTTTAAAATTGAGTGTTAAATTGAATGTGAAAAATATTATAGTACTAAGGATGTCCTAGCCAGAGCAATTAGGCAAGAAAAAGATTAAAAAGGCATCCAAATGGGAAAGAAATAAGTAAAATTATCTATTTTTGCAAATAACATGATACTATATAGAGAAAACCCTGATGACTGTTAAAAAACTGTCATAATAGTCAATAAATTTAGTGATGCTATAGGATACAAACTCGATATGTAAAAATAAGTTGCATTTCTACATGCCAAAAATGAACTATGACAAAGAGAAATTTTAAAAAAGACCATTTACAATAGCATCAAAAAGAAAACAGTGCTTAGGAATAAATTTAAAAATAAAAGATCTGTACACTGAAAACTGTACAGATGAGATGACACTGATGAAAGAAACTGAAGCTACAAATGAAAAATGCTCTGTGCTCATGGGTTGGAAGAATTAACATTGTTAAAATCCCTATACTATCCAAAGTGATCTACAAATCAGTGAAATAGCTATCAAAATTCCAGAGCAATTTTCAAAGATATAGAAGAAACAATCTCCAAATTTGTATTAAACCATAAAAGACCACAATTAGTCAAGGAAATCTTGAGAAAGAAGAAAAAAGCTGAAGACATCATACTCTTTGATTTAAAACTATACTACAAAGCTGCCATAATCAAACATGGTATTGGCATAAAAACAAACAAAAAAAAAACACATAGATGAGTGGAACAGAATAGAGGGCCCAGAATAAATCCCTAAGTATACTGTTAATTATTTCATGGCAAAGGGTTCATGAATATATAATGGGTATAGGACAATCTCTTCAATAAAGAATAACGTCATGCAAAAGACTGAAACTGGATCCCTATCTTACACCTTACCCAAAAAAATCAACTCAAAATGAATTAAGGAATTGAAAATAAAACTCCTCAGAGAAAATATAAAGGGTAAACTCCTTGCTGTTGGTCTTGGCAATCATTTTTTGGACTTATCACCCAAAACACAGGCAACAAGTACAAAAATAAGCGAGCAGGACTACATCAAACTATAAAGCTTTAGCACTGTGAAGTAAAGGATTGACAAGTGCTAAGACAACCTATAGAAAGGGAGAAAGTATTTGCAAACCACATGGCCAGTAAAGATTAATATAATATACAAGAAACTCATACAACTCACCAGCAAAATCCCCTAATAACCCAATCAAAAAATGGGCAAAGGACCTGAACTGACATTTCTCCAAAGAAAACATATAAATGGATGACAAGTACATCACTAATTGTAGTATGTCTTGTATCAAAAAGACAAGAGACAACAAGTGCTCATGAGAATACAGAGAAAGGGAACACTTGCACCCTCTTGGTGGGAATGTAACGTGGTATGGTAACAGTGGAAACCAATATGAAGTTTCCTCAAAAAATGAAAAATAGAACTACCATATTCCATCAATCCCTCTTCTGGGTACATATCCAAAGAAAACAAAATCATTATCTTAAAGAGCGGTCTGTATTCCCATGTTAATTGGTATGAAAATAACATAATAGCCGAGGTATGGAAACAACGTAGTGTCAGTGGATAGATGAATGGATATAAAGAATGTGGTATCAGTACACAATGAAAAAAGGAGATTCTGTCATTTGTGACAATATGTATGAACTTGGAGGGCATTATGTTAAGTGAAATAAGTTGGAGAGAGAAAGGCAATGGTATCACTTATATTTGGAATATATATTTTAAAAGTTGAATTTATAGAAACAATCGAAAGAGGTGGCCAGGGGCTGGGGTTTGCAGGAATAGTGATAGGGTCTGGTTAAAAGTCACAAACTTTCAATCACAAGATCGATAAGCTCTGAAAATCTAATATAACACAGTGGCTATATTACATAATTGAAATATTCTAAGGCTGTCCAACTCTTTGTGACCCCATGGACTGCAGCCCTCCAGGTTCCTCTGTCCAAGGAATTCTCCAGGCAAGAATACTGGAGTGGGTTGCCATTCTCTTCTCCAGGGGATCTTCCTGACCCAGGGATTGAAACTGGGTCTCCTGCATTGAAGGCAGATTCTTCTGGAAAATTTGCTAAGAGTAGAACCTAAATGTTCTCACATACACAAAAAGAGGTAAATATGTGAGGTGATGTATGAATGTAAATTAACTTGATAGAATCCTTTCATCACATTGCACATTTTAAATATCTTACAATTTTACTTGTCAATTATACCTTAGTAAAACTGAAAAAATAATATGCACAGATGGCAAATAAGCATATGAAGAGATGCTCAAAATAATTTGTGACTAGAGAAAAGCTAAATAAAACAACTGTGTGATTACCACTACACATTTATTAAAATGATTAAAATCCAATAAAACAAAACAAAACAACCTGACAACACCCATTGCTGGTAAAGATGTGGAAAAAGAGAAACTCTCATTCATTGCTGGTGGGAACCCAAAATGGTATAGTCACTTTGGAGAACAGTTCATCTGTTTATTACAAAGCTAAACACAGTCTTCCTACATGACCCCAAAATCACATTCCTAGGTATTTGTCCAATGGATTTGCTGACTTATATCCACAAAAACCCCTGCACATGAATGTTTATACCAGCTTTATTCATAAGTGTCCAAATCTGGAAGGTACCAAGATTTTAATAAGTGAATTTAATAATGAATTGTAGTACATTCATACAATGGGAACAACTCAGTGATAAAAGGTATGAACTATCAAGCCTCACATACACATTTATGAATATTAAATGCTAAGTGAAAGAAGACTGAGAAAGCTAAATACTGCATGATTCTATTATGTGACATTCTGGAAAAGACAAAACTGTAGATAATAAAGTTTTTTAATGATTAACAATCTTCCACTGATCATTTATAAAACACAAATGCCAAACTTAAGTAAAATACATAAACATCAATCCAATAAAGAAAAAAAAACAAATTGTTAATTAACTTGCTTAAATTAATTCAAAATTACATGAAGGAAAAGTAGTGAAAGTTAAAACTATAAAATACCAGCTATCTTCCCTTTCAAACTGACAAACATAAAGAAGAATGGGGTATGTCTAGTATTCAAGAAATTGAATGCCTACCTCGAAACAGATTTCTAACCATTTTGTTTTCTATCCTTACTTCAACTAGGACCAAGTAATTCAGTACACTTAGAGAGGGCAATTTATCTTAAATTGTTGCTTCATGTCAGTCAGAAAGGTGATGCTATCCATAGCATGCAGAAAAGAGTTGAGAAAAGCAAGTACAAAGCTAAGCTCTTTGCTGTTTATTAAATTAGACCCAGGTTAACTTTGTACTTCTTTCTTTATGAGGCTCTGACTATTCAGAAGTTCAGACTCATTCATGTTTAAATACAAGTTCTAAATCTCATTCCCAATATAGAATGGTGTTTGTAATTTCTTGTTCATTTCTTCCATGCTCTGGGCAAATAATCACAACTAGAACCAACATTTCTTTTTAACTAAGTTGAGGCTTTGTAAAATGACTTGACTTTAAGCATATTTTTGGTATTTTTCTTAATTGCAAAAAAATGATGACCCTTCAAAGATATGAAAGTTGTATGATTTAAAGGAAAACTGAGATAGATATTTCTTATTAATATTAACAGAAAAGAAAAAAACTGAGAGTATAACTGTGAGTATAACTTTGAACTGGGTTTCTCAAGGGCATTACTAATGGTCCACTGGGAAAATAAAAATAAGACTAGAGAAAATTCAAACGGGAGGAGTGTTTTGGAAGAAAACAAAAAAGGACATAACACTGTGCTGATATATCTAAATTGTCCCAGTGGGAACGAAGAATATGGAAGAAGCTCTCAAATAATTGTCATTATTTAGCCACCTGAATCAAGAAGCAACACTTTAGAAACCCTAGATTTTTGTCATCAGTATTTTTCTGTTCCTGTACATATTCTTCTTAGAAACAAAATTTAATATTTTTTATTTTCTCTTGAATGCTTTAATTTACATCCTTTTTATCACTTAATTCTATTATAGCCTATGATACTTTTCTGGTATTTTACACCATGTAGATTAATGGTGGATTTGCACCCTGGGAAATACTGAATTTCCTGGAATATTTTAGTCTAGAGAAATAACTTGCAAACATTTATGAGAGAAAGAGGAAAATTGGAGAATCCACTTGCATTTTAAGTCAGTTTTTTTTTTAATTTGTATTGCTGCTTATTACAGTTTGCAAAACTTATTTAGGAAGTTCTCTCAGACTATACAACGTAAGTCATGGGAGAATATGTACATGGAAAGTCAAGTAAGAACATTTATAATATCAGATTATAAAGGCATTATGAGCTCACAATATTAAAATGGAAAAGCCCAGATCTCTTTTTTTTCAGAATTGTATATAATATTACATTTAGGTTATAAATAGAATAATCAAATTACCTATCTAAATATGCAGACACAGAACAGTGTGACCCTCAAAATCACAGTTATTATAGCCACCCATTGTTCAGACTTACAATTTAGTAGCTACACACAAACTGAGATGTGAGTAGATTCTCAGAACAAATACCCACAGTACCATAAAAGTCCCTGTCTTCATGGAGCTTTCAGTCTTCATGTGAGCTCATCAGTCAGTCAATAATTAAATTCATAGTACACCAGGGGAGGATGAGTTTTTGGAGAAAAGTGAATCAAGGAACAAAAGCAGTAATTCTTACCCTGGTCATTTTCAGGACTAAGCAATTTCCCCATGACTCAGTTTCAAATGTAAATGTGTTTTCTATTTTAATAACCTTTACAGCATTCCCCAGACACCATGTTTAGAAATGAATGTGTAATACCATTTACCAAGCACAGACTCCTTCTTGTATAACATCAAAGAACATCAGTAAATAGATAACGTTTATTTTTCAACTGGTGGGAAGAGAGATCAAATTAATGACCATGAAATTCTACTGATAAGTTATGTTTTAGCTACTGGCGGTGACAGACTTGGAAGATAACATGGTGAAGCAAAGGTTGGCTAAGGGTCTTGTCCAACTTGTTTATCCTTTCAGGAGAAATAGAAAAGAAGACAAGTTTTTTTTTCCTCATTTAGTAATTAGTGCTCTGAGGTCATTAATAATGGTATGAACTATAATTTCCACCGTATTTCTAGACTGCACTAATAATGTCATTCAAATGAAAGTATTTCTGTTTATGGCAAGAGTGGTTTAGAAGGCAAAGGCTTCAGTCTCAACGTGACTTTGATTATTCCATGTAGACACAATAGGAAATTTGCAGTTATTCATACTATAACAAAAATCCTTATTGTCCCACAATATATATACAAAACAACACTTAGAAAAATTCATGTCTATTTGAATAGATGTTTTTAATTCTAGCTTTTATGACAAACCAAACCTATAAGATTTATATATGCTATGAGTTTGAAATACATGAAAATTCTAAGGTACACTATAATTTATCCCCCCTTTTAAATTAATTTAAATTTAATTTTATTATCCCTAAATTTAAAATAATAAGCAAATCAAATAACCTCATTAAATGGCCACTTTTAGTTTCTATGAGTCTGTCACTTTATACTCTTTTCTCATCTAATGTAGTAAGTGGAATTGATTCTTCCTTTGTACATTTGTGCTTTTGCATTTTCTTACATAGTTTGAGTTCTTAATTACACTTGAGTTATAACTAAATCCTCTTGGCCGAAACTTCCCTTAAAATTGTCTTCTTCCATTTTACTTCAACCACTGCACAAGTAAGATAGCATTTGAAAAATACTATTTTTTGTCATGAGAACTTTTCTGTAACACCCACAAAGGCTTCTGGTACTCAGAATAACAAACTTACCTACAACATCTATTTCCCAAGATTCTTGCCCTATCTGTCCAAACTTGGCTGTCACAATCACAAAATATTAGCATGTATTCTGGACTGGCCAGTCCAGTCCATTATTACTCTGTGTAATAATAATGCCACTTTCATTTTCAACTGTGTGAATTTAAGCTACTCATGTTGCTCAGAATACCTTCTTTTTTTTCCAGTTTATCTACTTCCTATTTTAAGAATTTAGATTTCATTCATTGTATCACACAGACAAAATATACTAATACCCTAGCTCACTGTAGTTGACCAAAAGAATGTCAGCGGAATTTTGGAAAAGAATCCCACACTGAACCAGTACGGAGACAATTCCTCTGGCAAAATGGTTTTCCAGGTCCTTGATAAAGAAGCAGCAGAAATTCCTAAGAGAACTCTATTTTATGCCATTTGTAATTTGTTTTACATAAGTATGCCTAAGTTAATTGTCTAGAAATAAGTATGTAGTTCTTATTCCAGAGTATAGATTCAGATTCAGTCATTTTCAGATAGTTCTTTGGTTTTCTTCATAAAGCCATCGATTAAGAACACTTCCGGGTATATTTTATAGATAAGTATCTGGATTATGTGGATTTTTTCTGAATATTACAACTAAGATTCAGGTGCCCAGTTAGGTGAGAAGTAAAACAAGTATAATGTTACATTAGAAAGATTTACTTATGACTGGATACGCTACAGATTAAAATTGAACACAATGACGATGGCTTCTAAGCAAAGGAGCAATGATATAAAAGTGTGCTACTATCAAAGAAGGTAACTTAGGTAC